>NC_058080.1:514510512-514848826 GCF_014858855.1 Bufo gargarizans
AAACTGCTTTTAGATCTTTGTTTCAGTTGTTTCTGTGATGTAGTGAAATATAATTACACGCACTTCATACGTTTCAAAGGCTTTTATCGACAATTACATGACATTTCTTTGCAAAGAGTCAGTATTTGCAGTGTTGGCCCTTCTTTTTCAGGACCTCTGCAATTCGACTGGGCATGCTCTCAATCAACTTCTGGGCCAATTCCTGACTGATAGCAACCCATTCTTTCATAATCACTTCTTGGAGTTTGTCAGAATTAGTGGGTTTTTGTTTGTCCACCCGCCTCTTGAGGATTGACCACAAGTTCTCAATGGGATTAAGATCTGGGGAGTTTCCAGGCCATGGACCCAAAATGTCAACGTTTTGATCCCCGAGCCACTTAGTTATCACTTTTGCCTTATGGCATGGTGCTCCATCGTGCTGGAAAATGCATTGTTCTTCACCAAACTGTTGTTGGATTGTTGGAAGAAGTTGCTGTTGGAGGGTGTTTTGGTACCATTCTTTATTCATGGCTGTGTTTTTGGGCAAAATTGTGAGTGAGCCCACTCCCTTGAATGAGAAGCAACCCCACACATGAATGGTCTCAGGATGCTTTACTGTTGGCATGACACAGGACTGATGGTAGCGCTCACCTTTTCTTCTCCGGACAAGCCTTTTTCCTGATGCCCCAAACAATCGGAAAGAGGCTTCATCTGAGAATATGACTTTGCCCCAGTCCTTAGCAGTCCATTCACCATATTTTCTGCAGAAGATCAATCTGTCCCTGATGTTTTTTTGAGAGAAGTGGCTTCTTTGCTGCACTTCTTGACACCAGGCCATCTTCCAAAAAGTCTTCGCCTCACTGTGCGTGCAGATGCGCTCACACCTGCCTGCTGCCATTCCTGAGCAAGCTCTGCACTGGTGGCACTCCGATCCCGCAGCTGAATCCTCTTTAGGAGACGATCCTGGCGCTTGCTGGACTTTCTTGGACGCCCTAAAGGCTTCTTAACAAGAATTGAACCTCTTTCCTTGAAATTCTTGATGATCCTATTAATTGTTGATTGAGGTGCAATCTTAGTAGCCACAATATCCTTGCCTGTAAAGCCATTTTTATGCAACGCAAACGGCTGCACGCGTTTCTTTGCAGGTCACCATGGTTAACAATGGAAGAACAATGATTTCAAGCATCACCCTCCTTTTAACAGGTCAAGTCTGCCATTTTAAACCAATCAGCCTGACATAATGATCTCCAGCCTTGTGCTCGTCAACATTCTCACCTGAGTTAACAAGACGATTACTGAAATTATCTCAGCAGGTCGTTTAATGACAGCAATGAAATGCAGTGGAAAGGTTTTTTTGGGATTAAGTTAATTTTCATGACAAAGAAGGACTATGCAATTCATCTGATCACTCTTCATAACATTCTGGAGTATATGCAAATTGCTATTATAAAAACTTAAGCAGCAACTTTTCCAATTTCCAATATTTATGTAATTCTCAAAACCTTTGGCCACGACTGTACTTTGCAGCTTCATCGAAGGTACCTATAAGTCTGACCTGTTTCATATCGAGTGGTGTGGTAAGATATGTAATGCCTCTCTGAGGCCAAAATTAACAATAAGTAAGGTGTAGTAGCTCTGAGACCTCAATCAGTTGTTAGTTTAAGCAGGTATATCAAAACTCACAATCTGTATTTTGTGGAAGCAGGTATATGGAAAACCTTAATCACTATTTTGTGGAAGCTGATATATGGCAGGCCTCAATCAGTTGTTAGTTGAAGCAGGTATTTCACCCTCAAGCAGTAATTTTGTGGACGCAGGTATATGGAAAATCTCAATTACTATTTTGTTAAGCTGATATATGGAAGTCCTCAATCAGTTGTTAGTTGAAGCAGGTATATCAAAACCCGTAATCTGTATTTTGTGGACGCAGGTATATGGAAAACCTCAATCACTATTTTGTGGAAGCTTATATATTGCAAGCCTCAATCAGTTGTTAGTTGAAGCAGGTATATTACCCTCAAGCAGTAATTTTGTGGACGCAGGTATATGGAAAACCTCAATCACTATTTTGTGGAAGCTGATATATGGCAGGCCTCAATCAGTTGTTAGTTGAAGCAGGTATATCACCCTCAAGCAGTAATTTTGTGGACGCAGGTATATGGAAAACCCCAATCACTATTTTGTGGAAGCTGATATATGGAAGGCCTCAATCAGTTGTTAGTTGAAGCAGGTATATCACCCTCAAGCAGTCATTTTGTGGACGCAGGTATATGGAAAATCTCAATCACTATTTTGTGGAAGCATACAAATGCACTATAATATACTTTCTGTTAGAAAGTATAAGTATATCACACCCCTCTGTGTATCACACCTATCGATAGCACAATGTTACCAGTTCTTAAAAGGACTTTTGTGGCCCTATTAGCTAGCGTTTGGTGTCCCTAAGTTCCTAACAGCCTGTCCCTGCTCCAAAATGCAACCTGTCCCTACACTGGCAAAACACATAATGTAAAATGGCTGCCAGATCGGGTTCTGTTATATGGTTGGGGGTGTGTCCATGTGTCATGGGTCAAAGTTTAGCGCAATGCAAAAGAATATGGCGCACGCGGACATCGCCATATGTTCGCATGTTCGGCGGATCGCGAACGTGCAAAGTTCGCCGTGAAACGACCACAGGGCGAAGCGCAAGGCCATCACTACCCACCACTTTGTTATACTCGTGGAGCCAAGTAGTCTTTTTTTTTTTTTAAAGGGGGGTCCTCAAAGTGGCTGTGTATAAGTTTATCCTTTTCAACTGCCCCCCTTATAGTAGGTGATCTGAGGATTGGGGGCCATCACCTTGCTGATATCAGGATCCACTTGAAGGATCCCCAGTGTTTGGAGATTACTCTCCTAAACTACTTTGCAGCTTTATCAAAAGTACCTATAAGTCTAACCTGTTTCATATCGAGTGGTGTCGTAAGATATGTAATGCCTCTCTGAGGCTAAAATTGATAATAAGTAAGGTGTAGTAGCTCTGAGACCTTAGAATTCCTCCACAAGGGAATGAGTGGTGGGCACACCCTGTAAGATAGCGAATCGGGTTCATGCCAGCTCCATATACCTCATAGGAGCCCACCAAGGCAGCCTCCAGAACCACTGCAGGATTTTTGGAATCTGCCCTTATCCACCATGCAGCAAAAGACAACTGTGTGGCAACATAGTATAGGTACATATTAGGAAGAGCCAAACCTCCCTGCTTGTATGTAATCTTTAGGGTATTTCTAGCCAATCAAGGAGTGGTATAAGGCCACAAAAACTCAGTTAACAATTTATCAAGAGCAGCAAAATGATCCCTGGGCAGGGCCACAGGAGCCACTCTATACACATGTAGTAGTTTTAGGTAGCAGTATAATTTTAAAAATATTAACATGACTTGAGAGGGAGGCCCTCCCAAGGCTTGAGTATATTATAGCAGATCATTCACTATTTTTGCAGAGGGGGTAAATTATTGTGTTGGCGAATGTAGTCTTCTTTTGCAGAACAATTTGTAGTTTTCACTAGTACTATTTTGGGGTATATATTTATTGGTTGACTGTCATTACTTTTTTGGTAGGAAAATGAGAGAAAAATAAGTAAAAAGTTACCGTCAGGGCGGACATACCGCCGGTGCAGCTGGTTTGGCTGCACAGGGGCCCAGTGCGGTAGGGGGGCCCGTGAGAGGTTCCGTGGCAGGGCAGGGAGAGATAAGTGCTTCTATTGTGGAAGCGTTCATCTCTATATTCATCTGTATCGCCGCCCTCAGGACAGCGATACAGGTGGATGCTGCAGCGGGGCAGGGGGCAGGTGTTTCCCTTACCCATTTCTCTGATAGGCTGCAGGCACTAGGCCTGCAGCCTATCAGAGGCTGGTGCAGGCAGTGCGATGGCATCATTGTGCCGCCTGAGCCGTACAGCGCGGGACACAGGCTGGAGGAGGCCTTCACCGCTTCACGCAGAGTGTCAAGGAGATAAGTATGTGAGTAAAAAAAAATTATTCAACACTAGAAGGGGGGAGAGGAGCACTATTGGGGCATCTACTAGGGGGCATTATACTGGCACAAATGTGGGTAGAGGAGCACTATGGGGCATCATACTGGCACACATGGGGGGAGAGGAGCATTATGGGGGCATCTACTAGGGGGATTTATACTGGCACACATGGGAGGAGAGGAGCACTATGGAGGCATCTACTAGGGGGCATTATTTACTGCCACACATGGGGGGAGAGGAGCACTATGGGGACATCTTCTAGGGGGCATTATACTGGCACAAATGTGGGTAGAGGAGCACTATGGGGCATCATACTGGCACACATGGGGGGAGAGGAGCATTATGGGGGCATCTACTAGGGGGATTTATACTGGCAGACATGGGGGGAGAGGAGCACTATGGAGGCATCTACTGGGGGCATTATTTACTGGCACACATGGTCATGGTCAATCATCATGGTGGTGTGGTCTGAAAGGAGAAGATGAGGAAAGAGAAGATCTAAGAAGAAGTCACTGGATCTACTAGGGGGGCATTATACTGGCACACATGGGGGAGAGGAGCATTATGGAGGCATCTACTAGGGAGCACTATGTGGTACTAGTATTTTCAGGGGCTTTATCTGTTTCTGCAGTATAGTATTGGGGAGCACAGCAGGCACAGGATGGGGTGTTCAGAAGGTTGGAGGATGTTGGAAAAGTAGAAAACTTAGATGTCTGTCTGTCAAACTCTGCAGAGAGAAGAGACAGTTGAAAGGAATCATCATGGTGGTCTGATCTGTAAGGAGAAGATGAGGAAAGAGAAGATCTAAGAAGACGTCACAGCGTTTTTTTGTCCGAGCGGGTATTTAGTGCTGCTGGGGGCATAATAACTGATAAGCGCATCCGACTGTCAACTGAAAATGCTGACAGGTTGACTCCTATCAAAATGAACAAGGGCTGGATTGCCCCTGACTTCTCTATTCCACCAGAGGAAAGCGGTTGAACATAAAGGCACTTTAAATGTGGCTTTTATGGTGTATTGAATACACTGTATTCCCATGCACCCCTTCCACCACAAAAAAGAGAATATGGTTTAATCTTCCTTTCTCATCCTCCTCCTTCTGCTCCATTATATTAACATGCTTATTAGGCTGCCCTAGCTCCTAATGTTTTAGAGGGTCAGCTCAGCAGCTGACCCTCACCCCTAATGTTTTAGAGGGTCACCAGCAGGCCCTCGCGCATAATGTTTTAGAGGGTCAGCTCAGCAGCAGACCCTCACCCCTAATGTTTTAGATGGTCAGATCAGCGGCAGGCCCCAGCCCCTAATGTTTTAGAGGGAAAGGTGGGGAGACAGATCAGCGGCACTGCTCCTTTAAGGAAATCACCCACGCCTCCTTAAAATCCAGAACTCCTAGACCTGCAGCTGCACAAGCGGACCCAGACAGTGCGGTGCTCAGCGTGACGAAAGTAATATATGGCATGGAAGGTAGGTGAAAGATACGCGGCACTCACCAGGGTCAAATCTTCATGGAAACTTTATTGCTGACTAGCAGGATAACATCAGCTGCACAGGCTGGGGAGCGGGACGCGCTGGATCGCGCTTCCTTCCAGTAGCAGTCCGAGGAAGCGCGATCCAGCGCGAAACGGCCGTCACCACCCATCCATACCTGGGCCGTCCCGCTCCCCAGCCTGTGCAGCTGATGTTATCCTGCTAGTCAGCAATAAAGTTTCCATGAAGATTTGACCCTGGTGAGTGCCGCGTATCTTTCACCTACCTTCCATGCCTAATGTTTTAGAGGGTCAGTTCAGCAGCAGACCCTCACCCCTAATGTCTTAGATGGTCAGATCAGCAGCAGGCCCTTGCTCCTAATGTTTTTGAGGGTCACCAGCAGGCCATCAATCATAATTTTTCAAGGGTGTGTATCATGCCCTCCTTTATGTGTAACAAAGGGTGTGTTGGAGTGCCATTTCCTTGTAATTTTTGGCAGCCCTTTCACTTAGTGCATAGGCTTTATGAGTGTAGGAGTCCCACTACCTGAACAATTGTACCACAATGTGAATGATGCCATCCTTTATGTGATATAAAGGTTGTATCGGAGTGCCTCTTCCTTGTAATTTTTGGCAGCACTTGCAATTTATATACAAGTAAATATACAGGAAAGAATGTTTCCTAACAATTTTTGCTCTAAAACTGATTTTATCTTCGGTTTTGTGCGTATTATTGTCAGTCTGTAAAAGTGGCGTACTACTTCAGTGGTGTTTCCATCAATTTCTGACCTTTTCATGTGAACCAGACACCCTCCCCTCTTCAGAGCAGGGGGTGCCTGGTTTAATGCTCTGGTTCTCCCATTGACTTCCATTGTGCTCTGGTGCTCGGTAGAGCACCCGAGCATCCCAAAGTGTTCTACTTGAGCACCAAAGCACTTTGGTTCTCAATCAAGACTTACACACCAGCCAATCCATGGTAATGCCCACATTACCTTCATAGCGGCACCAAACAAATAACACCATGCAATACACATAATACCCCCTAGCAGCACTGTGGCAGACCTCTCTGCCTTTGGATTACTATATGAAACCTGATTCGTCTGTTTGTCCAGAGATTGCTGGTTGTTTGCCCAGATCAGAGCTATCCAGGGACGTATAATTTATGGGGATATGTGATGTTTTGGGGTGTTTTCTGTGTTTGGGAAAAATGTGTGTTCTCTGTCTGTGTCACAACCAGACAGCTGAGAAGCTCTGACAGAGGCCTTTCAGAACCTCCTCTTTGAGTTTCTGTGTTGTGGTATTCAGCTCCTCCTCTCCTTAGCCTCTCTCAGCTGTCATGTGTTGGACTAATTGCTTCCCTTTAAATTCTTCCCCAGGAGGCTTTTCTGGGCGGCTTATATTTCTTCCTGGAGTGTGTGTGCATGCTCATCTGGTTCTCCTCTCCTCTACAAAGTTAAGTGTTATACTGTTATCTGTTATTTTCTGTTTGCTGGATCCCAGGTGACCCTGACTCCCTCCGTGTCTGGTGTAGGGAGCCGGTGGTCGTGTCCCCTCACTATTGTAGGGTGCTCAGGGGTTATATAGTCAAGGTACGTGGATATGCATACCTCCACCATTCGGATCTATGCATAGGCTAAGCAGCCAGGGAAAGTGCCAGGTCTTCTACAGGGGTCTCCCTTTTGTTCCTTAGCTGTTGGATCCAGCGAGTCATTTATGCATGTTGTTTTGCCTTGTTACCTGTACACATTCCGTGACATTATAAGCCGCCAAAACCGTCTTAAGCATGGATCCGGTTTCACTTTTGGCTGAACGCCTCCAGGGTCTTTCATTGGAGGTAGCTGATCTCCGTAAGACTTTTTCTCAGCTTCAAGTGACCGGTTCAGCTTGCGTTCATGGAGCTTGTTCTGAGCCTAAGATCTCGCTCCCAGATACGTTCTCCGGGGGTAGTGAGAATTTTGTGCGTTTTAGAGAGGCTTGCAAACTCCATTTTCACCTTCTTCCCCTTTCCTCTGGAGATGAGGAACGGAGGGTGGGGATCATTATATCGCTGCTCAGAGGTAACGCTCAGTCCTGGGCCTTTTCGCTGCCGGAGGGGGCACGGCCTCTCCGTTCAGTGGATGAATTCTTTTTAGCCCTGGGTCAGATATATGATGATCCGGATCGTATTGCTCTGGCGGAGTCTAGACTACGTCTCTTATGCCAGGGTAAACAATCCGCAGAAATATACTGCTCAGAATTTCTGAAATGGGCAGCTGATACTGGTTGGAATGATGCTGCACTCCGAAGTCAATTTTGCCATGGTCTTTCAGAGGGATTGAAAGATGCATTTGCCTTTCATGAAAGGCCTATTTCTTTGGACTCTGCTATGTCTCAGGCCGTTCGTATTGACAGGCGTCTTAGAGAGAGAGGAGAGATCTCTCCTTCCTGTCATACTCGGTCCCAGGACTGTGCAGCGGTCCCATTCTGTGCGCAGGGGTCTCAGTCGCTGTCAGCCCCTTCTGAGCAGGAGCCCATGCAGCTGGGGTTGATTGCTTCTGACAATAGAAGATTCAGCCCGCATGGGACGGTTTGTTTTTGTTGTGGAGGTATTAATCATTTGGCAAATATTTGTCCCTCTAGGAGATTCAGGCAGTTCTCTGGGTATAATAAAGAAACAAAGAGGAAAAAATCTTTGAAAAATGTTCAGTCTGTTACTATTGGCAGGGTTGAGGCGGAAATTGAAGGTTTTCCGTTTGCTTGTAGTTCCCGTTTTGTCCTGCCGGCTAGGGTGGCGCTAGAGAGCAAGAACATTTTTTGTGAGATTTTTGTGGATAGTGGAGCAGCGGTCAATCTCATTGATAATCAATTTGCGATAACTCATGGTTTCCAGGTGTGCGCTTTGAGAAGGGATATTCCTTTTTTGCTATCGATTCCGCTCCACTTTCTCAGAAATCATTAAAGGGCATAGTTCACAATATCCGTTTGATTGTGAGTGATGCTCATGTTGAGGATGTGTCATGTTTCGTCCTTAGCGGTTTGCCCACCCCTCTGGTGTTGGGGCTGCCCTGGCTCACTAGGCATAACCCCACCATTGATTGGCAAGCGAAGCAAATAAATGGTTGGAGTGACTTTTGCAGAGAGAATTGCCTCATGACATCTGTTTCTGAGGTTGCTACTAAGACTATACCATCTTTTCTCTCTGAATTTTCGGATGTCTTCTCTGAGAGTGGAGTTCAGGATTTGCCCCCGCACAGGGAGTACGATTGCCCTATTAATCTCATCCCAGATGCCAAGCTGCCTAAATCTCGTTTATACAATCTTTCCCAACCTGAGAGGATCGCTATGCGTGCTTATATCTCTGAGAGTCTGAGAAAGGGACACATACGACCCTTGAAGTCACCTGTTGCCGCTGGTTTTTTCTTTGTTAAGAAAAAAGATGGTTCTTTAAGACCTTGTCTGGATTTCAGGGAGCTGAACAATATCACAATTCGTGACCCTTATCCGCTTCCTCTGATCCCGGACCTATTTAACCAGGTTGTTGGGGCTAAAGTCTTTTCCAAATTAGATTTAAGAGGGGCATACAACCTGGTCAGGGTCAGAGAAGGGGACGAATGGAAGACGGCCTTCAATACCCCTGAGGGCCATTTTGAAAACTTGGTTATGCCTTTTGGTTTGATGAATGCCCCAGCCGTTTTTCAGCATTTCGTGAACAGCATTTTTTATCATTTGATGGGAAAATTTGTATTGGTGTATTTGGATGACATTTTGATTTTTTCTCCCGATTTCAAAACTCATAAGGAACATTTACGTCAGGTCTTGCTCATTCTGCGGGAGAATAAATTATATGCGAAACTGGAAAAATGTGTGTTTGCGGTTCCAGAAATTCAATTTCTGGGGTTTCTTCTCTCCGCTTCTGGTTTTCGCATGGACCCCGAGAAGGTCCGCGCTGTGCTTGAGTGGGAGCTTCCTGAGAATCAAAAGGCGCTGATGCGTTTTTTGGGCTTTGCCAATTATTACAGGAAGTTCATTTTGAATTATTCTTCTATTGTTAAACCACTCACTGATATGACCAGAAAGGGGGTAGATTTTTCTTCTTGGTCAGTGGAGGCGCGTAAGGCTTTTTCTGATATCAAGGAGAGTTTTGCTTCCGCTCCCATCTTGGTGCAACCTGATGTTTCGTTACCCTTCATAGTTGAGGTTGATGCTTCTGAGGTGGGTGTGGGGGCGGTCTTGTCTCAGGGTTCCTCTCCTGCCAATTGGCGACCGTGTGCCTTTTTCTCAAGAAAACTCTCCTCCGCAGAGAGAAATTACGATGTGGGAGATAGGGAATTGTTGGCCATCAAGTTGGCTTTTGAGGAATGGCGCCATTGGCTAGAGGGAGCCAGACACCCTATTACCGTATTTACTGACCATAAAAATCTGGCCTACTTGGAGTCAGCCAAGCGTCTGAACCCGAGACAGGCCAGATGGTCGTTGTTCTTTTCTAGGTTTAATTTTGTTGTCACGTTCCGCCCTGGAGTTAAGAATGTGAAGGCAGATGCCCTGTCACGTTGTTTTCCGGGAGGCGGGAATTTTGAAGACCCGGGTCCCATTTTGGCTGAAGGTGTGGTGGTCTCTGCTCTTTTTCCTGAATTGGAGGCAGAGGTGCAGGCAGCCCAGTCAGAGGCTCCTGATCTTTGTCCTCCTGGGAGGTTGTTTGTGCCTCTCGCTTTAAGACACAAGATTTTTAAAGAACACCACGATACGGTCCTTGCTGGGCACCCGGGGGTAAGAGCCACACTGGATCTCATCGCTCGGAGATTCTGGTGGCCTGCGCTTCGTAAGTCGGTTGAGGGTTTTGTGGCAGCCTGCGAGACTTGCGCTCGTGCCAAAGTCCCTCATTCACGGCCATCAGGTCCTCTCCTTCCCTTACCCATTCCTTCCCGTCCTTGGACACATCTGTCCATGGACTTCATAACAGACCTGCCTCGTTCCTCGGGGAAGACTGTGATTCTGGTGGTGGTGGACCGTTTTAGCAAAATGGTGCATTTCATCCCTTTTCCTGGTTTGCCCAATGCTAAGACGCTGGCGCAGGCATTTGTTGATCACATTGTCAAATTGCACGGTATTCCTTCAGACATAGTCTCTGATAGGGGCACGCAGTTTGTTTCCAGATTCTGGAAGGCTTTCTGTTCTCGCTTGGGGGTTCGGTTGTCATTCTCTTCTGCTTTCCACCCGCAGTCGAATGGTCAGACAGAGCGCGTCAATCAGAATCTGGAGACATATCTGCGTTGTTTTGTGGCGGAGAATCAAGAGGATTGGTGTTCTTTTTTGTCCCTTGCTGAGTTTGCTTTAAATAACCGTCGTCAGGAGTCCTCTGATAAGTCACCATTTTTTGGTGCATATGGGTTTCATCCACAGTTTGGGACTTTCTCGGGAGAGGGGTCTTCTGGTTTACCTGATGAGGACAGATTCTCCTCGTCTTTGTCATCTATTTGGCAAAAGATTCAAGATAATCTAAAGAGCATGAGTGAGAGATATAAGCGTGTGGCTGATAAGAGACGTGTGCTTGGTCCGGACCTGAATGTTGGTGATCTGGTGTGGTTGTCTACCAAGAATATCAAATTGAAGGTTCCCTCCTGGAAGTTGGGTCCTAGGTTTATTGGGCCTTACAAAATCCTGTCTGTCATCAATCCTGTTGCATACCGTCTTGATCTTCCTCAGACTTGGAAGATCCATAATGTTTTTCATAAGTCCTTATTGAAACCTTATGTTCAACCCATTGTACCCTCGCCTTTGCCTCCTCCTCCGATTATGGTTGATGGGAATCTTGAATTTCAGGTCTCGGGGATTGTGGATTCTCGTCTTGGCCGCGGTTCTCTTCAGTACCTTGTTCACTGGGAGGGGTATGGTCCTGAGGAGAGGATGTGGGTCCCAGTGACGGACATTAAAGCCTCTCGTCTCATCAGGGCTTTCCATAGGTCCCATCCTGAGAAGGTGGGTTCTGAGTGTCCGGAGTCCACTCGTAGAGGGAGGGGTACTGTCACAACCAGACAGCTGAGAAGCTCTGACAGAGGCCTTTCAGAACCTCCTCTTTGAGTTTCTGTGTTGTGGTATTCAGCTCCTCCTCTCCTTAGCCTCTCTCAGCTGTCATGTGTTGGACTAATTGCTTCCCTTTAAATTCTTCCCCAGAAGGCTTTTCTGGGCGGCTTATATTTCTTCCTGGAGTGTGTGTGCATGCCCATCTGGTTCTCCTCTCCTCTACAAAGTTAAGTGTTATACTGTTATCTGTTATTTTCTGTTTGCTGGATCCCAGGTGACCCTGACTCCCTCCGTGTCTGGTGTAGGGAGCCGGTGGTCGTATCCCCTCACTATTGTAGGGTGCTCAGGGGTTATATAGTCAAGGTACGTGGATATGCATACCTCCACCATTCGGATCTATGCATAGGCTAAGCAGCCAGGGAAAGTGCCAGGTCTTCTACAGGGGTCTCCCTTTTGTTCCTTAGCTGTTGGATCCAGTGAGTCATTTATGCATGTTGTTTTGCCTTGTTACCTGTACACATTCCGTGACAGTCTGAGAGTAATTAAACTAGCCCATTGTGTTTGTTAATGGTATCACAGGCAGAGGGAAAATGTGTGTTCTCTGTCCGTGAGTAATTAAGTTAGCCCATTGTGGTTGTTAAGTGTATCACAGGCAGAGGGGGGGTTTGTGTACATTTGCTGGGAGTGTCCCCTGCTGGAAGACCTGCATAAAAGGCTGACATGTAGCCCCATTAAAGAGTTTCTGTTTTACTCTCAATACAGAGCCTCGTTTCGTACTTGGGGGGGAGGGGGTAATTCGTATGATTCCTGTTCGACGCCTAGGAGTGTTCGGTAGCTGATGTCATATTTGGGGACAAGAACAGCTTTGGCGGCGTTAACCCCTTTATCTACTCGGGGTGCCGTAACAACTGGTGGCAAGCGGTGGTATAGTTCTCCCACCCCATAAGGACAGCTACAAGGCGACCTAAGTGAATGGAGGCACACTATGAGCAACTAAAGCGATCTACTTTCAAGGATTTGCTGGAGAACCGGGGTCGACCGGCTAGTAACCGCAAAAAGAGGGATATTATTGCCGAATTGCTAGAGATGGATCGAGCCGAAAGGATTGTCAAACCAGAGAGGACACCCGCAGAGGCGAGTTTTGACGGGGCCGTTCAGATAAGTTTGTCACACTATGAACCAAATCCCCCAATGGATATAATAACACAAGTCATAGCGGCCGTGGATGCTAACCGGCACCAGACTCAGCAAAGAGGTACTGCAGCAGCAGAGGTAACAGCAGTTCCAGTCATAAAAAGAAAAGTGCACTTTGCAGCTTTTAAAAATGTTGTGGAAGCTGACACAGCAATTGACGGGTACCTTGCCGATTTTGAACTGCACTGTGTTCTACACAGAGTTCCCAGGGACGAATGGGTCACAATTTTGTCTGGAAAACTGTCCGGCCATGCCAGTGAAGCCTTTTGGGCTATTCCTGATGAGGATATAGAGGATTATGGGCTGGTAAAGGAAGCACTATTGGCCAGGTACGCTATAATTCCTGAGGCATACCAGAGGTGATTCCGGGATAATACTATCACGACCAGCGTGCCAATCACATACGTGACGCAAAGGGAGACAAAAGGAAGGCCCTGTCCAAGTGAGAGGGAAAGGTGGTGACCCCTAACTCACCTTGAGGCTGGCACCTGACTGCCCTGACGTCTCTAGACGGGTTTCTCACCCGTACGCCGATCACGTTCCTAAACCCTGGCTTTCCCTAAGATGAGCCCTACGTAGTGAATAGGGCGGTGGGAACACTAGTCCGCACCACTAACACTAAAGGGAAACACTAGGGAGAAGACAGACAATACTGACAAAACATATAGTCCCAGGTGGGCGACAACAAACAACCAACAGGGATCCGGAGGGTAATGCTCTGGTACGACAACCAGGGATAACAGCGACTCAGCTCCAGTAGGTCAGTATAGAAGTCCAGGCAGGAAGCTCTATATCTGGCAACCAGAGAAGTGGGAGAGGGGAATATAAGGAGGTTGGGAGTGCCGGACAAGAAACAGCTGAGGAGAAGCAGCTACGGATCCCTGAGTGAGACAAAAAGGATTGCAAGGCAAACCCAGAAAGTTACCATTAAGTAACAGCACTATCTTTAGACATAGAGCGCGCAGCCACCCACTGCGACTTCCTGACCCCGGGTATAACGGAGTCAGACGTGGCTCTTGACACCCTCGTGACAAATACCAAGCAAAGTTGGGACTCTTACACAGTGTGGGCATGCTGTCTACATCGCACGACATCCCACTGGATCAATGGATGCCAGGCAGTATCCAGGGAAGAGGTGCTGCAGTTATTCCTGCTGGAGCACTTTTACGAAAAGCTGAGTCCTTTGATGCGAGAGTGGATCAGAAATAGGAGACCTCTGACCCTACTTGAAGCAGCTCGCCTTACACCCACAAGACAGATACCCCTGTGATCAAAGCCACTCCATGACCGGATTACCCACCTGTAGCACCCCCTCCACCTACCACCTACCAAAATCAGCCCAGGTATGCCCAGTACAAACCACAACCACCAAAATGCTTCCAGTGTGACCAAGTCGGACATAAGAAACTAGACTACCCTTTGAATCCTTCCCGGCAGTATCAGTCCTGGAGGAAGCCAGGAGGAGGGAACCCTCGTGCACCAATGCCTGCTGCCCACTGCATCGAAGTGGGGAACACAGCAGAAGAGCACTGGGGAACCTTACATGAGGCTGACCCTGTCCAGGCACCTGCCCGGGATAATTGGCAGCAACACAGACAGACTATCCTGGTCAATGGAAAAACAGCCAGTGGGCTAAGAGACACCGGAGCTACTTTGACCCTGCTACAGCGCAATCTGATCCCCGGAAAGTGAACACACGGGGCACACTGTAGCTATTAGAGTAGCTGGAAGGACCATCTACCGGTTACCCTTTTGCCCGGGTTCACTTGGATTGGGGAGTTAGTTCGGGACAGGTGAATATGGGCATCATGAATGAGTTACCAGCTTATATCTTACTGGGGAATGATTTGGCCCCCTTTGTTTCTGGATATGCCCCGCTGGGCCCTGTGGAGGCTAACCCTGTGACTACCCGTGCCTAGACCCAAGCTGCTGGAACCGGCCCACCTGCTGCAGAGACCCAGGTAAGGACACCTACCCCGACGATTACCTTAGGACAGGCCCCCTTAGACTGGGATACCCCAGGGGCATTTGGGAAAGAGAACCAGGAAGATCCGACCCTTCAGAAGTATAGGGCCAAGACAGACACCCAGGAGAGGGGAGCAGATGGGGAACTCTATGAGTGGGTGGGGGTTAGGCTATATAGGATCTCCAAGAAATCCACAACAAGTAAGACCCCTTCGCAGAAGAGACAGCTGGTAGTCCCTAAGAAATACCAGCTGGAGATTCTGCGAATCGGGCATGATGTCCCCCTAGCAGCACATCTAGGGACCCGCCGCACGGCCCATAGGATCACCCAGAATTTCTTCTGGCCCAGTATCAATAAGGACATGTGACAATATTGTAGGACTTGTGACACATGTCAACGGGTAGGAAAGCGGGGGGACCACCCTAAGGCGAGACTCATGGCAATGCCTATTATTGGGGAGCCCTTCTATCGCATAACTGTTGACATTGTGGGTCCTTTAGCCAGACCTAGTCCATCCAGGAAGAAATACATTCTTACTGTGGTGGACTATGCCACATGATACCCAGAGGCAGTAGCTATGTCCAACAACCGATACCCTGGTTAAAATATTCACCCGTGTGGGGTTCCCTAAGGAGATCCTATAAGACCAGGGGACCCAGTTCACTGCTGTTCTCACCCAGCAGTTGTGGAAGGTGTGCAACTTTTGAGTTCACCTTACCATCCCCAGACTAACGGTCTCTGTGAGAGCTTTAATGGGACCCTAAAGCAAATGCTGAGGAGTGGACCCTTACTTATGCCTGCAGAGACTGGGAGAGATTCCTACCTCACCTGTTGTTTGCGTACAGGGAGGTACTTCAGGAATCTACAAGGTTCTCTCCCTTCGAGTGGCTCTATTGGAGAAGGGTCCGCAGGCCCCTAGATCTCATTATAGGACAATGGGGGGGAGAAACAGAACAGGAGGGGACCCCCATAGTGCCATAAGTGCTGGAACTCTGGGACCGCATGGAGCAGCTGTCTCTGATGGTAAGAGAGAACATCGAGGCGGCCCAGGGGAGACAGAAAAGATTGTACGATCGGGGTGCCAGACAGCGCACTTTCCAGGTTGGGCAAAAGGTCTTAGTGCTCAAAACTGTAAAAACAGACAAGCTGCAGGCATCTTGGCAGGGCCCATAAAAAGTAGTTGCCCAACTCTGTGATACTACCTACATTATTGCCAGCTGTGCAGATGAAAGGATCCAGCGATCCTTTCATGTGAACATGCTGAAGAAGTATCAGGAAAGGCAGGAAGATATCACTGTAGTATGTGCCCCTGCTGCAGATGACTGAGAGCTTACCCCTCCCTGACCTATTAGAAAGGGAACCCCAGACTGACCTCACTAGCCTAGTGAAGTTAGGAGACCGGTTAAGCCCCACAGAAATGGAACAGGCTAAACAGCTTCTGTGGGAAAAACAAGTTACCTTTTCCCAAGAACCAGGCTACACGACCCTGGCCATACATAAGGTAGAGACCCCTGGACAAGCACCCCTCAGACAGCTGCCCAACCGTATCCCTTAAGCAGTCCGGGAAGGAATGCGGAAGGAGATACAGGAGATGACTCGGTTAGGAGTCATTGAGCACTCTGACAGCCCCTGAGCCCTGCCTGTAGTCCTTGTACCCAAGAAGGTTGGAACCTACCCGATGCCCAGGGTAGACAAACTGCTGGATCTCTAGTCACTGATCACAACCCATTGGTCTGGCTTAACCGGGTTGCAGAAGACAATGGCAGTTTGCTGCGGTGGAGCTTAGCCCTGCAACCCTATAACTTCATCATCAGCTACCGACCCGGTAAGCAGAATGGCAATGCCGATGGGTTGTCCCGGCAAACAAACATCACTCCAGCTTCCTAGTTCCGGACATCCCCAAGTTGACCCAAGAAGGATCAAGCAGGGTCTGCCGGAGTGTCCCTCAAGGAGGGAGCCATGTGGCAGACCTCTCTGCCTTTGGATTACTATATAAAACCTGATTTGTCTGTTTGTCCAGAGATTGCTGGTTCGCCCAGATCAGAGCTATCCAGGGACGAATAATTTATGGGGATATGTTGGGTTTTAGGGTGTTTTCTGTGTTTGGGAAAAATGTGTGTTCTCTGTCTGAGAGTAATTAAACTAGCTTATTGTGTTTGTTAATGGTATCACAGCCAGAGGGAAAATGTGTGTTCTCTGTCCGTGGGAAATTAAGTTAGCCCATTGTGGCTGTTAAGTATATCACAGGCGGACGGGGGGGGTGTACATTTGCTGGGAGTGTCCCCTGCTTGAAGACCTGCCCCATTAAGGAGTTCCTGTTTTACTCTCAATACAGAGCCTCGTCTCGTACTTGGGGGGGGGGGGGGGGGGGGGGATTCGTATGATTCCTGTTCGACGCCTAGGAGTGTTCAGTAGCTGATGTCATATTCACGGACAAGAACAGCTTGTCATATTAAGGGACAAGAACAGCTTTGGTGGCGTTAACCCCTTTACCTACTCGGGGTGCCGTATAAGAACTAAATAACAATACTCAGTACCTTTCCAGCAGCACCAAACAGAAACCAAAGAGTGTGTTTAGAGATGATCAGGAATAAGGCTGTGTTGAGAGACAGATTCCGTCACATTAAAGGGGTTATCCAAGACCTATAGTGCCCGGGGCCCTCACACAGATTGTACTTACCTCTCTCCCCGGCACCTGCGTCACTTGTGATGCCGGCACGGCCGCCGCTGCATCTCTATCACCCGCAATCCTAGGAAAGCTTGTGCCGGCATCAGAAGCAACGCGGATGCCGGGGAGCGAGGTAAGTACAATCTGTGTGCCATGAGTGTCAGGGGTGGGACCATTATGGCAGGGCCAGAGGTTCACACATCGGTGGTGCATGTTCATTATAAAGGAGGCCCACCTCTTGGTTCAGGGGTTCACAGGGAGATTCACTGGCTCTCGGGTGGCCCAGTCTGGCCCAGGCACCAGAACCCCACAGCTCTGTACACTGAGTAGTGCCTGCACCTGGCTACTGCAGCACTGTTCCTATTCAAGTGAATATAATGACACTACTGTACTTTCTTCTTCAAGATCTTTGCATTGAGTGAATAAATGCATGAGATTTCAAGCCATACAGACCTAATAATTCTCACAGCTGAGGTTGCTACAATTCTAAGCAGTAAAACAACAGCACACATCTCTCTATTGTACCAATAGTCTGCCACAATGTATCAATGGAAAAGAAATGCAACAAACAACACAGGACATACTGTATAATGACACAATGTTATCAGGCTTCACTATAGGGAGGTTATGTGCTGATATAAATCTCTGCACTCAGAATATCCTTCAATAACATGAATAGGATTATAAAAAAAAAAAAAAGAGTAAAAAAAAAGCGTGGACTGTAAGAGCTGTACTACACCAACAGATTATCATAGGACACACACAGATCTTTTGTTATACACACCAACTATTGGTCTGATTGGACAGATATTAGTCAGATAATCTTTTGGTATAATACAACCCTAACAAGCTGCTGTCACGGCCATGGCCATGACCGTGACTCCTCAACCGCATGCGGTTGCCTGCGGTTTGGTTTAGTGTTCAATCACAGGTGAGGGCCGCTGGTGTGTGGCCTCACTTGTGGTTGCCGCGGGCAACCTGTCGTATGTGTTGGTTTCAGCAGAGCAGCCTGAGCGTTGCTGGGCAGCTTGCTGCATGGCATGCGGTTGCACCTAACAACCTTTCTGTTAGGTGTGTGTGTATGTATGCACTGTTGTTTCTCTGTGTGCACTCTGTGTATTGTGTGGTGTGCACTGACATCTTTACTGCACTGTGGTTCGTTTGGTTGTATAGTGTACATGTGGTGGCAGTGTCCCGGCCTTCGGGCTGACTCCCAGGACACAGTTGCCACCCATGTCGTTGCCTGCGGCAACAACCACAGTGTGTTTGTTGTGTTGGACACTTTTCCTTTAAGTTGGTGTTTCCCTTCCCTGGTGCTGGAAGGGTTAACTCCCTTCCCAGTGTGTGTGAGTCACTGGGTGTGTCTGACCGTTGGGTGTGGCCTCTTAGGCCTATAAAGCCTCTCACTTTGGCATGGCTCAGGAGGTTGCTTCAGTCATGCATTGCTGTAGCAGCCTCCTGTGATTCCATCTTCTTGTAAGGGCCACCCTTCCGGTCATAAGTTCTATTACCGTGATGTGTTGTTGATGTCCTATGTCTTTGCTTTTCAGTGCGGCTATGGATGTCCTGGTTCCTGAGTGTTCGTATATGTGTGCTGTTTTTCTTATGTTGTGTGGACAGCGTTTTCTGAGCACGGGTTCTAGTCAGCAAGGCTGAGACAGGTTTGTGTGTAACTGTTTGGTTCACCTGTCTTATCCATAGTCCTGTTTATGTTCCCCATCTTCATGCTGCTTGGCCAGTGAGACTCCTGCTCCTCTGTGCCTAGGAGGAGTGGGTTGTCTTACTCTGTTCTCTAGTTCAGGGCCGATTTGAGGGCTTGTAGGGACTATAAGGTTCCAGCGTATGAGCCCTCCTACCACCAAGGTCGGCTCATACAGACAGGAGACAGGGTCAGCGTTAGGGACGCAATAGGAGGTGACCTGCTCCCTAATTCTGTGGTCCTGGCTGAGTAGCGACTGGACACCCTCCATCACCGCACGGCTGAGAATTTCCCCCATCCTCAGCCGTGACAGCTGCAGAACTGCCGCATGCCTTATACAAGGATTTATTTTGGACGTTTTTCACCTGTTGACTTGAATACAGAAAAACACAACTTCAAAGAAAACCCTCAATCAATAACAAATTTACTAAATGCTTTTGCTAAATGTTCTTACAGTTACATAAACTACTTTTGGTGGGAACTGTATTACACAGCCCGACAGAGCAGGCAATTATCATGAAGGGGACATTGCTTCCCGATAACTGCCTGCTCGTCAGTGGAGGTGAAGAGCTGCATCTACATGAAGCAATCACCTCCACTGTATGTGGATGAGTGATGGCCACTGCCGTTGTTCATCCTCATACAGATCCATTGCTTCTGAGCAGCAGATTGCTGTTCACACAGCATAATCTGCTGCCCAGAAACGATGATTTAATGCTGGATTTACACGGCCCACTGGTGGAGATGATTATCAGGGACGTATGTATATGTGTTGCCAATTATCCGAAGGTGAAATGACTATTCATACAGCACAATAAATCAATGTTTCTGGGCAGCATGGATCTGTATGAGGATGAACGACGGCAGTAGACATCACTCGTCCCCATACAAGGGAGGTGGTTTCCTCATGTAAATGCAGCTCTTTCCTCCACAGATGAAAAGACAATTATCGGGAAGGAATGGCTCCTTCCCGATAATTGCCTGCCAGGTTGGGTCATGTAAATCCACCATAATGTGCTGCATAAAAGATAATTTCACCCGTGTTTTGCTCATTCATTGGGTGATCGGCAGCCCATTTACATGGGCTGATCATCGAGCATGAGCAATCATAAAAATGTTCTTTTCCGATAATCGGCCCAACAATTGGGCTGTGTAAACCCTCATTAAAGGGATTGTACGGACTTTTAATATTGATGACCTATCCACAGCATAGGACATTAATTTCAGATTGGCGGTGGGGGGCGACACTCAGCACCCCAACCGATCAGCTGTTTGAGGGGAAGGCGCGCGCCATGAGCATGTGCCAATCTCCCTTCACTCTTCCTGCTCGCTGCTGCTATGTCTATGGCGAGAGAGATAGTAGCCAGCATGCACGCACTGCACACGCCTTCCCTTCATACAGCTGATCACCCGACACCCCTGACAATCTGATATTGATGACCTATCCTAAGGATAGTAGTAATAGTATAATAGTAGCTGATACAAAAAAATATCCGTTCAGACCGTGAATTCTCTGTGACCTTAGAGGACCCAAATGGCCAGGCAGGAGCTGGTGGATACACCAGTCAGTTACAGCTAAGCCAATCAGGTAAGGGAGACCTTCTTTAAGGGGTACATATAGGAGTTATGTGGTGGTTACACCTCACAGGGTACAGAAGCACCAGTAACATATTTTTATTGGACCTCTAGGTCAGATTCTTCTTAACACAAATTGAGAACAGCAAGAGCTCAGTGGTGTTTATAATGTTAAAGCTGCCCACTGTTATAATCTTGCCCATATAATCTTAACACCTTAACCCTTTCATGACCAAAGGTCATTGATGCCCCAGTGTCCAGGTCAAAATTTACAAATCTGACATGCGTCACTTTAAGTGGTAATAGCTTTGGAACACTTTTACTTATCCACGCCATTCTGAGATTGTTTTCTCGTGATACATTGTACTTCATGACAGTCATAAATTTGAGTCAATATATATCTCCTTTTTTTGGGAAAAAATCGCAAATTTACCCAAAAATTGAAAAAAATTGCAATTTTCTAAATTTCAATTTCTCTGCTTCTGAAACAGAAAGTGATACCTCATAAAATATGTATTACATAACATTCCCCACATGTCTACTTTATGTTGGCATCATTTTGGAAATGTTATTTTATTTTTTTAGGACATTACAAGGCTTAGAAGTTTAGCAGCAATTCTTAAAATTTTTAAGAACATTTCCAAAACCCACTTTTTAAGGACCAGTGCAGGTCTGAAGTCACTTTGTGGGGCTTACATAGTGGAAACCCCCCATAAATGACCCCATTGTAGAAACTACACCCCTCAAGTTACTTAAAACCAATTTTACAAACGTTATTAACCCTTTAGGTGTTCCACAAGAATTAAAGGAAAATGGAGATGAAATTTTCACTTTTTTAGCAGATTTTCTATTTTATTACATTTTTTTTCTTTAACACATTAACGGTTAACAGCCAAACAAAACTCAATATTTATTACTCGATTCTGCGGTTTCCAGAAACACCCCACATGTGGTCGTAAACTGATGTAAGGGCGCACGGCAGGGCGCAGAAGGAAAGGAACACAGTATGGTTTTTGGAAGGCAGATTTTGCTGGATTGGTTTTCTGAACGCCATATGTTTTTTATTTTTCTACCGATCGTCTTGTGCAGGGGCTCATTTTTTGCAGAAAGAGTTGAGGTTTTTATTGGTACCATTTTTGGGTGCATAGTATTTTTTGATCATTCATTATTACACTTTGTGGGACAAGGTGGCCAAAAAATTGGCTGTTTTGGAACATTTTTTTAATTTATTTTTTACAGCATTCATCTGAGGGGTTAGGTCATGTGACAGTTTTATAGAGCAGATCGTTACGGACGTGGCAATACCCAATATGTATACTTTTTCTTATTTATTTAAGTTTTACACAATAATAGCATTTCTGAAACCAAAAAAATGATGTTTTAGTGTCTCCATAGTCTGAGAGCCATAGCTTTTTTATTTTTTGGGCGATTGTCTTAAATATGGGCTCATTTTTTGCGGGATGAGGTAACGGTTTGATTGGTACTATTTTGGGGTATATTCGCCTTTTTTGATCGCTTGGTGTTGCACTTTTTGTGATGTAAGGTGACAAAAATGGCTTATTTTTTTACACCGTTTTTATTTTTTATGGTGTTTATTGAACGGGGTTGATGATGTGATATATTTATAAGGTTCAACTGGATCGACACAGCCTGTTATCAACAGGAATGTACCACCTAAATATATATCAACTAAAGAGAAATCGGTACTATGTAATATCCTTTAAAATAGTTATTTTTATTATTATTAAATGACATAAAAGACATGTACAAAAGAACACATGAATGCAGAGAATGTTGGCACTCTAGGGGATAGTATTAACAGCAGAGGCTTTATTTTTGATGGAATGATTTGTTTTTCTTCAGCCTCATCCAATATATCATTTAATTTTTTCTGAAAGGTAAGTAGGGGATTAAAATCTAATTTACGGTAGCATTTTTTGTCTCTAAGTATTTTATAGGCCTGTCTCATATACATATTTTCTGGCCAGATTACCACATTACCCCCTTTATCTGCTTGTTTAAATAGCACTCCTTTTACTTCCCTTAATGCATTTAGTGCATTTTTTTCTTTTAAGCTTAGATTTTCATCTCTTTTTTTACCTTGATTATTGAGGGTGTTGAGGTCTTCACTTACCAATTTTACAAAGATGTCGATTGCTGGACATAATTGCAGAGGGGGAAAATTTGTGGATTTTTTTATATAATTGTTTGGGAATAACACTTACCTTAGTTTGATCTTCATTTTCATTCATCAAGTCTTCTAGAATTTTTAGTGCTTTCATTTCTTCCTCTGTGTCCAATCCTTCATAATTATTTCTTTTATTATTGTGCAATTTTTTAAGGAGTAATTTTCTAGCGAATAAAGGAGCGCACGCCATACCGAGCCAGCCCACACTCATACAGCGCTGAACATAGGGTAAGAAATAGAGATTTTGATCGGCCTGATTTGATACACCGCAGCACTAGATGACATGACTTATAGGCTATATGGTGTCGGTCACAACATTAGAAATACCATCTATACCCGATCTTTAACTATGCTAGATGTATTGTAAGTTGGGATAGCTGTAAGCATAGCCAGAGCCAGCTGTTTGATATTGTATGCTGACCTGGGCGCCCCTGCACAGCTTCCTAACAGCAATATAGCTGTATGTATAGCAAATACCAACTGCTAACAAGTGATATTAATGTGGACTGTCTTGTATGGCACTCTGTATGATCTCTGCATTCATGTGTTCTTTTGTACATGTCTTTTATGTCATTTAATAATAATAATAAAAAACTATTTTAAAGGATATTACATAGTACCGATTTCTCTTTAGTTGATAGATATATTTATAGAGATGGTCGTTACGGACGCGGTGACACCTAATATGTGTGGTTTTTGTTTGTTTTTTTTATAGGAAAAGGAAATGTATTTTTTACATATTAATTTATTTTTACTTTTATTATTTTCAAATTTTTTTTTATCAGTTCCCTCTTGGATCTTGAAGATCCAGTGGGGCTGATGGTTGTACTATACTTTGCAATGCTCTTGCATTGCAAAGTATAATACAATCAGATGCCTGTAGGTGGCAGCACTGGACGCCTATACCATGGCAACCGGACGCCTTTGCAAAGCGTCCGGTTGCCATGGCAACCATCGGGCGCTGCGATCGCAGCAGCCCTGATGGTTGAGAGAGAGGGAGCCCCCTCCCTCTATTAACCCCATGGATGCCGCTACTGCGGCAACTATGGGGTTACAGCAGTGTCAGCATAGAGCTGACACACGCTGCTGATGGCGGCGGCTCAGGAATGGAGCCGCCGCCATCACACACACAAGGGGGACCACATCGGGGGCAGGGGACAGAGGACAGGGGGCAGCGCTGGAAACGGGGGAGGGGGGCAGCATTTTACTTACAGATTGGGGCAGGAGGGGGCGGACCGCATCGGGGGGGGGGGGCAGGATAAGAAGATTGACAATAAGGGGGCACAGATCGGGGCAGGAGGGGGCGGACCGCATCGGGGGCAGGACAAGAACAAGGAGGGGGCACAGATCGGGGGCTTCAAGGGGGCACAGATCGGGGGCTTCAGGACACATTACCGATTTCAGGCTCTGATCTGCAGAGCGCAGATCAGAGCCTGAAACCGGCATTTTAACAATGCCGCGATCCGATTGGTTAGTCTGCACAGACTAACCAATCGGATCGATTGCCGGCAAGGGGCCACTTTGATTGGTCCCTTGCCGGCATTACTGCACTGTATGATTAAAGAGCTGCCAGAACGTATATATACGTGGTAGCTGCACGGGGTATGTGAAGCTATCACGTGTGTATATATACAGATTGCAGACGTGAAGGGGTTAAGGACCAGGCAATTTTTAGCAAATCTGACATGTGTCACTTTATGTGGTAATAACTTTAAAACGCTTTTACTTATCCAGGCCATTCTGAGAATGTTTTCTCGTCACATATTGTACTTCATGACAGTGGTAAAACTGAGTCAAAAAAAAATTCATTTTTATTTTAAAAAAAAAAGCCCAAATTACAAAAAAAATTGAAAAATTAGCAAATTTCAATTTCTCTATTTTTATAATAGATAGTAATAACTCAAAAAAAATTTATTACTTTACATTCCCCAAATGTCTACTTCATGTTTGGATCATTTTGTGAATGCCATTTTATTTTTTGGGGACATTAGAAGGCTTATAAGTTTAGAAGCAACTCTTGAATTTTTTCAGAAAATTTCCAAAACCCACTTTTTAAGGACCAGTTCAAGTCTGAAGTCACTTTGTGAGGCTTACATAATAGAAACCACCCAAAAATTACCCCATTTTAGAAACTACACCCCTCAAGGTTTTCAAAACAGATTTTACAAACTTTGTTAACCCTTTAGGTGTTCCTCAAGAATTATTGGAAAATGGAGATGAAATTACAGAATTTCACTTTTTTGGCAGATTTTCCATTTTAATAAAAAAAATTCTGCTAACATAGCAAGGCCAAACAAAACTCAATATTTATTGCCATGATTCTGTAGTTTACAGAAACACCCCATATGTGGTCGTAAACTGCTGTACGGGCACATGGCAGGGTGCAGAAGGAAAGGAACACCATATGGTTTTTGAAAGGCAGATTTCACTGGTATAATTTTAAGCTGCCATGTCACATTTAAAGATCTCCTCATGCACCCCTAGAGTAGAAACTAAAAACAAAATGACCCCAAACTACCGGATAAGGTGGCAGTTTTGTTGGTACTATTTTAGGGTACATACGATTTTTGGTTGCTCTTTATTACACTTTTTGTCAGGCAAGGTAACAAAAAATAGCTGTTTTGGCACTGTTTTTATTTTTAGTCATTTACAATGTTCATCTGAAAAAGTTAGATCATGTGCTATTTTTATAGAGCAGGTTGTTACAGACACGACAATACCAAATATGACTACTTTTTGGGGTTGTTTGTTTCAGTTTTACATAATAAAGCATTTTTGAAAAAAAAAAGATTTTTTTGTGTCTCCATATTCTGAAAGCCATATATATATATTTTTTTCATTTTTGGGTGACTATCTTATGTAGGGTCTAATTTTTTTCCCGGCATGAGATGACGGTTTGATTGGTACTATTTTAGGGTGCGTATGACTTTCTGATCGCTTGGTATTACACTTTTTGTAATGTAAGGTGACAAAAAATAGCTTTTTTTACACCGGGTTTTATTTTTTTTACGGTGTTCACCTGAGGGGTTAGTTCATGTGATATTTTTATACAGCAGGTTCTTACGGATGCGGCGATACCTAACATGTATACTTTTTTTTATTTATTTTTACATTCGAGAGCATTTTTTAAATAAATAAATCATGTTTTAGTGTCTCCATAGTCTGAGCCATATTTTTTTTTATTTTTTGGGTGATTGTCTTAGGTAGGGGCTAATTTTTTGTGGGATGAGGTGCCGGTTAGATTGGTACTATTTTGGGGGGCATACGCCTTTTTGATCGCTTGGTGTTGCACTTTTAGTGATGTAAGGTGACAAAAAATGTTTTTTTTTAGCAGTTTTTATTATTATTTTTTGACGGTGTTCATCTGAGGGGTTAGGGATACTGAATATGTCTACTTTTCTTTTTTTCCCTATTTTTGTCAATTTTTTTTACATTATTTTGGGAAAAGGACGCTTTTCCCAAAATGGACGCTTTTTTTTTTTACTTGAAACTTTAAATTTTTTTTGTTTTATATTTGTCCCACTTTGGGACTTTACTTTTTCAGGGTTTGATCCCTGTTTCAATTCAGTACAATACATTCTGTATTGTGCTGAATTGAACTGTCAGCGTCTTAAACAGTAAGACGCTGACAGTTGCCTAGGAGACCTAGCCCTCAGGCTGGATCTCCTGGGCTTCCGTAGCTGGCAGGCCCTGATGCCTGTGGAAGGCATTGGGGCTGCCATGGCAACCATCCGGTCCCCGCCACCGCAGAGCGGGGACCCGAAGGCTAAGGAGAGGGAGCGCAAACCTCCCATATGCCGCGGTGAGTGCTGACCACGGCATATGAGGGGTTATTCACCGGCATCGGCGTTATCACCGATATTGGTGGATGCAGCACGGATCTGGCTGTCAGTAACAGCCGGATCCGTGCTGCTGATCGCACCAGCGCACATGGGGGGGGGGGGAAGGATCGCAGGACGAGAATGCTCGTCCTGGGGTGCTAAGTACTGGCCATTTAGGACAAGCATTTTCGTCCTGGGTCGTTAAGGAGTTAAAGGGAACTTGTCACCAACTTTATGCTGGCCTCACTGAGGGCAGCATAAAGTAGTGACAGAAATGCTGATTTCAGCAGTGTGTCACTCATGAGCTGAAAGTAAGTGGTTGCTGAGAACCAGCATCATAATCATTGCAGCCCAGGCCTGGAAAAGATTCAAATGTACTTGAGAAGAGTCATGGTCATTCATAATCTCCTGCACTCTCGCCCATCTGCTGATGATTGGCAGTTCTCTCCTAGATAGAAAGGGTGAAAACTAGGTAGAAGACTGTCAGTCATCAGCAGATGGGCAGGGAGAGCCGGAAGTCATGATAACCAGAACTCTTCTCAGGTGGCCGTGACTCTTTTTCAGGCCCAGTCTGCAATGATTGTGATGTCTGTTCTCGGCATCCACTTACTGTTAACTTTTAAATGACAGACCGCTGAAAACAACTCACCTGTCTCTACTTTATGCTGCCGTTAGTATGGGCAGCATGAAGTTAATGACAGGTTCCCTTTAAAGGGAGCCTATCACCTTCAAAATCAGTTTCAAAGAAAGTTGAGGGGGAACTATAGCTGAAGAGTGCCTGCTGTTTTACATAGTAGACACTCAGTGGCAAAGTCTGTGATTGGAGATAATGCTTAATTGTGACCACAGTATCTGAGCAGTCAATTACTGTGTTCCTGGTGCCCGAACAGATGCCCCGCAGCGAGATCACAGGAGCTGTTCACTTGCTATGGCAGCCTTGGGCCTTCTGAAGGCTCCGAGGCCTGTTAAAGCAGACTGATTCTCCCATAGAGTGTTCCCCTAGGGCAGGCATGCTCATCCTTCAGCCCTCCAGCTGTTGCAAAACTACAACTCCCATAATTCCCTGACAGCCTACAGCTATCATCCTACAGAAGTGCATTGTGGGAGTTGTAGTTTTACAACAGCTGGAGGGCCGCAGGTTGAGCATCCCTGCCCTACGGTAACTAAAAATAAGTGTTAAAAAAGTAAACAAAAGTTTGAAAAAATATAAAAAAGAAATGAAAATGTAAATCACCCCTTTTCCCCATTCTAAGAATAAAATAAAGATCATTAGTATTGCTGTGTCCCAAAATGTTAAAGTTTTTATCTCATATAGTGAATAGCGTAAAAGAAAAAATCTAAATGGCTGATTCTCCATTTTTTGGTAGCTTTACTTCCCCATAATATAGTATGAATGAAAAATATAGAATGCTCCACACAAACAAAAATGAGCCCTCACACAGCTCCTTAGACGTAAATATAAAAGCTATCCGGGTTTTTTTTTTTTTTTGTAAGTACTAAAACACAAGAACAACTCTGTGGTTTTGCTGTGATCGCACTGACCCAGAAAATGAAGTTTCCGTGTCATTTTTACTACATATGGAACACCGTAAAAACTAAACTCATAAAATTATGGTGGAATTGCATTTTTTTTCTTCAATTCCACCTGATTTCGAATTTTTTTCCAGCTTCCCACTACACTTATACGTAAATGGAAAGATAAAAAAGTTATTGCTCCTGGAAGACCAGTAGTAAAAAATGAAAATTTGCTGTGTCAGGAAGGGGTTAAAGACATTAACCATAATGGCATGACCACATTTTATGCATTGATGTTCAGCAGGATAACCACGCTCATTAATATGGATTAGGCTGTCCAAATAGTAGATCAGCGTTCTTTGAATTCACTTAGACTCATTTAAAGGGGTATTCTCATCTGGGAAATTGATGAAATATGCTTTGGCTATGCCATCAATGTCAGATAGGTTTGGGTCCCATCCTCCTATCTCCATTAGAACATTTCAGCAAATTTCTAGACATATCCTTACACCTTTAAATGCTAAAATAAATTATATCAGATGCCTCATTTCAAGAATGAATATCCCCAAAAAATTAATAACACAAATATAATTTCCATAAAATCAAAAGTATTGCTTAAAAGTTTCAGTGCTAGTTCTATAAGGAACTACAGGTAATGTCTCCTCCATGGGATTTCTGTACAATGGAAGCATTGTCTCTCCTATTCTACATGTATTTAGCACAGACACATATTACCACAAACAGCAAGCTTCTGCTTCATTATGATATTAAAGTTCATACAAGTTCATTAATAGTGATCACTGGCATTTTTCTGGACTTGATCTCGGACAACTAGCAACAATTAATACTCTATTTTCATGTATGGGGCAGAAAACAGATTCATTTTAAGGAAATATCACCCATCAGAACAAGAGGCACTTACCTCTTTTGGAGTGACTAACCAGTACTTTGCGTTTGGAAGAGCTTGACGCCTCAAAGGCTCTCCGAGCATCTGCTACTGAGAGGACCTTGTCTTCTTCTGAGTCACCTTGCTCGGGCTTGCTCTCCTCAGAAGAGGTCCTTCCCTGGGAGCTGGTTTGGGCTGAGAAGACCCCTTTAACCACCTCAGTACAGAGATTGGGAGGAGCGTCTTGTGGGAGCTTTGCATTTTGACAAGTTCCTATGTTCCATAAAGTTACCTCCTCCGTAGCACCTTCATGTCCATACAATGTGCTGCTGTCTTCCTCGGTGTCGCTCAGATTCTCCTTACACGATGGATCCAGCTGGTATATGCGCTTGGGTGGCCCCCGGCTCCCGGGAAGACGCTCCTTCTCCTTGTCATTGCTATTTTTGGTGATCTCCTGAGCTTGGACTTGAATGCTAGTGCACATCAAGGCATGGACGCTACTTACCATCTGCCCCACACTTTCCAGTAAGTGGTCAGTGCTATACGATCTTCCCATTCTCTGAAGTGACAGCCTGGTGACTTGTCTGTGGCCATCACTGCTCTCTGAGGCAGAACGGGTCAGTGCCCGGATACTGCCTTGGAGATATGAGACCAGGTTCTCACTCTGTGCCCTCCTGTACAGTTTTACCTTTCTCATCCTGTCATCTTCATCTCTAGATTTTTTTAAACTAGTGGTGGTGTGGTCAGTATACTTGGAGAGGTTTTGTCCTTCACTCCAAAGTCTAGACTCATCTTCTTCCATCTTATAAAGAATAACGTTCATATGCTTGGATTGGTTGTCCTCTGTCTTCTCCAGCTTTACTTCTACCACACCACCACTATCCTCTTGATGTGTCCCAACTGGCAAGTCCTCAGTGTCTAACACATCCCAACTAAAGCTCCTTTCTTCTAGCTTCCATTTTCTTCTTTGGATGCACTCTCTGCTTGACATTTCTGAGGAGCTCTTCTTTATGTCACAAGTCCCAGGCTCACCTAACACCTTTACTCCACCTCCAAACCTATGTTCCTCACCTAGACCCTGTGCAATGTGTTTGGACTGCTCGGAAGTTTCTAAAGTTAGGAAGTGTATGGGCTGATTGGAAAAATTTTGAGCCTCTTGACCTTCAACTAGTGAATCACCCCCAAGGTAAAGCCGAGCAAAGGCAGGAGTGGAATCCCCCAGCTTCTGATGATCCCCCAGCTTTTGATACTCTGTCATGGCGTGGTGTCCTCCTGTGTAATCCAGCTCTTGTCTGCTCTGCAAGCAGTTATCAGCTGATTGTGGATGAATCGGATCCATGCTGTGGACTGTATGCTTCTCCTGTTACAATGAGCTCCTATCTGTTCTTTTCCATGAAGATGTTACACTGTACTTCTTGTTACTTATTCATGCCTGTGCTGAGGAGCCAAGGGAGACGAGTAGAACTCTGTAAGAGTAGAATGCCTCAGCTGATCCTTGACTTACACTTGGTTATTAAAAGGATTGCTTCCTTCAAGGTTTGTGCATTGCATTGATGGTCAGTTCAAGAGATGACAGAGAAAATACTTGACATGCAATAAGGTGACTGGAATAAAGATGTGGGATGTTCTGTGCCAGGATTCCTTCAGTCGCACCCTTCTCAGGGATATGAGAAATCCATCTGCTTTATTGAATTATGAGCTATGAAACCTTCCAGAGGTAAACAAGAGGATGTAACAAGTACAACAGTACTGCACAACCTCTCTGTGCAAATTATACACTGTATCAGAACCTCGATTTCAGTTATTTCCCACCTGATTACCCCAGGGGACCCCTGAAACATGCTGGGGACAGCATTTGCAGTGCTATAATTTGAGTCATATATGTTTACTGCTTTGCAAAGCTTCTTAGGGCAAGCTGAAATCAGATTGCCTTCTCTACTGTCAAGTGACAGGTTTTGTTTTTGCTGTGTTCTGATTGGGCTAAGGGTACTTTCACACTAGCGTTTTTCTTTTCCGGCACTGAGTTCCGTCGTAGGGGCTCTATACCGGAAAAGAACTGTTCAGGCATATCCCCATGCATTCTGAATGGAGAGTAATCCGTTCAGGATGCATCAGGATGTCTTCAGTTCAGTCATTTTGACTGATCAGGCAAAAGAGAAAACCGTAGCATGCTACGGTTTTATCTCCGGCGAAAAAAACTGAAGACTTGCCTGAATGCCGGATCCGGCATTTTTCCCCATAGGAATGTATTAGTGCCGGATGGGCAGGGCCGGTTCTAGGTGAAATGGGGCCCTGGGGCGGAAAACAATAAGGGCATCCCCCCCACATGCCTGCCGCTGCTCCAGTCTTGAATCTCTTACACTGGGTTCACACCTGAGCGTACTCTGTATGTGCTTTGTATGCGCGATTTTATCGGGCGTTTACATACGCGGCTCGGGAAACAAGCAAACGCCCATTGTCATTACGCCCCAAAGAAGCTCCTGTACTTCTTGGGGTGTAGGGCGTTTTACAGCGCGTTCGTACGTGCTGTAAAACGCTCAGGTGAGAACCATGCCCATAGGGAATCATTGGTTCTTGCCTGTTGAGAGTTTTACAGCGCATAGGAACGCGCTGTAAAACGCTCAGGTATAAACCCAGCCTTAAAGAGACAAGCAGCGCAGGCACAGCCCCTCCACTTCAGACTCCAGTCCAGTTTTAATTACATTACGGCGGCGCTGAGCTGTCTCCAGACCGGACCGCCGGGGCCACCCGGCGCCACAGGCACACAATAGAATTATAGATATAGTAGTAGTTGCCGGCCCTGCGGATGGGGCATTCAAAATGCCGGATCCGTCCTTGTAAAAAAAAGGATACAAGATGGATCTGTCTGTCCGCATGACAAGCGGAGAGACGGATCTGTTCTTGCAATGCATTTGTGAGACGGATCCGCATCCGGATGCGTCTCACAAATGCTTTCAGTCACCTAGAGGGGTTCCCATGTGGACATTTTTGGCATACTGATAGGTACAAGTCCCACTCCTATCTCAAGACCAATGCCCCTCAGTGAATGTAAAGCACACTGCACATGCACAGCTTTCTCTACTCATTGCTATGGGACATCCAAAAATAGCTGAGCACTCCCATAGTGGTGAAATGTGCAGCATTCTCTCCAAGCATGGTGGGACTTGGTTCTTACCATAGGAGTGGTTCCCAGAGATGGGATCTGCATGTATCAGATATTTATGACATATCCTATCGATATGCCATAAATGTTCAAATGGGGCAACCCCTTTAAGGAACCCCAGGGTTTCCTGGAACAGTGCTCTAGAATGTATTTAAAGGACGCTGGGGAACACAGTGTAAAGCACAAAGCAACCAGTCAAGACATAGCTTTCATTCAGTGCAGCACTATTTATCTTTGCGCTACGTTTTAGGCATGAAAATACATTATTGAAGTTTTTCCTTAAAATTGATAACAGCACAGGGTTGCCCGAACTTTGTAATATGCTGTTGTTTAAAGCAGATTTGTCAGTTTAATATGGCTCCCTATGTTAGCACAGCTATTCTGTTGCTAAAGCAGTGGAAATTCATTTGTTAGCTGCGGTCAGTGACAGCAGCTAAATTAATTTCCACTGCTTTAGCAACACGTCTGGCTCATGTAAGGGGCTTCCCAAGACAGTCTAGTATGCTACTCAGTGCCATTTTGTTGAGTAGAATTGTCCTGCCGTACACACTAACATAACCTAACTCTTTGGGGGTATTATTACTGTGTGGCACAGTGGGAGCAATCTTACTGCTGTGGAGAGCAATAAGAGGGGTACTATTACAACATGGGGCCTAATGGGGCAGTGTGGAAGACCATTCAGGTAATATTACTGTCAATACTGTCTAGGGCACTTTCTGGTCTTATTGTTGTTGGTGATGCTATCTGTGTGGTACTATTATTTATTATTTACACAACCAGCACAACTTTAAGGGTAGAAGTAGGATGTAGGGTGGGGAGGGTGCTGGAAAAGCTAGGAGCCAAAAATGTTTGGGTAGCAAACTTTACAGAGATGAATCATGGCTAGAAGAAGTCATCATTCCAGTCTGGGCTGACTAGAGAAGAAAAGGGAAAGTGAACAACTCTTATCAGAGATGTCATCTGTGAGTCAAAACCTGCTGGTTAAAGGATCATATTTACTAGTTGGTGCATGGTTTGGCACATTTGTCTAAGATTACACCACCCAGTCGTTAGTTTACTTTGCATCAAAATTATGTGAGCAATTTTGGTGCAAGTTGTCACTACTTAATCCATGCTCCCTTGAAGGTGTTGAAAGGGTCTAAAACAATAAATATGGTGCGTCAATGTATCAAAACATCCCTGTTGAAGGGTCTCTTCCTGTTCCCGTCTCATGTCTTTCTGGCACATTGAGAGATTCCTCCCACTTGCAACCACATAACTGTGAAAATATCTGCCTGGTTCAGTTTATGCCGTATGAATGTGTATAGTTTTTTGTTCGCATTGTTGGCTATACCCGAGAAAAGTGGTGGCACACATAGGTCAGGATAGAAAATTATATTCTTTCTACAAAATTGTTTCGTGTTAAACTTTGGTATGGTTTCTAAAAAAGTCTTTATTGGAGTTTATAATCGAAAGATACCAATTTCCGCCCTCAGAGCAGGGGCAATAGGTGAGGTAAAACCATAGCTGCCTCTGTTGTGATAGTCTTTATTAAAAGCTTAATTTTTTATGGATTCTATATGTTTTCATTTTCAGATGATGCATCAAACACATATAGGAAACGTGACAAAACTACTACTACTCATGGGCGATCTCCTTTACTCTAGCTAATCCAATGACTTCTTGAAATTCAAAAATGATCCTGGCAAGGTCACTGGTTATACATGAAATATACAATATTGTCTACATACGTATGTGTGAGCAATTAGCAAGCTTCACTGGGACTTGTATATGTATGATCAAGGTTCCAACGGAGCTGCACAGTTCACATTTCCACTTCCCTTAAAGTATAACTGTCATTTTTTTTTTTTGAGTATTGGATTGTGGTGATTAATATCTCCTTGGTGGCCCTATTTCAACTTTTCACTGTGTACTCAATTGCCCCTTAATTCCACAGTTTTGTTCCCTGTACTGCCTGCTTTTACCTGTGCTTAAAATAGGGCTGCTAGGCATGGTCCGTCTGTGTGTTGAAGGACGGAGGACGCAGCGTGCAAGGTCAGATTACTGACAGCCAGGGACTGTAAGTAAATGGTTAAAGCCAGGTCCTCCCCAGCAGCTGATAACAGTGCCTGGGCTGTGCGCACTTCTACCTGTCCCTGCGCTTGGCAGACGCTCCCTCACTCAGCAGAGCTGGAGAAGTAGAGCTGAAGCAGCGCAGACCAGGGAAGGGAGATCTGCCGTCTGCTCAGTGTATAAATGAAAGCAACATGTGGTATAAGGACCCCTTTGTGCTGCAGGAAATTAACCCTTTAGGGGGAGGGCTCTGGTTACTGACACTTTTGGGGGGCTATTGTTACTGGCTAGTGAGGGCAGGCGGGATTAGCCTCAGGGTGAGGGCAGTGGCGGCCATCTTAACTGAATAGTGAGATTGCAGTTTTATGCAGACTGGTTGCTAAGGGCTGAATCTTATTAAATATGGGGTAAGTCAGTCTAATAGTAACTGATTCTCGAATATAGTGTTATTAGTAACTACATATATGAAAATTGAAATTAGGGTCTAAATGTGACAGTTATCCTTTAATAATCAAATTTCCACGAAAGTAGTTTCTCAGCTGGAAATAAAACTACCTTTGAGGTGAGTTACCCACTGACTCATTTTTCTGATGGTAAACCAACATAAAAAAAAAAAAAAAGATCAGCAAAAAAAAATACACTTATGTTACTTTGCAGATGTCATTGTGGATTTTTGAGTTGAAGGGCAATTAAAGAGACTGGCCTATCTCAGACAGTGATGGCAATATCGCTTGGATATGCCATCAACATCAGATAGCTGTGTGTCCCTATCTCCACAATAGGGCCCCTAAAGTGAAAGAGAGCACATCACGCATGCACGGCTGTAATCTTCATTCATCACAATGAGAGTTCTGAAAAAAGCAAGCAAATGCGCTTGGCTGTTTTCTGAAGTTGCAAAGTGTTGAATAGAAAGCCCACTGCGCAAGCATTCGCCAGAACTCCCAATAGCGGTGAACGGAGGGTGGTTGTGCATGCATGGCTGCTCTCTGTTCACTTCGGAGACCCCGTTCTATAGATAGGAGTGGGTCCCAGAGGTGGGATCTGCACCAATCTGACATTGATGGCATATCCTAGCGATGTGCCATCAATACCTGAGATGGGCCAATGAAATCTACAGTGAAACTTTGTTGCATTTCCAAAAGACCCTCCAGGCCACTTTTATATGGTCAGTATTTTGCAGGTATTTCTAACCCAAAACCAACAGTAGAACATCTAGAGAAATAGCATAATGGAGGGATATGTGGCACTGCTGTCTTTTGGACTTCTGTTTTTGGCTCACACATAATAGTGCCAAATACTGATCATGTGCCCATAGATTTCATTTATTATAAAGTATCAAATATACACACACCTGTTTCACATCCTACCCACATACAAGGACACACCATTTCAGGGTTGGAGCCCTTCTTTCTCATATAGTAGTACCCAGATGCTTAAAGCGGTCTGCACTTATAGTTGTGGAGACTGTGACATTGAGTTGAGGAGCAGTGTGACATTTTTTATGTATGAAGACCGATATGGAGATTTAAAAAAATTAAAAAGTTCCCCCTCCCTTATTCCAGTCCTGCTTTGCAATTTACTAAGACTGTTTACTAAGGGCAACTAAGGCACTTTCTTAGAATGGCTTTTATGCATGAGGACAGAGGTGAATCCCGAATTATCTGGACATGCAGTAGTTAAGCTAAATATTGACTCTCAAGCGCCATAAAGTAGCTTTCTGTGTTCCAAGATCCTTCACGTTAAAAGGGAACACATTAAGTGCAAGATTCAGAAGCTTAAAGCCTTTGCCTTAAATGGTTAGCTTCTTCTAGTCTTTCCATTGCTTGTGCTCAGTGGACTTCACATTGCACTTCCTACAAGTCCCAAAATTCTGATCCCTGCATGGCCAAGAAAACTGTGTGAAAGTTTATGAATCTTTTGTCATATGTATACAGATCCGAATGCAAACAATATCCACACAGGAAAATATGGCAAGGAGAAACCCTGGCTGAGCATATCTGCTGGGAGTTTTGGGGAGGTAATGGTCAGGAAAATGAATGTAATGTGTATGGCTGCCCTTACAGAACCCGCACAGAGATGTTAGGAACTATGAACCTGTGGCGGTAACTCAGGAGGAGTAGAAAATAAGTAATGCAAAGCAAATACAAAGTTACTTTTTATATAGCTTCTATGCATTTATACATATGGATGGCAAAATGGTCTTTCAGGTCTACAACAGCTATTCGCTGTGAAACACAACACATCCACCGGACTTCCTGTATCGAGATAACATGCATTGGTGTCAGTGATAGTGTTCCATATATTTTTGTAGTATAGTATATTATAGTGTTATAAATTCTGTATCCGCCATCAGCAGAGGGCAAAAGTGAATATGCATGCCCTATGGATCTTCGCTGCTGAGAGACAACAGTGTAAAGCTTCAGCTTTTCTTTGGCGGGGGGTTTGTTTTAAGTTACAATGGCCGGACCGCATGTCCTACTGGTGGTGCTGCCCATCCACAAGACACTAAAAGAGGTGAGAAATCAGTGGAGCTGTGCTGTCAACTTTCATTTTCTCTTCTCTGGACTAATTATCCAAAAATAACAGTCAGTCGACAATTTCTGTGAACAAAACTGCAAAACCATAATGAATGATAACAATTGTAAGAAATACATGTCTATAGCTCAATATACTGATATGACCTCAATAGATCTCTCCCATGATCTATTTATACCCAGGACTGTGGACATCCTCTGCGTCTGGAGGAAAGAGGGTTTGTACACAAACACAGAAGAGGATTCTTTACGGTAAGAGCAGTGAGACTATGGAACTCTCTGCCTGAGGAGGTGGTGTGTTGAACTCACTAAAAGAGTTCAAGAGGGGCCTGGATATATTTCTGGAGCGTAAAAATATTACAGGTTATAGTTATTAGATTTCTGGAGAAGGGACATTGATCAAGGGAGTTACTCTGATTGAAGTTGGGAAGGAACTTTTTCCCCTAAAAACAGCTTAATTGGCTTCCACCTCACAGGATTTTGTTGCCTTACTTTGGATCAACTAGCAGGATAACAGGCTGAACTAGATGGATATACACTACTCACAAAAAGTTAGGGATATTTGGCTTTCGGGTGAGATTTATGGAAAATGTAAAAAGTTCAGGCTACAGTGATAGTATATCATGAAAATAGGGTATTTTACATAGAAGCATGCAACGGTGATTTCCTCATCTCAAACAATTTATTGAACAAAAGCCAACAACAGTGGTGGGTATACCCACACAAAAATGTCAGTGTCTCAATAATTTGTCATGTGGCCTTGGGCATCAATTACAGCTTGACAACGACGTCTTATCGTGTTCACAAGTCGACTTATTGTCTGCTGAGGCATGGCATTTCACTCTTCTTGAAGGGCGTCCCTCAGGTCATTGATTTTCTGGGGTACAGAGTTACAAGCCTCTACACAGCGACTCAGTTGATCCCATAGGTTTTCAATGGATTCAGGTCTGGAGAAAGTGCAGGCCACTCCATTTGAGGTACCCCAGTCTCCAGCAGCCGTTCCCTAATGATGCGACCTCGATGAGCTGGCTCATTGTCGTCCATGAAGATGAAATTAGACCTGTGTTCATGCAGAGGCACAATGATTGGATTAATGATGCTATTCAAGTAGTATGGGCTTGTCACTGCACCATTAAAATAGTGTAGGGCAGTTCTGTATTAACTAGACACACCTGCCCACACTTTAACACCACCACCACCAAAGGCTCATCTGGTGACGACAGTGGCTGATGCATAGCACTCTACTTGACGTCTGCAATATTGTTGGCAGCCATCATTTCTGCTCAGTGCAAATCAACTTTCATCAGTGAACAGCACTGAAGCCCACTGGTCCCTCGTCCAGCATAGATGCTTGCTGGCCCATGCAAGACAATGATGTCTGTGGTCAGCTACCTTTGCAGGTTGTCTAGCATGCAGACCACGCTGATGTAAATGGTTTAGAATGGTCTTACGTAATACACTTGGGTGCTTCTCAACTCCCTTAAATATGCCTGGAGTTGTGTGGCATTCATCATCCGGATCTGCAGGGCATTGTTCACAATGAAGTGGTCATCATTGGGGGATGGGGCCAAAGGACGTCCACTTCTATGCCTTTTTGTGACTCTTCCAGTCTCTCTGTTGCAACCTGCTGATGACACTCTGTGACACTCTAAACCAGGGGTGGCCAACCTTACAGACACAAAGAGCCAGAAAAAAAACCATATGACTGCAAGGAGCCACACGCTATCCGTTTACACAATTATGCGTGCACACAACATTATTACTGCAATTGAGTTATCAAACATTTAAAAGTGCATTTAAACCACCTTGCCTACCTGTAGTGTAGACAGCTTTAGTGAGACTTCTGGCAATCTTTGTTTTTCACAATGTGTTTCAAGATTTCTCAGATGACATCCCATACACAGATGACACCCTTATGCTCAGATGACCGCCCCATGCTCAGATGACCGCCTATACTCAGATGACACCCCATGCACAGAAGACACCCTTATGCTCAGATGACACCCCATGCACAGATGACACCCTTATGCTAGATGACCGCCATATGCTCAGATGACCGCCCATGCTCAGATGACCGCCCTATGCTCAGATGACCGCCCCATGCTCAGATGACCGCCCCATGCTCAGATGACCGCCCCATGCTCAGATGACTGCCTTATGCTCAGATGACTGACCCATGCTCAGAGGATACCCCATGCACAGATGACACCCTTATGCTCAGATGACACCCTTATGCTCAGATGATCGCCCCATGCTCAGATGACCGCCCCATGCTCGGATGACTGACCCATGCTCAGAGGATACCCCATGCACAGATGACACCCTTATGCTCAGATGACACCCTTATGCTCAGATGCTCAGATGATCGCCCCATGCTCAGATGACACCCCCACCCCCATTCTGAGATCATGTGTGGGGGGGTGATTTGACATAGGGGAGATGTGAGCATGGGGTGTCTGATTTTTGGTGTCTTAGGTGAGCACTGGGGAGGCTAATTTTGTGGGTCTTATCTGAGCTCATACTACCCCCATGTCAGATAAGACCCCCACGATCAGTACTTTAATAAAATAAAACTGTGTAGGAGCGGGCTTATCCTACCTCTGCTGCTGCTGCCGCTGCTCTGAAGACTGTGGCGCCCTCTCCAGTGACCTGACGTGCACAGCGTGGGCCTCCACGTATTAAAGGGGGAGGGGGGGGTGCACTGCACCATCAATGACAATTAACCTTTAATACAGATACAGGAGGCGGGTGCTGGCGGAATCACATAGCCGACACCTGGCCTCTATGACGGTGCTGCGATCCCCGGAAGTTAACCCCTCCGGTGCGGCACCTAAAGGGTTAACTATACCTCTAATAGCCAGCACCCGCCTCCTGTATTTGAATAAATGAGTGAGTTAACTTCATTGGTGGCAGTGGCCACAGCCCCTCCCCTCCGCATTCTCATTGGTGGCAGCAGCACGGGGGGGGGGGGACTGCTTTCTTCTTCCTTCTCCCCTGTCCTGCTAATATTTCGATACCTGCAACATCCTTGGCCCACTCCCCTGCGAGCCGCATATGTAGAGGAGAGCGCGCTCCTCTGAGAGCCGCAAGTGAAGGTGCGAGGAGCCGCGGGTTGGCCACCCCTGCTCTAAACTCAGTGGCCACTTCAGTCTGAGAACATCCTGATTGAAGCCTCGCAATGGTGAGGTGCTGTTGATCAATTGTTAGGTGTAGTCTTGGTCTCGTGATTTCAAAATGTGAACAACATGATGAGGAGGTCTGTTTAAATACCAATTCTAATTGAACCAGGAAATGTATTGGGCGATTCATGGATCAAACACCTGTTGTGAATTTTGCCATTAAGCTCCTTGTTATAGAACAGCAAGTTGTGCAAAAAGTAATGAAACATTGAAGAGTTGGACATGTGCAGACAAAATTTTAGAGAAGGTCACATTAAGTTCACCTGTAAAGGTTAGAGTGCATTTTAGGTTCATCCTGAAATGTCACCCACAAGCCAAATATTCCTAGCTTTTTGTGAGTAGTGTATGTCTTTCTTCAGCCTTAGGCCTCCTGCACACGACCGTTCAGTTTTTTGCGGTCTGCAAAAAACGAAAGCTGCCCGGGTGCCTTCTGCAATTTGCAGAACGGAACGGGCGGCCCATTGTAGAGATGCCTATTCTTGTCCGCAAAACGGAGAAGAATAGGACATGCTATATTTTTTTTGCGGGGCAACCAATGCGGACAGCACACAGAGTGCTGACCGCATCTTTTGTGGCCCCATTGAAGTTAATGAGTCTCGGCTCAGATGCGGACCACAGCAAAGGCCGTATGCATGAGGCCTAATAAACTATTTTACTATTACCAACATTAACTGTGAGCTGTAAAATTTATAGTTGTAGTGACCTGCTTAAACACGACTAGCCTGAAAACAAACGTCGCAAAAATTACAGTTAAAATTCCTTTTCTTTGTATTATGTTTACACTGTTGTATAATGGTAATATTTGGAAGTATTTTTGTAAGAGGGTTTGTGGGATAGCCCCTTTGAAAACAACGAATAAAAATATTTCACAATTCATGTATTTAATGTCTGTCAAAATAATTTAACAAAATGTACCGTATTTGCTGCACAAAATTATGTACACCGTTTCTGGAGAACAGTGACTATAATAATTGAAATGCCTTTTATTTATGTTATACATGGAAGATACGATTATTGGGGGTAATTTATTTAGACTGGCAATTTAGACCACTGGTCTTAATTCCCCTGAGTTGCTGGTGGATGCGCCAAAGTTAATGTAGAGGCACAGGTGCTTGGTGCTGCTGGCCGTGCGACATGCATTAAACTATACTAGCTCCCTTGCTCGAGTAGTTTAAGACCATTTTCAATGCCATAAACTGGTGTAGAAAATGATGAATGAGACGGGCCTTCACAATAAAGGGACAACATTATAGATTCTTAGGCACAATATGGCTATGACTACACAAGATACATTTAGTATTTGATGTAAATATGACCCTACAGCTCACAAAAAAATAATAATCTACCATTACTATAAAATCTGCTATTTTCGGCAGCCGCCACCACTGGAATAAAAGCACAGTGGACTGAGCTGGAAGCAGAAGGCTCCATGCACAGTGTAGTGGCTTCCATTGTACTGCATAGGAGCCGAGCTGTAGTATGCGGACACGGCCAGTGTACCGTGGATGGAGCCTTCTGCTTTAGGCTCCATCTACTGTTAATTTCCCGGTATCAGCTGAAAACCGCTGATTGCTGGGTGTCAGACCCCCACCAATTAGATGCTGATGACCTATCCGGAGAATCTCTTTAATACAATTTTTTCTCCCTGACAGAAACCCCCCCCCCCAAAAAAACAAAAAACATACACAAGTGCAAACAGATCCCCCAAATAGGGATTTACCATGGACTATGGGGCAATCGGTGGTCCTGAATCCCATGCGCTGCCCGTCTCACAAATCATCACACACATATAGCTTTCTGGTTAATCACATAACAATGAAAGGAAAAAACTGTTTAATTTGCATCAGGAAAACTTTCAGAACGACAATAGCCTGATCCTGAACTGTGTCCCGTAATTTTATTTTACAGGGTAAACAGGTGGCAACAGGGTCTTTTTATACTGAAAAATGACAATACCCATGTAAGGCTACTTTCACACTCGCGTTTAGTGCGGATCAGTCATGGATCTGCACAGACTGATCCGTTCAGATAACACAACCGTTTGCATCCGTTCAGAACGGATCCGTTTGTATTATCTTTAACATAGTCAAAACGGATCCGTCTTGAACACCATTGAAAGTCAATGGAGGACGGCTCCGTTTTTCTATTGTGCCATATTGTGTCAGTAAAAATGGATCCGTCCCCATTGACTTACATTGTGTGTCAGAACGGATCCGTTTGGCTCAGTTTAGTCAGACGTGCAGCGTTTTGGTGTCTGCCTCCAAAGCGGAATGGAGATGAAATGGAGGCAAACTGATGCATTCTGAACGGATCTTTTTCCATTCAGAACGCAATAGGGCGCTTCTAAGGGCCCTGAACCCGATCTCACAAACGGAAACCAAAACGCCAGTGTGAAAGTAGCCTAAAAGAGTATTAAAACAAAGACTTAGGGTACTTTCAGACTAGCATTTTTCTTTTCCGGCACCGAGTCATAGGGGCTCAATACCGGAAAATAACTGATCAGTTTCATCCCCATCAACGGTGTTTTGTATGGAGGAAATACCGCAGCATGCTGCGGTATTATCTCCGTCCAAAATTTCTGATCAGTTTCCGGAATGCCGGATCCAGCATTAAAAATACCGCAATTCCGGATCAGTCCTTTCGGTCTGTGCATGCGCAGACCAGTAAAAATGTGAAAAATATATATAATGGATCAGTTTCTCCGGATGACATGCAGAGAGACGGATCCGTTCTTGCAATGCATTTGTAAGAAGGATCCGCATCCGGATCAGTCTACAAATGCTTTCCGTTTGCACGCAGATTGCCGGCGACGGAACCGCTTGCCGGATCACTCTGCCGCAAGTTTGAAAGTAGCCTAAGGGGCACATTTATTAAGACCAGTGTTTTAGACGCTGCACTTAATAAGGCTCTGCACTGGTGGTGGATCCTCCAGAGTTATGAAGAGATGCCGGCCTCTACATAATTTCGACGGATCCATCGCTGCTTCTCAATTTAAGACAGCTTCATTTACCATTTTCTATGCCTAAACGAGGCGTAGATAACGATAAATGAGGCGGCATCCTGGCACGTCCCCTTCCACGCCACGCCCACTTATTTTTTAGACCTGCAGTGAGCAGGAAGAAGTCGCAAATTACAGCACAAATTTACTTTTCACCGCAATCTGCGCTAGAAATACTACGCACTACTATGGAGTATGATATCTGCCAGGCACAATCTCTGGACACTTACCACCTTCCCTTCCACCCTCATTAAAACAAATTATTCTACTCTAGTATGCATTTTTTTAAATAAAATGTGATGTTTAGTGTGAATTCGCTTTCCCTGCTGCTGTACCTACTAAGCATTCCTGCAGACCATGAAAAAAATGTTCGAAGTCTCATTTTGGCCAAAACTACGCTCACACAGAGATTTTAAACCAAGCTGACTAAAATAGTATGATGGTTCATTCTAGGAGAAGATAGGTTAGATGGTTCTTTAGTCAAGATCTTGGCTATTGGTAATGGCTCAGTGGGTAAGCCTGTATGCCAGGATTCAAATTACAGAAATTTGGATTTGAACTGTAAAATAAAAAACTGATGAAGATTTCATAAAGATAATGAGATAAAGATCTCATAAAGAGTGCTAATGAGCATGCCATGTAAGGGCTCTTTCACACGAGCGTGTCCCTTGTGGGAATCTGCGTTCTGGACTTACAAAAGTGCAGGGCATTATCACGATTGACAATGCTGTGCGTCTCTACCTGACCTTTCTACTTCAGAATCCTACTGACAGCTTTATGTCAGTATGATTCTGTTACACATACTGTTAGTGTGAAATTAACATTTATGGAGGCACCTGGGCGCACAAATGCATAAGGGTTCCCCCCCATTTTGGGGCAACATGAAACGAATGCCATAATTCTTCCCAGATAATCATTACTTACCTAAATAATATCAACATTCAGTGAAAATTGTAGTACAACAGACCCAATGTCCACAGATTATAGCCATAAAATGCCTGCAAAATAATACCAGACAAAAACTGTAGATAGCACTAATAGATATCTAACGAAACAACATCCGGTCACACCAGTATTCTACATCCTCCTAAAGATTCACAAGAACCGCCACAATCCCCCTGGCAGACCAATTGTATTATCCCCTCTCTCTACATACTTGGATCGGATATTTACCCCTCTTATTAAGACATTATAATCTTTTCTTCTAGATACCAATGACTTCATTTCCAAACAATGTAGACCTGAACCAGATTCCTTACTTATTACTATGGACGTCAATAGTCTTTACATGTCTATGGAACATAGTAAAGGCATAGAAGAGACTGCCCAACTTCTCTCTACACATTCCCGTTTGGACACTTTACAACAGGAATTTTGCTTTGCACTTCTTTCAGTAGTCCTACATGAGAATGTATTTTTGTTTGGGGACCAATACGATGCCTAAAAACTAGGGACTGCGATGGAGGCCAATGTGGCCCCACCTTACTCAACTGCATATTATTTTTTTCCGAGGAAAAATATGTATACCCTCACAAACTCTTTAACCCTTTCATGACCAAGGGTCATTGATGCCCCAGTGTCCAGGTCAAAATTTACAAATCTGACATGCGTCACTTTATGTGGTAATGGCTTTGGAACACTTTTACTTATCCGCGCCATTCTGAGATTGTTTTCTCGTGACACATTGTACTTCATGATAGTCATATATTTGAGTCAATATATTTCACCTTTATTTATGAAAAAATCCCAAATTTACCAAAAATTTTGGAAAATTCACAATTTTCTAAATTTCAATTTCTCTGCTTCTAAAACAGAAAGTCATACCTAATAAAATATTTATTACTTAACATTCCCCTTATGTCTACTTTATGTTGGCATCATTTTGGAAATGTCATTTAATTTTTTTAGGACGTTAGAAGGCTTAGAAGTTTAGAAGCAAGTCTTACAATTTTTAAGAAAATTTCCAAAACCCACTTTTTAAGGACCAGTTCCAGTTCAGGTCTGAAGTCACTTTGTGGGGCTTACATATACAGGGAGTGCAGAATTATTAGGCAAGTTGTATTTTTGAGGATTCATTTTATTATTATTATTTTTTTTCAATCTTATTTTATTGTTTTCAAATGCAGGTTTACATCAATAGAAAACAGAACCATAGTACTCCATACACAAACAATGGTCATCTAGCTTATCTCACAGTAAAGCATATTAAATATTGCAAACATTCTATTGCAAATTTCTTAGGATGTCAATCAAAGAAATCTTAAATCAAATCTTAAATCAACAGGCGTGTAAATCAGTCCATATAATATTGAACAACACGTCTTACAACATTTCAATATGTCATTACAACATTTCGATATCTGGCCCTCATAACCAACATTTTGTCAACTGGATGATCTTCCGTAGTTAGCCCTTCCCTTGAATTATGCTCCGTCATTCTCATATCTCCATTTATGAAAGCCCTACTTTGAATTCTATCGCCCATAGCGTTCATTGTGCCAATCTACCCATTTAGCCCAGTTCAAGGTAAATTTATCATGGGACATTGTCTCCCAGCTCGTCAGCTCCTCAAGTTGACATATCTCCTGCACTTTATTTACCCACTCACGTAAGCTGGGGACATTCGCTGAGAGCCAATATTTTGGTATGAGAAGTTTTGCTGCGGAGATCAGGTGAGCCGACAGCGAGTGTTTGACAAGTGTATAGTTGTGGTCAGGTAAATTCATAAGAGCCACCGTCGGGGTGATAGGTGAACTTAGTTGACAGATTTCCTGGACTGCTTTAGATATCCCATCCCAGTATACTGATATAAGCGGGCAAGTCCACCATATGTGGTACATGGTTCCCTTGTCTATACCACACCTCCAGCATTCCGCAGAGTTGGAAGGAGAGATAGAGTGCAATAGTGCCGGGGTTTTATACCATCTGGTTATTATCTTGTAGGAATTTTCCTGCAATTTAATACATCTTGACTGACCATGAGATTGGGATAATATTTTACTTGTGGTTTCATCATTCAAGGGCTGTCCTAGCTCCTCCTCCCATTGTTCAATAAACCAGGGTCTAGCGTCTGAGCCAAACTCTAAGAGTTTCCTGTAAAGTAGAGATATCGTGCCTTTCTTACCCGCAGTCTGGTTCCATACCCCATCATACCAAGTGGGGATATAATTGCTTTGTGAGGAGGATAAGTATAACTTACAATACCATTTAAATTGATAGTATTGTGGGATAGTCCAAGGAATATGCCGAAATCTAGTTTTTAAGGCCAACACCTCCGGTATTTGGCGGTCAGTGAGTACGTCTCCAGTTGCTATATCACCCAATGAGGCCCATAAACCCATGTAGAAGTTTGATAGGCGTGAAAGGTGATATGGATGTGGAATTGCCTAGATGTCTAGCCATGATGCGCCAACACTCCATCACTCCTTTCAAGGATGTAGGTGTCTTAAAGTGATGTTGTGAAGAACCACTTATATCCCATAGTAGTGCTAACGCCTTTGATCCCAATATTTTCCTAGCAATCAGGCATCCCAATTTATTAACCTTGGGGCTGATTATCTCCGAATGCAATCTCATTTGTATAGCCTTATAATAACTACTAACATCAGGTAAATTAAAACCTCCTTTGGATCTAGGAAGAATCAGCCTTCGGTAGGCGAGTCTAGGTCTAGCCTGATTCCATACAAATGCCGAAAATGTTTTCCTGATCTGTGTCAAGAAGTGGCAATGCCTGCATTAAATACAGCAATTTGGGGAGTACATAAGTTTTGAGAACATTTTTCCTCCCTAACCATGTCAGGAAAGGAATTTTCAACTCTTTTAGTTGAATTCTGATATCCGCTAGAAGTTGGGGATAGTTCTGGGAAAAAAGTTTATCCGGGTCTCTAGTGATTTGCACCCCTAAGTATTTGATGTGTTCGTTTTCCCATTGGAAAGGATAGTTCTTTTTGAGGTGGGCAATTGTCGTCTGAGGGGTGTTAATACCCATAGCTACACATTTGGCCAGATTTATTTTAGAATTGGACGCAAAACCGAATTCATCCAGTTGCCTCAACAAAGCAGGGAAAGCTACTATCGGATCTGAGAGTAAAAGCAGCATATCATCCGCGAATGCGGCTATAGTGTGAGGCTGGAACCCAATACTTAATCCCTGTATATCCTTATCCTGCCTAATGGCCTGTAACAGGGTCTCCAAACATAGGATGAAAAGGGTAGGTGAGAGTGGGCAGCCCTGTCGGGTCCCATTTCGTATTTCAAAATGAGGCGTGAGAACACCATTTATGCGAATTCTTGCCGTGGGGCAGGAGTACAGCGACAGCACAGCGGTTATAAACTGAGAGGGAAACCCAAATTTGCCCAATGTAGCTTCCATAAAGTGCCAATCGACTCTGTCGAATGCCTTTTCGGCATCTGTGCTCAACAGGGTAAGCTTCTGACCGTGATTCAAAGCATACTGCTGTGCCTGTATTACCCGAAATGTGCTGTCCCTGCACTCCCTCCCACCCACAAACCCAGACTGTTCCGGTGAGACCAGGTCCCCCAACCAAGTTGCTATGCGGTATGCCAAAATCTTTGCCCAAAGCTTGATGTCCGCGTTAAGCAAGGATATTGGACGATAACTAGATGGAAGATTTAAGTCCTTCCCAGGCTTAGGCAGGACCGTAATGTGAGCTTCTAACGACTGTTTAGGGAGAGCAGTCCCAGTCAGCAAGGAATTGAACAGTGAGACCAGATGTGGGCCCAATATAGTGAAAAACTTTTTATAATAGGCAATAGTCAGGCCGTCCGGCCCTGGACTCTTGCCTTTAGGGGTCGACTTTAAGGCTTTCTTAACCTCCTCTATGGTCACCGGAGCCACCAGTGCCTCCTTGCCTGCGTCTGGTAGGGCTGGCAAGTGGAGCTTTTGCAAGAATGAAGCTGTCTTGTCCTGTCGGTCCTTGTGAACTTCTTTAGAGTCTCCCTGCCTTATATTATACAAGTCCTGATAGTACTCGTGAAACACCTTAGATATAGCCTTGGTGTCTGTGGAGATAAGGCCATCCGCTGACCTCATTTGTTTAATATAGGACTGCTCCTCCCTCTTTTTTATCATCGCCGTCATAACTTTACTTCCCCTATTGCCATGAATATAATGTTTATGTTTAACCCGTAGATATGCCCTGGCCACTTTAACGTTAAGTACCGACTTCAATTCTTGCCTGAGTGATACAAGCTGTTCAAACTCTTTTGCGGCTAGCGATCTTTTATGTGCTCTTTCTATCTGAGATATTTGCGTTAGAAGCTCCAGTATGCGTTTGTTCCTATTTTTCTTAATATGTGTACCTAGCGCAATGAATTCTCCCCGTATTACCGCCTTGTGTGCCTCCCAGGAGATAGCCGGTGACGTAGCCGTGTCAACATTTAGTTCAAAATAGTCTTGCAATTTTTTCGCAATCGACTCCACATGGGCTTGTGTGTCAAGAATAGTATGGTTAAGTCTCCAGGACCATTCTCTCCCAACTAGCTCCGGAAGCTGAAAGGCACACAACACCATTGCGTGATCCGACACTGTTATACTATCTATTTTTGTGGATATCACTAGTGGCAAACTATTCTCTGGAAACATGAGGTAGTCCAATCTCTGGTACGACCTGTGCGGATTAGAGTAAAATGTGTAGTCCCTATCAATCCCATGTATAGATCGCCAGACGTCCACTAATTGTAGTGCTTTCAACCGCATTTGTAGGGTTCTCAGGGCCTTAAATGAAACCACTGATCTTTGGGTTGATGAATCCAATAACGGATTCAGAGTCACATTGAAATCTCCCCCCAGTAAGACCTTGCCGAATGCAAAAGCAGAGATTTTATCTAATGTTTCTAGCATCCAATGTACGGTTCTGACATTGGGGGCATATAAATTGCATAGTGTAAATTTGGTGTGGCCTATCTCACAGTTTAGTAATAAAAAGCGACCTTCTGGATCAATCAGCTGTGAGTGGAAAGCAAATGGGACGCACTTCCGCAAACCTATGCTGACCCCTTTGGACGCATTCCTATCCGAGCATGCGTGAAACCAATAGTGAAAGTTAGAGTTACCTAGGTTAGGGATATGACTAGCTGTGAAGTGGGTCTCCTGTAGCATAATAATATCTACTAGAGCCGACTTAATAGACCTAAAAATCCGACTTCTTTTTACTGGGCCCTTGCATCCGTGTACATTAAATGTTGCTATATTAATGACTAACGGCGCCATTTTTGTGTTGTATAGTAGAAGACATCCAGCTAAAACTGATCAGGACCAAGTATGGAGTGTGTAACATAAAGAACTTCAAACTTATTAGACAATACATAGTGTAAAACACCAACAGTAATACTAATGGGTCAGAGTCCTGGGTAGGGCTCAGTACCCGGGGGGTGGAAATATGTACCAGAAGCATATCCTGATCGGCCTAGATCCTTCTGATATTACCCTACATCTGCAACACTAATCTCAGCATATGTAATTCCAATTGAACATTTCTTTTGAACATTAACAGTGCTCTTGATAGTCTTATAATTAAACTAAGCATGTTTTGCGGAAAACCAGAGCACGTCTAACAGCCCAAAAAGTGCAGTAAATCATATGTTAAAGAAGGGTGAAATAAGAACATTTAAGCAGTACAGATAATACCTCTCCCTCAAGCACACAAGGGAAGTAAGTCCATTCCGCCATATGCGCGAACTCAAGCCACATGTGTCTGCTATAGGGTCATATATCCATGCCTCTACTTGCCACTTTCCTGTTCCTTCCACTTCTTTGTTGCTTTGGCTGCATCCATGGGATACTCGCCGGTAAAGGTGGCAGTTCATCTTCTGAAGAAACCGGCAGCCAGGATGGGATCTCCACAGGGGTGATCCCCATCATTTCCCAAAAGGGGACTAAGTCCGCCGGTGCTCTCACGGTGAATCGACGATTTCCAGCTGTTATTAATATGCCGAATGGAAAAAGCCACCGGTATGGGAATTTTTAAGCACGTAGAAGATCCGTTAATGGCTTCAGCAGTCTCCTTTTTTGGAGGGTAGATGCTGCCAGGTCCTGGAAGATCTGTATACTTTCTCCTTGTAGCGTCACCTCCTTTAATTCTCTTGCTTTTTGCAGCAATTCCTCAGTGTCCCTGTAGCTCAATATGCCGCATATGATGTCTCTAGGATTTTCTGAGGTACCTGGTTTGGGTCTCAATGCACGATGAACCCTTTCCACTGTAATGTTCTGTGCTCTCTCCTGCCCCAACAATGAGGAGAATAGTGCATTCATCACATGCGCCAAGTCCTCCTTGTCAGCAGCCTCAGGGAAGCCCCGTATCCTGATGTTGCGGCAGCGGTTTCTATTCTCCTGATCTTCCATTTGTACAGAGTGTTCATGGCTCTTGTATGGGATCCCAGCGTGTCTTTGACCGCCGTATTAAAAGTGAGCATGGCGTCCTGTACCTGTTCTAAAGACTCTACTCTGTCCCCAATATGGCGGACATCCGTCTTTATAGCAGCTAGATCCGCTGCAATGGGTGCCAGAGCTCTTTGTAGCGCTTGCTCTAAAAAGTCCCTAGTAAGCGCCGCTGCACCCGACTCAGCCTGAGGCCCGCTCACCTCGTTCGCGTCCTCGTGCAAGGTTTCGGGACTCTAGGTCCCACAGGAGTCTCCTTCTGCCTGCCGCTTGTGCGCCATTTTAGGTGTTCGCGCCGGGGCCTGAGGTGCCGATTTCTGAAGGTACCTCTCCATGTCGGATTGGTGCTGTGAGTCCTTTCTTTGTTCAGTGGCGGCTCTGATCTGTTCTTTGGACTGAATCTTCATCTTTATGATTCGGGTATCGCTGTGACAAGGCATACTTAGGATCTAGTGGCGGGAGCTCCGCTCTCAAGCAGCCGCCATCTAGCTCGGTCAGGCCACGCCCCCGAGGATTCATTTTATTATTGAACAACAACCATGTTCTCAATGAACCCCAAAAACTCATTAATATCAAAGCTGAATATTTTTGGAAGTAGTTTTTAGTTTGTTTTTAGTATTAGCTATTTTAGGGGGATATCTGTGTGTGAAGGTGACTATTACTGTGCATAATTATTAGGCAACTTAACAAAAAACAAATATATACCCATTTCAATTATTTATTTTTACCAGTGAAACCAATATAACATCTCAACATTCACAAATATACATTTCTGACATTCAAAAACAATACAAAAACAAATCAGTGACCAATATAGCCACCTTTCTTTGCAAGGACACTCAAAAGCCTGCCATCCATGGATTCTGTCAGTGTTTTGATCTGTTCACCATCAACATTGCGTGCAGCAGCAACCACAGCCTCCCAGACACTGTTCAGAGAGGTGTACTGTTTTCCCTCCTTGTAAATCTCACATTTGATGATGGACCACAGGTTCTCAATGGGGTTCAGATCAGGTGAACAAGGAGGCCATGTCATTAGATTTTCTTCTTTTATACCCTTTCTTGCCAGCCACGCTGTGGAGTACTTGGACGCGTGTGATGGAGCATTGTCCTGCATGAAAATCATGTTTTTCTTGAAGGATGCAGACTTCTTCCTGTACCACTGCTTGAAGAAGGTGTCTTCCAGAAACTGGCAGTAGGACTGGGAGTTGAGCTTGACTCCATCCTCAACCCGAAACGCCCCACAAGCTCATCTTTGATGATACAAGCCCAAACCAGTACTCCACTTCCACCTTGCTGGCGTCTGAGTCGGACTGGAGCTCTCTGCCCTTTACCAATCCAGCCACGGGCCCATCCATCTGGCCCATCAAGACTCACTCTCATTTCATCAGTCCATAAAACCTTAGAAAAATCAGTCTTGAGATATTTCTTGGCCCAGTCTTGACGTTTCAGCTTGTGTGTCTTGTTCAGTGGTGGTCGTCTTTCAGCCTTTCTTACCTTGGCCATGTCTCTGAGTATTGCACACCTTGTGCTTTTGGGCACTCCAGTGATGTTGCAGCTCTGAAATATGGCCAAACTGGTGGCAAGTGGCATCTTGGCAGCTGCACGCTTGACTTTTCTCAGTTTATGGGCAGTTATTTTGCGCCTTGGTTTTTCCACACGCTTCTTGCGACCCTGTTGACTATTTTGAATGAAACGCTTGATTGTTCGATGATCACGCTTCAGAAGCTTTGCAATTTTAAGAGTGCTGCATCCCTCTGCAAGATATCTCACAATTTTTGCCTTTTCTGAGCCTGTCAAGTCCTTCTTTTGACCCATTTTGCCAAAGGAAAGGAAGTTGCCTAATAATTATGCACACCTGATATAGGGTGTTGATGTCATTAGACCACACCCCTTCTCATTACAGAGATGCACATCACCTAATATGCTTAATTGGTAGTAGGCTTTCGAGCCTATACAGCTTGGAGTAAGACAACATGCATAAAGAGGATGATGTGGTCAAAATACTCATTTGCCTAATAATTCTGCACTCCCTGTAGTGGAAACCCCCATAAATGACCCCATTGTAGAAACTACACCCCTCAAGTTACTCAGAACTGATTTTACAAACTTTGTTAACCCTTTAGGTGTTCCACAAGAATTAAAGGAAAATGGAGATGAAATTTCTAAATTTCACTTTTTTGGCAGATTTTCCATTTTATAATTTTTTTTTCTTTAACACATTGAGGGTTAACAGCCAAACAAAACTCAATATTTATTACCCTGATTCCGCAGTTTACATAAACTCCCCACATGTGGTCGTAAACTGCTGTACGGGCATACGGCAGGGCGCAGAAGGAAAGGAATGCCATACGGTTTTTGGAAGGCAGATTGTGCTGGATTGGTTTTCTGAACGCCATATGTTTTTTATTTTTCTGCCGATCGTCTTGTGCAGGGGCTTGTTTTTTGCAGAAAGTGTTGAGGTTTTTATTGGTACCATTTTTGGGTACATAGGATTTTTTGATCATTCATTATTACACTTTATGGGGCAAGGTGACCCAAAAATCTTTGGAACAGTTTTCCTTTATTTATTTTTACAGCGTTCATCTGAGGAGTTAGGTCATGTGATAGTTTTATAGAGAAGATCGTTACGGACGTGGCAATACCTAATATGTATACTTTTTCTTATTTAAGTTTTACACAATAATAGCATTTCTGAAACCCAAAAAATTATGTTTTATGTTTTGGGCGATCGTCTTAAATAGGGTATAATTTTTTGCAGGACGAGGTGACGGTTTGATTGGTACTATTTTGGGGGGTCATAAGCCTTTTTTAAGGCTTGCTGTTGCACTTTTTGTGATGTAAGGTGACAAAAATAGTTTTTTTGGCACAGTTTTTTTTTTTTTTTATGGTGTTTATCGGACGGGGTCTATCATGTGATATATTTATAGAGACGGTCGTTACGGACGCGGTGACACCTAATATGTGTATTTTATTTTATTTTTTTTATAGGAAAAGGCAATTTCTTTTTTTAATTTACATTTTTATTATTTTCAATTTCTTTTTTATCAAGTCCCTCTTGGATCATAAAGATCCAGTGGGGCTGATGGCTGTACTATACTTTGCAATGCTCTTGCATTGCAAAGTATAATACTATTAGATGCCCTGTAGGTGGCAACAGCGGACGCTTTTGCAAAGCGTCCGGTTGCCATGGGCTGCAATCACAGCGCTGCAGCCCCGATGGTTGAGAGAGGGAGTCCCTCCCTCTATAAACCCCATGGATGCCCCAACCGCGGCATCTATGGGGTTACAAGAGAGTGTCAGCATAGAGCTGACACTCTCTGCTGATGGCGGCGGCTCAGTAATTGAGCCGCCGCCATCACACACAGCAGGGGGATCGGGGGCAGCGCTGGAAAGGGGGGGTACGGCCGCCAATATTGAGGGAGGCTGGGGCAGGAGGGGCGGGTGAGAATGAATGCATGGGGCGGGGAGGGGGCGGACCGCATCAGGGCAGCTGCCTCTAGGAGATGAGCTGCAGGCGGACACAAGGGGGGGGCTTGGAGGGGGGTATTACGAGGACCCTACCTGATTTCATGCTCTGATCTGCAGAGCGCAGATCAGAGCATGAAACCGGCATTTTTTTCACTGCCGCGATCCGATTGGTTAGTCTGCACAGACTAACCAATCGGATCGATTGTCGGCAAGGGGCCACTCTGATTGGTCCCTTGCCGGCATTACTGCACTGTATGCTGTCCGTGACAGCAGCAGGGCAGGGGCAGAAGCTTTAATCCAAGCGCTGATTAAGAACGTTTATATACGTGGTAGCTGCACGGGATATGTGCAGCTATCGCATATATATACGGATTGCGGTCGGGAAGGGGTTAAGCAACATGCCACTATGTGGCTTGACTTTATTGACAACATATTCTGCTCCTGGAATGATCCCAATTCTATCGTACTACTCTTCCACCAATACCTTGATAATGTATACCCCATCTTGATACTGAAGGAAGAACAAGGCCACATTGAAATTCACCTGTACAGCAAACCAACAGACAGGAACAGCATTTAACATTACACAAGTTGTCATCCAAGGGCCACTAAGATGTCTCTACCACGCTCACAACTAACATGAGTAGAGAGGATTGTTACAAACCCCTCTACACGCCAAAAGAGAAGTCATTCAAATTTGTTCAGAGAGGTTACCGATTGAATACACAAGCATTCCAACCGGCCACCTCACATTCCGACACAACACAGAATTCTACATCCGATGCAACCGAACAGCTACCATCCCCTCATACCTAAAATCCAACATACAATCTCAGGCATACCCCAACATACAGGAATTCCAAGCTCCACCGCTAACATGTTACAAACGTTCAAGAAATATTAAAGATAGGCTGGTTGGGGCAGACATTCCCAAGATCCCCCGTCATCGTTTTCTTAAGAACCCTAAATCAGGTACCTTTCCCTGTCTCCATTGTGCCCAGTGTTCAAGTGTCATAAAAGGCAATATGGTCATACACCCATATTCGGGCAAAAAATATCCGATTGAGGGATTATTATTTTTTTACTTGTGATTCCACCTATGTGGATCTTATTAAATGCCCCTGCGGACTGATATACGTTGGAGAAACCACACAACATATAAAAGAGACCGAATCTCCAGGCACAAGTCTACCATTAGAACTCAACAATGATTATTTCCAATTCCGGCCCATTTTAAGGAGTACAATCATCACATTTCATCACTGCGTTTTCAAGTCCTGGAAGAAGTATCGATTCCATTCAGGGGAGGAAACGCTACAATTCTTTTTAGATCCATCGCTTGGATACTTTGTCCCCAAAATGACTGAATAGATAATTATTTTTTCTGTAATCTGTAACAATATTATATGATTTTTTCTTCTCCATTCCTTTTCAGATTTGTTAGTCTGGGACATTATCCCTAATTAGCAGACAACATGGATGAGATTCCCTTCCCCCTTTCCTTCCCACCCCTCCCCTTACTTAACCCCCTCACTACTATGTATGCCTTCCTAATTTTTGCTGTGGTAATTTCATTCATGGTTTGCTTTTCATTTTTGATTGTCTTTACATTTAGCCACGTGATTCAACATACTCTCTACCGTCTCTCCTTCCTGATCTTATACCCGATTCGTGCTTATCCATGTCAATATCCTTTTCCTTTCTCCCCCTTTTCTCTGGTTTCCTTTCTTCTTACCTTCCCATTTTTTCTCGCTTTTCCCCTTTTTTCCCTCTCTTCCTTATCTGCTCCCCCTTTTTTTCACTCTTTCCTTTTTCCCCCTTTCCTCCACTTTTTTTTTTTTTACCTTTTTTGTGTCTACCTTTTCCTCTACCCTTCTTTTCCATACTTTTTGCCTTATTCCCTTTCCTCCATTTCTCTTTTTTCTAAATTTTCCTTTCACTGTAATTCTCCCTCGATCCTTCATTCTATATGCTCAATTCCTATTCCTCCTTTTCAACATTCCATTACACATATTTACTCCATACCATGGATCCCCTTCAGACTTCATATACGGTATATTAGATCATTTCTCCTTTACTTATTATAGATTATCTCCCCTTTGGTCCCCCCTCCTTCATTGCGATCTCTCTGTAGTCACCCCTACAAGAGTGATTCCCTTGCCAGCATTACCTCACATAGCGCTACCCTGACGTAGTGATGTCAGCGGCGGCGCACACTCACTCCTATGACGCCATACACTTTATCCCTCTATTTATAACACGCTGGGCCGCCATGCAGTGCCGCCCAGATCTAGTCTCTCTACTTTAGGCCTCAGGTAATAACCACAGCTCCCCAACTTCACCCCTAACAGACCTCTGGCCCCATTTTATAACTTCCTCTTGCCTACTTTACCTTTATTACTGTATCTTCTTGCCTTACTGCTCCTTATTTCCCCAATATCCAGACATCCCTTTTTTAATACTTCTATATACTTTGACATGCCTCACAGCAGTACCTTTATACAGTTGATTATATAATTGCCACTACTATGGACCTGTAGTATATGGATTGTTGCTTTGACAATCATTATCAATGTTATTTCTTATTATGATGTAACCCTACTTGACCTCTGTTTTTTCTAATTTATACTTCAATTCGTTGATAACATATGGAATGTTATATATAATGCTCATATTTCTTGACAGATCCCTTGATAAAGGTCCTTTGTGGTACCGAAACGTTGGGACATTATATGGCCTTGTAAAATCTCTGTATACATGTGGAAATTCTGGACATGGATTGCTTGTACCAAGTAATCTAAACATTTACACGATGGATAAAAAAAATATAAAAAAATAAAGCCTTATAAAACTATAATTGGTGTGCCATAGAATCTCTTCAACAATTGCTTTGACTATTGTCCTCTATGAGCACCTTTCCTAGTTACGGAATGCAGATCTCATCACTCACGCTGTTAGGCCCCTTTCACACGAGCGAGTTTTCCGTGCAGGTGCAATGCGTGACGTGAACGCATAGCACCCGCACTGAATCCTGACCCATTCATTTCAATGGGCCTGTGTACGAGTGTTTTTCACGCATCACTTCTGCGTTGTGTGAAAATTGCAGCATGTTCTATATTCAGCGTTTTTCACGCAGCCCTGAACCCATAGAAGTGAATGGGGCTGTGTGAAAAACTGTCACCACCAGACATCTGAGAAGCTCTGACAGACGTTCTTCAGAACCTCCTGCTTGAGGTTCTTTTGTTTTGCTTTCGTTTTGTCATCTCGCTTCCCTCTCAGCTGTCATCTAGTTGCACTGATTGCATCCCTTTAAATACCCTCCCATAATGCATCACTTTGCGGTTTATACAACTTCCTGGAGTGTGTACATGCTTGATGCTACAACTGATGCTTCTACAGATAAGTCTGTTCATTGATTAGTGTTTTCCTGTTTGCTTGATCCTAGGTGACCCTGACTCCCTCCGTATTAAGTGTAGGGAGCCGGTGGTCGTGTCCCCTCACTATTATAGGGTGTTCAGGTGTCATACAGTCGAGGCACGAGGGAATGCAATTTTCTATCATAGAGATCTTTGCATGGGCTGAGAAGACAGGGAGAGTTATAGGGCTTAAACAGGGGTCACCCTTTTGTTCCTTAGTTTCGGATCAAGCCAGTCGGATTCTTATTTGTGACTTCTTGTTTTCCGTTACACCATCTGTGACAAAAACGCATTGCATCCGCAAGCAAGTGCGATGCGTTTTTCACTGATGGTTGCTAAGAGGTGTTGTTTGTAAACCTTCAGTTTATCATGTGCGTGAAAAACACATTGCACCCGCGTGGAATAAACTGAGCAACTGAACGCAATCACAGACAAAACGGACTGAACTTGCTTGCAAAATGGTGCGAGTTTCACTGAACGCATCCAGGGCCTACCCGTCACGCTCTTGTGAAAGAGGCCTTAGAGGTGAGACCTGAACCTGTTAGATATTTATTATGGCATGTCCTATCAATATGCCATGTGTGTCCAGATGAGACAAACCCTTTAAGCAAATAAAAAGCCAGGATGTAATCTGGTAGTGAATTCTCTTTAAGGGGGTTGTTCACACCCAGGTGCCTTCTGGGTGTCCATTCCTTCATGTGGCTGGACCTACAGAGGCAAAAGCATACTTACCTGCTCCCTGCTTTTTTTTGTACAGCACTGTATACTGGTGTGTCTATAAAACTTTACTTAAGTAAATGGAGGTAGATTCAGTAAACGTGAAATGCAGCATATCTTTATACATATATTAGTTATTCTTGGTCTACAAATTGTAACAATGTCGTGGTACCCAGTCCAAAAGCAACTTAAATACAAAAACAGTACCTTGATTGGCAGTAATAATAAAATAGAAATAAATCCACAATACAAAAATTAAGAAAAAAAAAATATTAGTAAAGAACACAATAATATTATGTGCACAGTTAGTCAAGAAAATTAGCAATGGGTATAAAAGCAACATAATATTGGTCTCAAACATATCTGCCCATTATGTTTACATCAGACATAAATTAAAAGTAACATTTGGTAAAAAGTCATCTTGGTTCTGTCTCCGTCATTGATGAATTATTAGACCCCGTGAGACCTGATGGATTTTCCATTGTTGAGGTGGAGGATGGAGTGTCAGTGCAGATGAAATTGTCTCTTAGCCTTGGGCTCTTGAACTCAGAGCTTTGAAAAGTGTCAGGATCACCTGATAAATCATCGGTGGAAAAATTGAGACTTCCCAGTTTGGCTAGTGAGTGGGATCTCTTCAGAGGTGAAGAAAGAGTAAGACCGGCTAGACGCATGCGAGTTTCGATTTCTTGAGTCCTCTGTTTGACAAGGCCAGGCTTGCCACGAATGCTGTGGATGCTGTCACTACTTGAACTGCGGGTGAGATTAGAGCTCATTGAAGACGACGCTGGAGTGTAGCAGATAGTCTTCAGAAAGTCTTTTGTATAACTACTGATCAAATCAGCTTTGCAGTAGGATGGGGTAGATGTCTTCTGAAACACACCATCCAATATGTCGACCAATTCTACTTTTTCTATGCTACCTGTTTGTTCTTCAATAGACTGATCAGAAGGTTGCTGTGTATGGTGAAGTTTACAGCTCTCTGTCTTTTCTATAGGACTCTCTTTAAGCACAGAAGAGCCTTCACTCTTGAGACGTTCCAGTTCTTTGGTATGCTTTCTAACCAAACCAGCCTTCTGAAGCTGCATAATCGATTCTTGGTGTTGCATCAAGTAGCTATGTGTGGCAGGTTTTTCCAAGTCCCTGCTGAAAAACAAATATTTCAGATCTTTACCTTGTTTTACATTTCTTTTTGAGTCTTCACAGAATTCTTCATCTTTTGTTTCATGCAGGTTGATTGAATCACTGTAATTCACATCATTGGCTTTAGAAGGGGTTGAAGCAAAAGTGCGCAAATCGGTTTGTAGTGGTGTTGGTTTAACCAGTTTGTGTCCATGCATCCTATCCAAAACTGCTGAAGTCATGTGCTGTAACAGTGCTGGCTGTGTGCATACAGTGGGGGCTTCAGGTATGCCAGCTGTATCCAGATCTTGGCATTCCTCCTGCGTCTCAGAATATATACAGTCTGTACATGATGGATATGGTGGCTTGACCTTGCTCAGGATTCCAAATATGGCATCTTCCTGCAAAACCAAACAACTTAAGAGTCACAATTCTAGGAAATGGGTCATTAAATAAAATGAAAAAAAAAAAAACTGTATATGAATGCTGCTAGATGAATGAGAATGAGCAATCCATTATTAGTAATTATGTCTTGGCCTATTCCACATGTATTAAGAGTCTGCCACATCCACAGTATATGGAGGTTTGTTACCTATACACCGGGATTTAAAGGGAGTCTAAAACCTGGACACTCACTGTTAAGGTCCATTCACACGTCAGTATTTTTACCTTTCCAGATAAACGTTCCTGTTTTTTGCAGATCCGAAAATCTGGATGACACGAGGATGCTTTTAGCATGTCTTCCGCATTTTTGACGGATCCATTGACTAGAATGGCATGACGGAACGCAAAATCGGACAAATAGTAGGACAGGGTATATTTTTTTCCTGGATCCGAATAAACTGAACCCACGGAACGGAATCGGAGAGCACCATGCATGCAGTCCGAATATTTACGGAATCCATTGAAATGAATGGATCCGAATTTTTATCGGAACGGATGCGGAATACAAAAATGGACGTGTGAATGGACCCTTAAACTGTCAAATTAAGTGCATTGAGGGCAGCCCAGACAACTCTGTGCACCCTTGCTCCTCCTGCCAGCCCCTCCCTCTTCCTCTTGATTGACAGGGCCAGGCTTGATGACTATGCAGGAACCTAGAAAGGAGAAGGATTTGCTGGCATAGGAAGCAGGAGGACCAAGGGTGCACAGAGCGGTTTGAGCCTGCCCTCAGTCCACTTAGCTGCTCATTTGCATATGTATTAGTACCTTTTCTCCAGAATAAAGAAACAGATCACGAAGTTAGGCTACTTTCACACTGGCGTTTTGGCTTTCCGTTTGCGAGATCCGTTCAGGGCTCTCACAAGCGGTCAAAAACGGATCCGTTTTGCCCCAATGAATTCTGAATGGATAAGGATCCGCTCAGAATGCATCAGTTTGCCTCCGTTCCATCTCCATTCCGCTTTGGAGGCAGACACCAAAACGCTACTTGCAGCGTTTTGGTGTCAATGGGGATGGATCAGTTTTCTATGACACAATCTGGCACAACAGAAAACGGATCCGTCCTCCATTGACTTTTAATGGTGTTCAAGGCTATGTTAAAAATAATACAAACGGATCCATTCTGAACAGATGCAAACGGTTGTATTATCTGAACGGATCCGTCTGTGCAGATCCATGACGGATCCGCACCAAACGAGAGTGTGAAAGTAGCCTTAACGGTATCATTACATTCAGCTATCCCTAGGATAGGTCATCAATATCACATCGCAGGTTCTGACACCATTAGCTGTTCGGGACGCAGTTGCACATCTACACAGCTCCATTCTAGAGTACACCAACTGGTTACTGCAGCGCTGCTCCCATTGAAATGAACCAACTCTAATAATAGGTCAGTTTTTATCTGGCAAAGTAAAAACGTATTTCCAGGCACATTTTAGCACAAAGACATTCATACTCACACCTACTTTCCCCCTCACTACTTCTACTGACTGCTGGAGACATGCTGGGGCCCCTCAACTGATCCCCACTATGCTTTCTCCTTTCTGCCTCCGAGCCCCTGTTCTCACAAACTGTTTTTACCCCTTAACCCTCATACCCATTTCACCTGACCTCTGCTACCCTGGTCTCTCTCTCTACAGCATTATGCAATTCATGTTCCGCTTGCAATAAGCTTTCCTACATCCATGACCACATCCATTTTGGAATGCTTACCTTCCTTGGTCTCAAAGAAACATGGCTGAAACCTTCTGACACAGTCTCCGCCGTCGCACTCTCCTATGGAAAAACCCAATTTACTCACACTCCCAGTTCAGCCTGACGTAATGGAGGTGTTGGCCTTCTCCCATCAGGTAAATGCTCCTTCAACCCATCTCCACCCTTCCCAAACCTCCCTTCTTTCAAAATTCATTCTGTCTACATCTACTTTCCCTCTAACCTCCAAAGAGCCATCATCTACTGTTCCACCAGGCCCCAATACAGCCTTTTTTTACTACTTAAATACCTGGCTCCTACACTTCCTCTCAGCCGACATCCCTACCATCATCATGGAGGATTTCAACATTACTATTGACATATGCCACTCAACTGCCTCCAAACACCTATCTCTTACTTCCTCCTTTGGCTTCACACAATGGTCCTCCAGAGCCACCCACAGATAGACACACACTAGACTTGCTCCCTGTCTAAACTCTGTTCTCCCACTCTCTAACCAAAATATTTTTGCATTCTCAACCACTCGCTCTCTAACTGTATATCCAGCCAGTGAACTAGCTCTCTACCCACACTCTCTGACTCTCTCATACCACTGTCCACCATAACTTTCTTTGATGACATTAACACAGCGAATACTGAAAAATTACTAAAATGTAGGCAATACGTCTCCATGTTAATTCTACTTTTTAACCCATAAGATGGTCGTTACAAATTTGGTCCACAGGAGTAGTACTTAGGGACCAAAGTTAGTCACAGAGCCTGCATTTTCCATTCCTACTTCAAGAACATCTCATTTTTATAAGTGTATTTCACCTTAAAGTGTAACCTCTTATTTCAGGTGAGAGACAGAATAAGCTGTGGTTTGTGTACATGGGGCGTAACGCTATATCTGGCCATTATACAATTGTATTCTACATTTTTTCAGCCTTTGTGCAGAAGGGAGAAGTTGAACATAAGTGGAGAAAAAAAAATAATAATAATCTCTGATAACATATTTTACAAAGTTTCTTGTATTCACTTGTAATAGTGATTTATCCAACATTTCTAGAAACAACAGAGCCCATTTAAAGTTATGCCATAAAATGTTGTAGATGAAAATGTAATGTCTCAACAATTCTGACAGTGTTATACAACTGAATGGACTCCTACCTCACTGTCTTTTGGACAGCTTCTCTTACTGCTGCTATTGTTCAAAAATTCCTTGCTAACACGGTGATCCTCCCTGTAATACATCATGGGTGCAGATGTTTCTACAGAGCTTAGATCATCCTCAAGGTACTTTGGACCTAAAGTCTTTTCAAAGTCCAACTTTTTTCTTACTTCCCGCATTCGAATATCTAAATCTCTTTCTGCCTTCATACACGTTTTCTCTTTGGTTTTCAATGTGCAGAATGGTTCTGGAAAAGGAGGGTCTACTAATAAGGCATCTCTCTCCAGGTCTTGGACTTCCAACATCATAGTTGGCTCAATTAAGCCATGAGGCTCTGGAGGATTCCCAAAACATTTACTTTCAGGCAAAACTTCATCATCCACATCTTCCTCATTTATTTTGTATTGAAGGTCAGATTCCATGTTAGGCGGCTGATAGGCAGATGGAAACATGGACTCAAATTCTGCTTGTTCTCTGTGTTGCTTCCATAGTTTATTGTGTCGTTGATTGCTTAAAGAAAAAAAAAATATATGATTGTCACAAGTTATGAACTTTATTTTTAAAGGGGTTGTCTCATCACATACAATGGGGGCATATCGCACCTATATCAAGAACGGAGCCCTGAAAGTGGTGGACGGCGCACAGCTGCCCTCTATTCATTTTCTATGGGGCCGCCCTAAATAGCCGAGCGCTGGCTCAGATATTTCTGTTGTGCCCATAGAAGTGAATGGGAGCGGCGGCCGGTTATGCCCGGTGCGCTCCCATTCACTTCTATAGGGAGCTCGCTTGGTGGTGTCCTCCAGAGTCCTCAAGCCACCACTTTGCCCGCTCCGTTCTCAATATAGGTGCAAGACTCGCACCTATAAGACAATGGGGGCATACCCTAGCGCAATGCCCCATTTTTTGTGAGTAGACAACCCCTTTAACTTCTGAATGAACCATACCCTCAATCATATATAGATAAATACAGGCAAGAACAGGACTCTATCCCACTAAAACAGAAATACCCATATGGGTGCTATACTGGCTAATATCAATGCAAAACCTCAAAATAAATGAAGAGAAGGCAGCTGCATACGTGTGCAGACTCTTCTCTCTTTCACATTAGTGTTTTTTGCGGATGCATCATGGATCTGCAAAAACGCTTCAGTTACCATAATACAACCGCATGCATCTGTCATGAACGGACCCGGTTGTATTATGTCTTCTATAGCCATGACAAATTCGTCATGAACACCATTGAAAGTCAATGGGGGACGGATCTGTTTTCTATTGTGTCAGAGAAAACGGATCCGTCCCCGTTGACTTAAGCCGCTCCACATCGCAGACCGAAAAACCCGTTTTGGTGTCCGCTTCCAGAGCAGAATGGTGACTGAACTGATGCAAACTGATGCTTTCTGAGCGGTTTCTTTTCCATTCAGAATGCATTAGGACAAAACTGATCCGTTTTTTGAGAGCCCATGACGGATCTCAGAAAAGGAAAGCCAAAACGCTAGTGTGAAAGTAGCCTTATACCACACTTTATGCATGACAAGCAAGAATTTACATCTGAAGAAGATCTGACAGGACCTGTGGTTGACATCAGAAAGGCAGGATGTGTAGCCAACAGCACAGAGAGAACTGTACTGCAAGTCTGCCCAGACAATATGCAAGAATAAGTATTCCTAACAAGTGGGTCATCAGAAAATAAGGAGTTTTACATTATTAAAGGGGGTTTTCTGGGACTTCATTATTGATGACCTCTCCTCATCAATGTCAGACTGGTAGGATCTGACTCTTGGCACCCCCGCAAATCACCTGTTTTTAGAAGACGCCAGCATTACACAGCACCATCCTCTGTGTAGTAGCTGGCATGGTTATTGCAGCGCTGCCCCCCCCAAGTGATTTGAGTAACAGGTCAGACAACCTCGTTGGACTCTTAGGAGTTTGGCACTATTTAGGGTGTAGAAGGTGTCTAACTTGGGGCATCTTACAGACACTACAAAATAAAACAGCTTTTGGTTGATGTAAAGACAAGAATAGAATTATAGACTGTTTTCTGATCATTTGTTAGGAATTGCTGCCTCGAACCTCCAATTAATCATCATTTATTTTATTTTTTTATGTTTTCTACTGTCATGGCTTTACTTGCCCATGATGATGGTTGGTATGACTACGTTGTGGTGTTAGAGTTATTTCAATCAGCAGCTGGCATGTACACTGGCAAAACCCATTATTTAATCAAGAGCACCCCATCAGAAGAGCAGGGCCCTGCAGGGTACCTACGCGACTATTCCTTTAGTCAGAATTATGACCTCCATTTGCCAATCTGACAATTAGAGAGGTTGTGGATTACAAGTACATCACATATGTGCAAACTGTATACCCTGGATCAAATTTAAATAAAATCACAGAAAAAGGCTATTCTTTCTAATGCCAGGGCAGGAAAAGACACTTATTCCAGCAGCATGGAGAAGTAGATTTTCGCTTTTTCAGCACGCTGCTGGCAATTGTTGCTGTAACCTGCCCTTATGTCCATGTATCAGTAATTATGGCCCTTTTCTTTCCCTCTTAACGGTCAGAGACATAACTGCATGCTGACTTTTGCAGCAATCTGATATTTCTATCTGGACATGTTATTTTGTCAATGCGTGTATTAGGCTACTTTCAAATCAGCGTTTTCCTTTCCAGTATTGAGAGCCGTCAGTGGATCTCAAAACCGGAGGAAACGCTACAGTTTTGTCCCCATTCTTTGTTAATGGGAACAAAACTGAACTGAACGGAATGCACCAGAATGCATTCGTTCTGTTTGGTTGCATTCCCACGCTGGACACGAAAGTGCTGCAAGCAGCGTTTTTGTGTGCATCATGGGATACTGATCAAGACGGATCCGGCATGCAACACAATGTAAGTCAATGGTGTCGGATCCATTTTTAGGACACCAAAGAAAACGTTATGGCTATTTTAGAGTTAATACAACCGGATCCAATCAGAACGGATGCAGTCGGTTGTATTATCATAACGGAAGCATTTTTGCCGATCCAGCAAAAACACAGATGTGAAAGTAGCCTTAGGGAATGACAATATAATGCAATGCCATAATATATGACCTTGTATACCTCGGGGTCTTCTGAGAGTTCAAACATTCTAAGCAATATTCAGACTACATATACCTTACATAAAGGTTCACTGTGTAAATGCATTAATACAAACTTTGATACACAAAGTTACATTTACCTGGCATCAAGGATTCCTTCATACTCTGAGAGTTGACGCATGAAACCAGCATTTGGTCTTGCTACATTTCGCTTCTGTTTTACATAATTATACGCTTTCTCCATGGACCAGCCATACTCTTTCATTGCATAAGCTATTACTGTAGAAGCTGAGCGACTGACTCCCATTTTGCAGTGCACCAGACACTTGGAATGATTTTTTCTGTTGGCACAGTAACAAAATGAAAATATGCAATGCTAACGTGATGTTATGTACTGCTATGGTTACAGCTCAGACTTTGATGTAACTGGCGTCTCCAGTTTTAACTCCTTCTGGATGAGCCAGGTATATCATTGTATCCCACAACTTTACATTTCTCATTGATAAATGTAGCAATCAGAAATTAACTCCTGGTTCTTAAAGGCTATGTACACCTTCAGGGGCAATTTTTTTTTACTCATTTTGGGCAAAAGAAAAATTCTTCAATTGATAATCTAATAACCGTCATCTTTGAAGGGGTTCTGCAGTTTTTTTAAACTGATGATCTATCCTCTGGATAGATCATCAGCATCTGATCGGTGGGGGTCCGACACCCAGGACCCCCGCCGATCAGCTTTTTGAGAAGGCAGCGGGGCTGGCAGTAGCGCTGTGGCCTTCTCACTGTTTAATGCAGGCCCAGTGACGTCACAATTCGTATCAATGGCCTGGGCGTAGCTAAGCTCCATTCAAGTGAACAGAGCTTAGCCCCGCCCAGGCCATTGATACTAGTCGTGACGTCACTGAGCCTGTGGTAAACCGCGAGAAGGCCGTGGCGCTCCTGCCTTCTCAAACAGCCGATCGGCAGGGGTCCCGGGTGTCAGATCCCCGCCTATCAGATGCTGATGATCTATCCAGAAGATAGATCATCAGTTTAAAAAAACTGCAGAACCCCTTTAAATTACTAAAAGGTCAAACACTTATTTAAGTCAAATTCTTATCAGTAAGATAAGAATTGAGCTATGATGAGAGTTTAAGAGGTCAGATATCAGAAGCCGTTAGCTGAGCTGCCTGATGGAACAGAGTGTAAATTCAGAGCCTGCTACTAGAGAAACTCAAGGCTGCACAGAGACAAAAGTTCAACATTTTTAATAGACCAAATGAAAAAAAATTAGGTGTAGGGAAAGCAGCAGCCTGAACGCATAACGTCCAGCTAACACTGCAGTCGCCTCGAAGCATATTGTATAGAGACTGTGCTTGTTTCTGCACCACAGGTCCATTCACTTGAATGGGAAAGAGCTGCACCTAAGCCAGGTGACTAATAAATGTGATGTCACTGGCCTACAACAAGGCCCCAGGACTCTCCAGAGCGCTGTGGCCTCTTTAAACAGCTTTTCAGGGGGTGCCAGGAATATGATATTGATGAACTATCCTGAAGATAGGCCATCAGTATCAAAATCCCAGACAACCCCTTTTATATATTATAATCAATACATATACACAGTATATAATATTAAAAAATTAACACAAGTGTAAACTGATACTAACTTTGCTTTGTTAATAAAGTTATAGGCATCATTCCAGTGTGACAATAAGTCAGTGGACTCTTCATCATATACTCTGATATTGTGATAGGCAAAGAGACCTGGAAAAAAGTTGTCTATTTCCCTGGTGACATTCAGTATGTAGCCAACTCTGGGATGACAAAAAACACACCACATTATTATTATTATTACTACGCCTCAGTAAATTTAAGGAAATACAAGATACAGTAACTCTTTGCCCTACTGATGTATGAGCTAGGCAAAAATGCAAACACAGAAATCTTCATTACATATGCAAACAGAGCTGATGTACAAATCATTTTCTGGTAATTATTGCATTACATGTAAATTATTATTGATTTTAAGGGATATGGTAAAAGATAGGTCTTCATTCATTAAGCTTTCATGATGTGCCATCTTTGGGGTAGAATTATATCCCCGTTTAGTTTTCCATTCTTCTGATCCATCAGAAGAACCAAAAACAAATAAAAACATACTTTATTTTGAGCATCCGTTATGCTCACTTTGCATCTGTTTTAGCCATTTCATTATTTTAGATGGAAGAGAAAGTCCTCCATGAAGGACTTTTTCTTCCATCTAAACTAATGGATCTCAGATGGAAAAGGCTAAAACCGATGATCTGCTTTTTGGTTTGTTTGTTGTTCTGACGGATCAGAACAACGGAAAAAGGAAACTGTAATGTGAATCTACCATTAATGCGTCATCTCATTTTAAATGATTGACATGGGGACAGAGAAAAACAGGTAGCACTGAATTCTACTCAGTTCTGAAGCCCATTTAAAGGGAATCTATTACTAGAACACATCTTCATGGGGACCGGTGCTACAGTAGAATATATATCCAGCCTTTAGTCCATTTTCATGTGAGAATTGTCTTTAGTAGTCAGTGGTATAGTGAGACTCGGCTCTACGGTCAGAAAAAGGAATACTGCAGCCAGCTGTCTATAATATGCAAACTCTACCTCCCAGTTTCCCCTAAGATTTGCCTCTTAGGCCTCATGACGGAATTACAGGTCCCACTGGCGCAACAACATTTAGTTCAAACGTTACTGGGTGCAGCCTGGATTTTGGTGGCTGGTCAATGGAAACAGAGGAAGCCCCCGCATTGGCACATTGGTTAAATAGAGGGGGATCAGTTGTACCGTTTTGAGCAGCTGGCCCACTGGGAACTCCATTCCCCAAACAAATTCAAGGCCTTAGGAGCCCCTGGCTGAAATACAGAGGCCTTGACCCAGATGTTCAAAACACAGTATAACTAACCGACGTACTCAGGTATACGCCACATAAGTCTGTTCTTATGTACGTGTTCTGTATTTAATATGATATGGGGGGAAGCTTTTCTCCTAATGATATGTCAATGAAAAGTCATGTTAACTCTATGCAACTGTACCACTGATGTGCCTTGTTACTCTTGTTTCAATAAAACGAGTTTAAAAAAAAAAAAGTCATGTTAACCAATTTCTATACTTGTACCTATGCTTTGTCTTCTAAAATAAAAATTTGTTATAACAGAAAAAGATAAATGAATACTGAAATTTGTACTAATAGGAAATAAGCTTTAAACATGACACAGGTTCTATGTGAATACTGAAAAAAATAAAATAAAAGTTTCTATAAGGATTTGCCGGCTGTCTCTCTGAAATCCACCAAGAAAGAACAGGACTCCTAGCAGCATAACATGTACACTAATGTTTGGCCGTAAGAGTAAAGTTAGCAGCAAAACTAATGAATTAGGTTGTACTCACCCCTCGTCATTCAACTCTTCCAAGTTTGATGCATTCCACTCAGAGCCCTTAAAAGACACAGCACATTGAATCAAATCAATGCAAGTCCCTGTCCATCTCTGTAAGCAAGTGACATCGTGCATCAAACGTTTCTGTGCACGAGTCTGATCATTGTGGAAGCAAGGGGAAATCTGGTGGGAGGGGGCCCTGGGGGGCATATTCCAAAGATGAAGAATGATGGCATATTCTAGTAAGATACCAACTCTACTTCTGGTAAGAACACCTCTTTAAGAAGGTATCCGCTGCTGACAACCCCTTGTACATGCCCTGTTAGAACATGTTTAGCCACTTGAAGGGTCTGCTGCTCAAGAGCAAAGGAGAAATAGAAAAATATCTAGTGTGGTATCTAGGCCAGTGCAGACCAGTAACCTGACTAATGACAACTGCCTTGTCACCCTTCTAGTCCGTAGACAACAGTGGATTACCAAAAATGTAAAAATAAACCATTGGGATAGATTCAGCATTCTCTTTACGTCACTTTTAGGACAGTAATAAGTCACACATTTTGGTACACTGCATTAGCTGTGCTAAAACTTGTGCTATAATTTGCAACTTTTTAAAAAGTGGCACAAAAAAAAAATCTGCGTGGCTCAGAGGAATAGATGTGGCCTCCCACAGTCTGATAGATTCACTCCAATTTACAACTAAAGGTGGCATAAATTATTGTTCAAATCTATACCAGCTCACAGCCGGCATAGATTTGATTCTCTGGAGCATGGTCTTCCGGAAGATGCTCCAATTTCATTAAGGGCCTCTTAATAAATTTGGCACGTCTCGCTCCAACAGATTTTTCACTAAGGCTGCTTTCACACTAGCGTTCGCTGGTCCGCTCGTGAGCTCCGTTTGAAGGAGCTCACGAGCGGACCCGAACGCAGCCGTCCAGCCCTGATGCAGTCTGAATGGAGGCGGATCCGCTCAGACTGCATCAGTCTGGCGGCGTTCAGCCTCCGCTCCGCTCGCCTCCGCACGGACAGGCGGACAGCTGAACGCTGCTTGCAGCGTTCGGGTGTCCGCCTGGCCGTTCGGAGGCGTGCGGATCCGTGCGGATCCGTCCAGACTTTCAATGTAAGTCAATGGGGACGGATCCGTTTGAAGATGCCACAATGTGGCTCAATCTTCAAGCGGATCCGTCCCCCATTGACTTTACATTGAAAGTCTGGACGGATCCGTACTAGGCTATTTTCACACTTAGCTGTTCTATGCTAAAAATAATGCAGACGGATCCGTTCTGAACGGAGCCTCCGTCTGCATTATTATGAGCGGATCCGTTCAGAACGGATCCGCCCGAACGCTAGTGTGAAAGTAGCCTAAGAATGGCATATGAAATGCTAGTCTTACTGAACCTGCCCCACTGACTTGAAAAAAAAAAAGGTACTGTGAGTGACCTATAATTAACCAGATCTTACTATGAAATTCATTTCTTCTATTTTTGCTACCTACCAGGTAAAGATAGTCAAAGATAAGAGAGGCTTTATCCATCTGGCCAAGAATTATCAACATTTCATTGTCTATGTATTCCTTGTATTCCTTCAAATTGCAGCTCAACTTCTTCTCCAGCTCATTCCGAATCTAAATGAGAAACGCAAGCTTCAGAAGATAGTTCATGCGACACCCATGGAAGTAGGTAATGCTTTCAAGCAATGTCACCTCTTTGCAGGTCACATTCTCCAAGTCTTGGCTCATCATGATGCCCCTCAGTGTTGTTTTAATGACCCATTCAGTGTTTCCACCTTCATTAGGTCTGCAACATAATAACCTAAGTCAGAAGAGCAGGCAAACACAACTACAAATGGATCTTCATTCACCTATCTCAGCCATAAACCCCACTTTAATTTAAAGGGGCTGGCCACCTGTTGGGGTTATACTGGCAAACCCCCATCCTGGCCAGACCTGCAAAGGAAAGCATAATTACCTGCTCCCTGCTGCTGGGTTCCGACTTCTTTGCTCAGGTTCCCCGATGTCAACATCCCTTTGAAGCGGATGATCTGCCCCTCCTTGTGTCTTGTCAAGTGAAGGGGGGCAGGGCACCACTGTGGCCAGTCATTGGATGTGTCATCAAAGCGGATCTTAACAGAGGGTGAGCGAAGGTGTCAGGACCCAGCGGCAGGGAGCAGGTAAGTATGTCGCATCTCTCTGTATATCTGGCCGTGGTGGTAGTGGGAGGTCTGCCACAACAAAAACTAAAAAAGGTGGCCAACCCCTTTAAGCCAGCCATGTATTTTCAACACCTATTCCTACCAAACTCCCATACACATGCATGATTAGCTTGACCGAGCGAGCATACATATGTTTTCAGTAGGGAGAGGGGAACAAATTGATGTCACCACTGGAGGTGGCTTATCTCCATTGAGAATAAAGCATCCTTTCTTCCTCCAATATATGCCAAATGAACGGGTATTTCATACACATTAGGCTAGTTTCACACTAGCGTTCGGCTGTCCGCTCGTGAGCTCCGTTTGAAGGGGCTCACGAGCAGACCCGAACGCTTCCGTCCAGCCCTGATGCAGTCTGAATGGATGCGGATCCGCTCAGACTGCATCAGTCTGGCGGCGTTCAGCCTCCGCTCCGCTCAGCAGGCGGACACCTGAACGCTGCTTGCAGCGTTCGGGTGTCCGCCTGGCCGTGCGGAGGCGTGCGGATCCGTCCAGACTTACAATGTAAGTCAATGGGGACGGATCCGTTTGAAGATGCCACAATATGGCTCAATCTTCAAGCAGATCCGTCCCCCATTGACTTTCAATGTAAAAGTCTGGACGGATCCGCTCAGGCTAATTTCACACTTAGCTTTTTTTTGCAAATATAATGCAGACGGATCCGTTCTGAACGGAGCCTCCGTCTGCATTATTATGATCGGATCCGTTCAGAACGGATCCGATCGAACGCTAGTGTGAAAGTAGCCTAAAATGGTCGGCCACCCCACCCAAAATTGGCAGCTTCAGTCGATCCAAGTCTGTGCATGGCCACTTTTACAATGATGGAAGAAAGAGAAATTCTACAAATATAAGATGAAACTAATGTTCACTATAGAGCCGTATTAAAACTAAAGCCATTTCCCAATTTATTTTAAAGAACACACTCACTTCTCCATGAAGAGGATAGGGGAATCTGGCCGTGTGGACTCCAGGTCCTGCATGGTGTTCCACTCATTGATGCAGCTTTGCTCAGAGCTAATGCAGCTCTCATAGTACGAGGCCCACACAAGTGCAAGTCCTCCAGGAAAGTAATTGTACCGCCGGGCAACCTCGCAGGCCTTGTGGAGCATCTGAAGTGCTGACCTGTTACATGCAAGTCATGTAAAGAGACACATTCCAAAAGCAACAGCAGGAAGCAGCCATTAAATGCAGATAGTAGCGCAACATATGTCAGCATTATTTGGTATTCCACGATGTGCCTTCCTGCTGCCTTCATCACATTCTCCCTTATCACAGGCAAACGTGATTTTATTTTTTTTAGCTTAGAACATTATGTCGACAACAAGCAATTATCACTGTAATAACAGCCTCTCTCATGTCTGCTAGAGTTCTACTCAATCTACTGGTTCTTATGTGGAAACTGCATTACGGAAACAGAACACTTCATGGCAATTCAGAAACCTCAGATTGCTCTGTAGACGTTCCATTAAACTGAATGGTATAAGGTTTTCATGCAGTGTTAATTCTTCAAGTTTACATGTCTGTAAGAAAGGTATCTGGCCATTCTGTTAAAGGGGTTATCCCATCACAGACAATATGGGCATATCGCTAGGATATGCCCCCATTGTCTCATAGGTGCGGGTCCCACCTCCTACAAGGAGAACTGAGCCGGGGAGAATTGTGACTGTAGGACCCCGGGTTTCCCGGGGTTCGTCCACCACTAGGCGCAGCTCCCCGTCTCTCCTATTGAAGTAAATGGGAGCGCACCGCGCATGCGCGTCCACCGCTCCAATTTATTTCTATGGGGCCGACGGAAATAGCAGAGCCAGCGCTTGGCTATTTCTTACAAACCCGGAACAATCCTTAGCGGCGGTGATGGCCCAAATCTCCCGATATGGGGAACTTTCGTATTACCATCTGAACTCCGCTAAAACGCAAGCATTACCGATTAACATCCTAGAGAGTGTAGTAACGAACCTTTAAAGGGATCGGATGTTCGACTGGCAGCCTTGTAGTATTAAATATCTAGGTACAAATATGACCGCATCCATGTCTGACCTTTATACCTTAAATTATGAATACGCTAAACACAACGCCTCATGGCTTGGCAGGATAGCCTCATTCAAAATGTTCACCCTCCCAAAGTTTCTTTACTTATATCGCACCTTGCCCATAAGCCTTCCAGAAAGGTTATTTTCCAGAGCGCATGCTTTACTCTCTAAGTACACCTGGGGAAATAGGCGCCCGAGGATTGCCCGTGCTATAATTACCGGGGAGCGACTTAAGGGCGGCTTAGCCTTGCCGGATCTGAAACTATATTATATAGCGACGTTGGTTTCTATGCTGAGGGGTTGGGTCGGGCCATCTTTGGACACACCTTGGGTACAACACAGCTGTGATGGCAATATTGGTTCCCATTGGAAGGAAAAAATTCCTAAGACCATCCCCAGATCCCCCGTCGGTATGAATCTTGCAGTGTTCTCCACTTCCTGGCCCAGTCGACACACAGAAAATGGCAGGAAGTGCCCACTCAGCCAATCAGTGGCTTAGCAGGTCACCACTGTGGTCAATGATTGGCTCAGCACATCCTTCTCTCTCCCCCAACAAACATCTCGCAACAGATAAAAGTAGTAAGCCCCCCCCTAGATTAATGTGTAAAACTCACAACAGCATATCTGTAAAACAAAAGAAGCAAACTCTACCACTCCAGCAGTAAATAATGCAGTGTATAATCGGATATTCATTCAGTCCCATACTCAAACACTGCAGTGGCAATACAGAACCCTACATTAAAAAAAAGAATGGAAATCATAGTATTGCCCTTACAATAATCACTTACCACATGGCCTGGACTGACACTGGTTTGAACACATGAGTTCTTCCAGCAGTATTAACACTAAACCCCCTAAAAGCAAAACAAATTAAAAATGAATGAAGGTTATAACACATTTAGTGCTTCCACATTTGGTCAGATAGCAACATAATAAGTCTAGGAACATCTAGATAATAGAAGCGGATATGATGCAAGTTGCAAAGGTGTACCCACTTTTGAACAGTTCATCTCAACTCCCTGTGGGGTGTTCACTGTCTAAACAGGAGAGAAAGTCTCAATCATTGAGTGGTCTAATTTCCAATCCATGCAGGTTTAATACCACACATAATTTGGTACGTAGGGGGGCTTTCCAGGTTCCTGATACTGATTACCTATCCTTGGGGTAGGTCATCCATCAGCTGTTCCTTGCAGCATTCAGCACTGGAACAGGAATAACAGCGCCGTTCAAAGCGTAGTGGCCGAGCTGGGTTACTGCAACTCATCCACCATTCACTTCAATAGGAGCTGAGCTGCAGTAACCCGGCACGGCCACTACATTTGAACGGAGCTGTGCTTCCTGTCCATTCAAGAGCTAGTTCTGGCGCCAGAGGCTGCAAGGAAGAGCTGATCAGTGGGGGTGCCAGGAGTCAGACACTGACATGATAATAATAATCCTGAGGATAGATTATCAACATCAGGAGCCTGGAAAACCCCTTTAATAACTAGGGACTTTTTTTTTTTTTTTTTTATTCATTCACTGCATATGCTGGACAGTGTTTTATTTTCAGTATTTTTTGCATTTATTAAGTGACAGCTAAGATTTTTTGGATTACTGGACCTGGTGACCATGTGACTTTTCTAAAATGAATGCTCGGCAAATTTCACAGAAAAATCATATACAAAAAGATATTTTTCATCTCCAACAGATAAAATACAATTACTGTGTGTGCAGTCACTCACCCATCCCCATCCAAACGTATGGTGGTGTCGCTCCACAAGTGCAGAACCATACCAATAGTGCAACTTTTACTATTAGAAAAGAGAGAGAGGACCAATGCCAGTGATCATGAGATTACATTTTGGATCATGTTTAAACTCCAGTCTTCAAATTTAAAATAAAAGGTTTACCTTGAACCCTAGCCTGTAGATTAAGAAATTGCATTTATGACAAGTCTAATTGATGACAATTACAAACTGAAGCAATTTGGATAATAAGGAGGGCAAGCAGTAAGAAATCGAACTCCTGGCGGGCAGTGCCTGGTCTCCTTGTCCCCATTCACAGTACATGGGAGAGAGAAAATGGGCAGGTGTGATGTACCTGCTGTGGCCATACTGACAGCATGTAGACCCAGATATTCTCTACACTATTTCTCAAGTTAGTCCCTGTTGTAAAATGTAACTTTTTGGGGGGAAATCATTCATTTTTAGGTTTATTATCCACCTAAATCATAGACGTTTACTATATACTTGGAACTTTGCATTTAGAGAAGCAAGCAAAAACATCTGCTAAATGACCAAATCATGATAACAATGTCATGTCTGCGGCACTGTGATAAAATATTTTAAATGTACCTTTCTTTATTGGTGAAATCTACCCCAAGTAGAATATTCTCTTCTGTGTCCTGACGTCCATTACTGTAGATCACCAACATGTAACGTACACGGTCTGACCAGCTGCTCTCTAGTCGGACAGCCTGAGAGAACAGCACATACAAACCACTATTGTAGGAGGGGTCTAATAAACACGTATAACATCATGAATTAAATACTGTCACCATGTGTTCGTTCACAGGCTTCCACATCTATGTAGCTCTCGGATGAAAGATGCTCCAGAATTAAGAGCTCTTGCTTTTAGCAGTAATACTCACTTTGAGCTATTTTATACAATTTCATTGCACCTTTTTCAGATGCTGGTAGACATCAGTACAGTAAGATAATAATAACCGCAATAACATTTTATAAACTATCACATTCCATGTGCCCGAGCGAAAGCTGACACCCGCTACCATCTAAGGCTTGTTTCACATTTGCATTTGCAGATCCGGCAGGCTGTACTAGCTGGAAGCAGCCTGCCGGATCCGGCATTGCCAGACGGTGCAAGAATGCTGTACAGCACCTTTAAAGGGAACCTGTCATCAGGATTTTGTGTATAGGCTGAGGACATGGGTTTCTAGATTGCCGCTAGCACATCTGCAATACCCAGTCCCCATAGCTCTGTGTGCTTTTATTGTGTAAAAAGGAGATTTTTTGTGAAACTTTCCTTTAAAATCTGATATCGCTATGCCCCCATTGTCTTATAGGTGCGGGTCTCACCGCTGGGACCCGCACCTATATCGAAAACGGAGCGCCGAAAGTGAAGGAGAGCGCACTCCGCATGCGCAGCCGCCCTCCATTCATTTCTATGGGGCCGCCGAAAATAGCTGAGCGCTGGCTCGGCTATTGCCGTCTGCCCCATACAAATGAATGGGAGCATGGGCCGCGCATGTGCGGCACGCTCCTATTCACTTGTATGCGAGAGGCGGGGATTAGCGCTTGGTTTTGGACAGACCCCGGGAAATCTGGGGCCCTCCAGCCACAGTGCTCCCGTTCCGTTCTCGATATAGGTGTGGGACCCGCACCTATCAGACAATGGAGGCATATCCTAGCGATATGCCACCATTGTCAAAGATGGGAATACCCCTTTAAGGTATGATTTTAACAAGCAGGATCATGCCTATCAGGCAGTACGACTGGTTTAATGGGGTTAATCTGGCTGCCAGATACCACTGCCACATGCCCAGATTTTTTTTACAAATAACAGATAATGTGTGGTGTTCAAAATCATTCAATGACAACTTGTAGCATTCTAGGAGATGGTTACTCATTTTTGTGTACTAAAACACTTAATATGGGGTTGGCGCTCTACTTTTTGCAGTATCCAAAATGTGGACCCATCCACATGCTGCCCAATAATGCTGTTAGTAAGGTAACAACAGCAGGTCCTTAGAGGGATCACCATAGTCTACAAGCAAGCCTACACCCAACTCCTTCTATAAGAAACAAAAGACAGATTTACCAGTTTAATACGATCTTCAGAGCGAAGAAGATTGATCATAAGCTGAAGGTGCTGAGGCAGATCACCTAGAAAGAAAATGTCATCAATATATATTTTCACACAATGTATATACAGTATATCTGTGTATGTGTATATATTATCAAAAAGGCAGCACTCCTTGGAATGCTGCCTTTTTGCTATATACAGTACAGACCAAAGGTTTGGACACACCTTCTCATTCAAAGAGTTTTCTTTATTTTCATGACTATGAAAGTTGTAGATTCACACTGAAGGCATCAAAACTATGAATTAACACATGCGGAAATATATACATAACAAAAAGTGTGAAACAACTGAAAATATGTCATATTCTAGGTTCTTCAAAGTAGCCACCTTTTGCTTTGATTACTGCTTTGCACACTCTTGGCCTTCTCTTGATGAACTTCAAGAGGTAGTCACCTGAAATGGTTTTCACTTCACAGGTGTGCCCTGTCAGGTTTAATAAGTGGGATTTCTTGCCTTATAAATGGGGTTGGAACCATCAGTTGTGTTGTGGAGAAGTCAGGTGGATACACAGCCGATAGTCCTACCGAATAGACTGTTAGAATTTGTATTATGGCAAGAAAAAAGCAGCTAAGTAAAGAAAAACGAGTGGCCATCATTACTTTAAGAAAGTAATTGGGAAAACTTAGAAAGTGTCCCCAAGTGCAGTCACAAAAACCATCAAGCGCTACAAAGAAACTGGCTCACATGCGGACCGAGTCACCTCTGCTGCGGAGGATAAGTTCATCCGAGTCACCAGCCTCAGAAATCGCAGGTTAACAGCAGCTCAGATTAGAGACTACCTCTTGAAGCTCATCAAGAGAATGCCAAGAGTGTGCAAAGCAGTAATCAAAGAAAAAGGTGGCTACTTTGATGAACCTCGAATATGACATATTTTCAGTTGTTTCACACTTTTTTGTTATGTATATAATTCCGCATGTGTTAATTCATAGTTTTGATGCCTTCAGTGTGAATCTACAATTTTCATAGTCATGAAAATAAAGAAAACTCTTTGAATGAGAAGGTGTGTCTAAACTTTTGGTCTGTACTGTATATTATTGGTTATGGACCCAGTAATGGTGATAAAACTACGGTATACGGGTCAAAGCACATGCTGAAAATCCAACTTAAAAAAAGGGTGCACGCCCGAAGTCTCCCAGCACTCCCAGGGCCCCCTTCCAGTCTCTATTTCCGGATGCCTCTCAACACAGTCGCTGCCTAAGGCAGGTCAGCGCTGTGGTTGGCCGAACAGTCATTTCCCAGTGGGTCGAGAGGGACCAGGAAGAAGAGACCAGCAAGGACCCAGTGGCAGAGGATCTGTGAGGAGAGGATTTCTTTTGTTCCTTTATGCTATTCTGAGCCCGTTTAAGGATTATTTTATAACCCCTTTAAAGATACCACAAATTCATAGGGTTTTCTTTTCCTCACAACACAAAAACATTCTCCTGAAAAAGTCTAGGGGAATATTATTCACCTATAAACAGGATAGGGGACAAGTATTAAGATCCAGAGCGATAATGAGAACAGGGGACCCCCCACCACACCCTGCAGATCCCCTTGAAATAGATGGAGTGGCCAGTCGAGCATGCACCCTGCCGCTCAATTCATCTCTATGAGACAGCCAGAGACAGTACAGCGTTCAACCGTTTCCAGCAGATCTCAAACATGAATGGAGCAGCAGAGCACATGCTTCACCTTCCACTGTTCATTTCATGCGGCCCTGTGGGTACAGAGTTTCGCTAGTGTGATTGGTGGGGGTTATAACGGTTAGTGGATAACTTAAAATTAACGGAACGACCTTTAAAGCAGTCTAATTTCTTACGAGGTGATACTACTATGAGATTGGGTCACAGGCTGTCTGTCTCACAGTTTACTTTGAGTGTTCTCAGAAGATGGAAAGAACTAGAACTAGGGAACATAACTTAAGGCACATGTAGGGTGCAGTTCAGCATTCCCTATAACTGCCCAATCACCATATGAAAGAGCAGGCAATTATCAGAAGAGAGTGGTTTATTCTTGATAAGTGTCTGGTCAGTTGGCTAATCGGCGGGGAGGGCTAGAGAAGGATTGGCCATGTTTGATTTCAACATGTCCAATCATTTGATTTCCCCTTTCCCCATTGCAAACACATACACCCTGGAGACCACATACAGTCTGGAGATATAGCTCTTGGCTGCATGGATGGTACAGTCTGGAGATATAGCTCTTGGCTGCATGGATGGTACAGTCTGGAGATATAGCTCTTGGCTGCATGGATGGTACAGTCTGGAGATATAGCTCTTGGCTGCATGGATGGTACAGTCTGGAGATATAGCTCTTGGCTGCATGGATGGTACAGTCTGGAGATATAGCTCTTGGCTGCATGGATGGTACAGTCTGGAGATATAGCTCTTGGCTGCATGGATGGTACAGTCTGGAGATATAGCTCTTGGCTGCATGGATGGTACAGTCTGGAGATATAGCTCTTGGCTGCATGGATGGTACAGTCTGGAGATATAGCTCTTGGCTGCATGGATGGTACAGTCTGGAGATATAGCTCTTGGCTGTATGGTACAGTCTGGAGATATAGCTCTTGGTCGTATACGCATTTGGCCAACAGCTAATAAAGGTTTATGGCCACCTTTAGTCTGAGCTATGTAGTCACATGGAGAGATACTCTTGGATCATAAAATTACTCTTAATATTATTTGCCATAATGAAGGTTCCCATTCAAAAGAAATGATGGTTATTCGGCTAAGAAAACACAACCCGCATTTAAATAAGTACAGGGGACATAACATTTTTGCTGCTCTTGAACTCCCATGCCATTGCAGTTCAGACCGTACTGACATCATCTTCTCATAAGGCCAGCTGGCAGTAGTTGGGATGTTGAGGGTTAGGTCCTTGAACATCTGTCACACTGACAAGCATGCATGTGATCTCCCCCAAGGGATCCAAGGAACATTATTAGTAGCAATTACTATCCAGCACCCCTTAGAAAGCTGCTGACCTTACGGCCACCCCGTACCAGCATTCTTGTGCAAGTGAAGCAGACTCCTTTGTCCTTGGAAGCTATTTCCTTGCTGCAGGAAGAGGGCAGCTCCCTTTACCATGAAAAAACTGTCACTCAAGCTGAAAATAAACATATACCGTGTAAGATTTACAATGCATGTATACATTTCGAATGACAATTGCAAATTGTATTATGTTTGTCAAAAAATTCACAAGATGACTTATGGCACCGGTCTGCATTTATTCTGGCTAAAAATCAATGCAATCAAGTAATTATCCTCTATGGGTGCCTATAAAGGGTGCAGCCTGGCCCCAGGGTCCTCATGTGGAGGACCGCTAGTTGCTGGGCCGCAACTGTACTTAAAATAATATGCCATAATTTCAAGTAGCCAGTACCACGGACGGGCACCGCAATAATCAAATACAATGTTATTAAATGAAAACAGGTAAAGATACATTAAATGAAAACAGATAAAGGATGCAGGAGAGAAAAGGAATGTATGCTACATGAGGCTTACACTTTCCAAGCTCTGGCATGATGCATTATATATATTACAATGACCGAACAAGAGCGACTCAATTTAAATTGAATTAAAATTCTTATAATCTAGCATCCAAAAGGTTTCTAATTACCAAATTGTATCCCAAGACCGTACAATTTAGGTAAAGATATTCTTTTAAAGGCTAAAGGACATCATCATGCCAATTTTTTATGATTGCATTTTACTAATTTTGGGCTAAAAAATCATTTTTTCAATTGGTCCTCATTAGCGGATTTTGTGATACATGTGGTTAAAAAAATCAGTCTTTTTGCAGACTGCGTCAGTTGACAGCTCATGCGAAGCCTTATCTCTGATCTCCTGACCTCATAAACACTCATTATAAACTGATAAAAATTATGGCTTAAATGAGTGTTTAAGGAACTTAGGAGGGACAGACTGATTCTTAGCCACATGTATCACAAAAACTGCCGAACATTTTTTAATAAAGACCAACTAAAAAAATGATTTTTAGCCTAAAGTGAGCAAAATGCAAACATTAAAAAATTGCCCCAAAGGTGTCCATAGCCTTTCAGAGTATTTTTCAACCTAGACTATATAAAAATTAGCGTACAATCCAAAATAAAAGACCAACAGTAGTTCCCAAAGTTTCCAGTTACACAAGCCCACGAATACAACCACCTACATGGGATCCAACTTAGCTTCTGTTAATTGAGCATCACCCATTTGAACAAGGCACAGACACATGCAGCAGTGCAGCAACCAAGGAGAGGTTCTTCTAAGACTCCTTCCAAGTGCGATGAAGGGAAGACATTCTCTGAAGGTCTCTTGTGGCCCTCTAGCCACACTGTGTTATCACCAGGCAGCCAGCAGCATCAGTAAGTACCTTCTATTCTATTACGATCTTCCAATGTGAATATATTTCCTTTCTTATCTTCTTGGATGTACATAGAGCTTTACAAAGGCAAGATGACTTCATGTTTCTGTAACTCATTCAAATGCAGCGATATTAGGTCACTTGTGGGCTGGTAGCATCTATCAGTAACTTATGAGCCATTCAAATAGCAGGAAGAATATTCTGCATATCACTCTTTTTTCTTATTAAAGTTAGATACAAAAGGGTCGTATATTTGAGCCTGCATCCATTCCGCAATTTTGTGGAATGGATGCGGGCCCATTCATTTCAGCGGGGTTGCAAAAGATGCGAACAGCACACTATGTGCTGCCCGAATTCATACTTCCATTCCGTGGCCATGGAAAAAAGATAGAACCTGTTCTATTGTTGTCCGCAATACGCATTTCTATAGAAGGGCTGGCACACAGCCAGTATCCATGTTTTGCGGATCCGCAATTTGCAGACCACAAAAAAACGGATACTGTCATCTGAATAAGGTCTTACAATAATTCCTGACTGTTATAATTTAATAGATCATTTATTGACAATGTAAAGTCCTACACAGCCTAACAAAAAAATCAAGAGAACCTTAGTTCTTAGTGGTAGATACTCAATTATTCCACAATGAACAAATCAAAGCTACTGTACAAAGCAAACACTTTAGGCCCACACTACTGGAAACGGGATCCAAGGCTGCCTGTATAAATTTCGCTGAAGTAGTTCTCAGATTAAAGCCCAGTCAGAGTTCATCTTTTAGGGCAGGTCAGACCATATAAGGGGAGTTCACATCCACGTTATTTTTTCGTTCTTCTGTCACCGCCAACAATGGCCAGGTTTTAACATGTAAAACACAATACTAATAGGACTGCATCTAGACCTTGTTGCAAAATGTTTTCAGCCAAAAGGGGCATGACTTAGTGGAAAGGTGGATGCCTAAATGTAACAGCGGCATGGCCTACTCTAAGATATGACATTATGTACCAAACGTTTGACACAAAACTGTTGCAGAGTAAGCCAACCAAAAGATGGCATAAAGTTAGACAAACGTGTCTATGGAAGCATTAATGCTGGATCCGGATACGAGTTTTCCGGCAAAATGGATCCGGCATTGTGGTCTGCACATGCTCAGACCGCAAAAAATGTGAAAAAAATAAATGCCGGTCCTTTTTTCCGGATGACACCGGAGAGACGGATCCGGCATTTCAATGCATTTGTCATATGGATCAGGATCCTGATCCGTCTGACAAATGCCATCAGTTTGCATGCGTTTTGGCAGATCCAGCGATGGAACTGCCTGCCGGAATCCTCTGCCACAAGTGTGAAAGTACCCTAAGACAGCTTCCTAACTGTTGTACATTTAGACCTTTTTCTACGGCTAAAACAGGCGTCGAAAATGGTAAATGAGATAGGTCTGCCGGCCTTTCCCCTTCCCCACCACGCCCACAATTTTAGACCGTTGCGCTGCCATCTGCGCCTGAAGTACGCTTAATTTAGGAGCATTTCAAAATAGTAGATGACCCCCTAAGTTTATTTTACACAGGCAAATTTTCTGTGCTGATTACCAATAGCAACATTGACCGGAGTTCATGACCTGCATTTACCTGTGCCAAATATCTTTAGTATGGGGATGAATGTTCTGCAATACGATTGTTCATCCACATACAGTATTCATTTATCAGCAGCACCCTCCCTGTTTATAGAAACAGTCGGGGAGATTTATCAAAACTGGTGTAAAGAAAACTGGCTTAGTTGCCCCTAGCAACCAATCAGATTCCACCTCTCATTTTTCCCAGCTCCTTTGGAAAATGAAATGCGGAATCTGATTGGTTGCTATGGGCAACAAGCCAATTTTCCATAACACCTGTTTTGATACATTTTCCCCATTGAGTGCCACATTAAACATGCAATCACCCAGCGATTGCTCATTTGTTGAATCATCCAGGGCAATGGTCAGAAACAAGCATTTTTCCTTCCCGATCCCTGGCCTGTGTATAAGTTCCTTAGGCCTCATGCATACGTACTGTTCATCTGTGTGGTATCTGCATTTTTGTGGATTGTACACTGACCCATTCTTTTCTATGGAGCCATGCACACATTCAAATCTTTAGCAGATCTGCGTGGCCTTTCCGCAAATTAAAGAACATGTCCTATTCTGGTCCATACGGCAGATGAGAATAGTCCTTTTTATTGATGGGTGTGAGAAAGATACAGAATGCACACAGATGGTAGCCGTATTTTGCGGACATGGTCATGTTGTTTATGTTGTCTACAACATTCACGTTTTCAAGCAAATACTAGCAGAGTGCAAACAAATGTCACAGGGTTCTGCACACCTGCACAGCAATTCTGTGAAGTGGTAAGGCTGCACAATATTGGTGGCGAGGTGGGAGTTTCAACATAAATTACTGATGAGGCCGCTATAAACTGCAGACATTTTGAAAATGCTCTCAAAGACCCGTTACCTCCACTGATATGGCAGTCTTCAGAAATACAGTGATCCCTCAAGATACAATATTTTCAACATATAATGGTCTATTCTGACCCATCGTAAGTTGCAACCAGGCTCAACATACAATGTCTCAGACTCAGGTCCAACCAATCAAGGCCACTTCTCTGGTAAAATAGCTGTTTTATATATCTTAGTTATCTGCTTATTTTTCTTAAATCTTCTCATTTTGGGCCTATGGAACCAATTACTCAACTTACAATGGTTTCAACATACAATGGTCGTTCGGGAACCAATTAATATTGTAACTTGGGGGACCACTGTACCCGAATTTGCCATAAGATAACTATTCTGAACCATCTTTTCTTAGAACTCTACGTTGAGCTGTTCAAAAGACCGTGACCCAACCTATTCATAAATCTCCAGGAAGAACAACAGAGGAACTGTACAATACTGTGTTTTGTGAAACAACTCTGGAGAATATTTTCTGAGTACAAGTATTTACTAAGACAGGTCTGGAGAGGTGCCACCTAGGTGCAAATTGGGAAGGCTGCACTCCCTGGAGGAAAGGGGTAAAGCACATGACCCAGACCAGTAAAGGAAGCTTTGAAACTTATTTACTGACCCTTTAGGCAAGACTGCCAAGTCAATTGTAATTCCCATTAGAACGTACTGTGTAGACACAGCAGGTCATCAGGGCTCATTCCTCCACTAGGCCCTCCAGTCTTCAGTTTGGGCCTTCAGGGCAAACTGTTAAAACCAGGACCAGCTGCCTAGTGACAGGGTGCCTAACTTTTTTCTCTTTTAACTCAAGTGTTAAAGAAGTAATACAAAAGACAGCTATCTTCTGTCCCAACTGCCGTTGCGTGGGAAGTGTCAAAATGTTTATTTTGGGACTAGGTTAGTCAATTTTCCCAAGAAATATACTTGTAAGCTACTAAATGTGGAAAAGCAGAGTTTGGATCTGAAACTTTTTTTATAGGTACATGGACGCATCTTCAAAAGCACAAGTTCACTGCACTAAAGAAGAATGCTGTGATAACAAGGGATGGAAAATTCACAGGAAAAAAATCCAGCCTCCCACTCCTAGGCTACAACTAGACACCATAGAAATAATTGGCATGTCATGCGTTTTGGGTGAAAAAAAACTAAACAAAAACTCAAGGATTAGCCCCTACTGAATGACAATCCTTGTGTGGATCTCCGGTAAATCAAACTGCAAATCCACGGGCAGAAATCCAGGGTCAAACTCTGTTGTGTAAAAATAGCATATGGGAGGGTTCATATCCCATGGGTTTGCATTTTGTAGAGGGTAACAACACACAGAAAAAAGGAACATGCTTTAGATTTTCATACAAACCATTTATAGTTTTTTCCCCAACACCCTCGCCGTTTTTTCAAAAAGTGAGCAGGAAAAGGTGGGCCATGTACATTACACCAGCTGGAGTAGATTTTAAGGCTACTTTCACACTAGCGTTCGATCGGATCCGTTCTGAACGGATCCGATCGTAATAATGCAGACGGAGGCTCCGTTCAGAACGGATCCGTCTGCATTATATTAGCTTAAAAAAAGCTAAGTGTGAAAATAGCCTGAGCGGATCCGTCCAGACTTTCAATGTAAAGTCAATGGGGGACGGATCCGTTTGAAGATTGAGCCATATTGTGGCATCTTCAAACGGATCCGTCCCCATTGACTTACATTGTAAGTCTGGACAGATCCGCACGCCTCCGCACGGCCAGGCGGACACCCGAACGCTGCAAGCAGCGTTCAGCTGTCCGCCTGTCCGTGCGGAGGCGAGCGGAGCGGAGGCTGAACGCCGCCAGACTGATGCAGTCTGAGCGGATCCGCTCCATTCAGACTGCATCAGGGCTGGACGGCTGCGTTCGGGTCCGCTCGTGAGCCCCTTCAAACGGAGCTCACGAGCGGACCAGCGAACGCTAGTGTGAAAGGAGCCTAATTTGGCGCATGGACAGCAGAAGATTTGTGGAGTAGAATATTGATGACCTATTTTCAAGATAGGTCACCAATATGTGATCGGTAGGGGTCCAACACTGATCAGCTGTTTGAAGATGTCTCCTCACAGCTTACCAATCAGAGTGCCGTACATTGTATAGCAGCTGTGCTTGGCATTGCACAACAGGCCCATTCACTTGAAAGGGACTGAGCTGCACATAGGCCGTGTGACGGGTGACATCACTGGCCTAGGAAGAGAGTGCAGCACTCACTGGAGTGCCGCGGTCTCGTGAAACAGCTGATCACAGGGGGTGCTGGGAGTCAGATACCCTCCAATTAGATACTGATGACCTTTCCTGAAGAAACATTATCAATCTTCTACTCCCCTTTAAGAGGAGTGTGCCTCTTAATAAATTCGTTAGATCTTTCTCCAGCGGGGTTTTACTAAGACTAGTGTGTGAACCGCTGGTCTTAGTAAATGATGCCCATAATGCCTAATAATGAAAACAAATTATTACATCAAATCCTTCCTTCTCTTTATTAGTACATCCCCAAAAAAAGCTAAAATGCCATCCTTACTCCAAGTAGGTGGTCACAATTTACTATCAAGACATACGATGTGAGATTTCAAAACTCAATGGTCCAAAATTGGATTCACAAGAAAGATCCACGCTAATAGCAGATAAAAAAATTAAAATCAAGATGGATAGTAATGCACATAAAAAAGAACCTAAATACTAGGACAATCTGAGTAGATCTCAGTAGAAGCAAACACAAAGTACACAAATTGTAGGCAGAATCAAAATGTGCGTTTCCTGGCTTCTCAAGGGGTACCTTGCAGCAAGTAGTCACCTCTGACCACATGGATGTGACCAGAGCTGGCTGGTGCTTCTACCAATGGATTGAGCCTGTCTGCCATGACAGATTACAAGACCAAATGCATACAGAATAAGTAATCTACAAGGGTTAATGAAGAAAAACGTCTATTTCGCCTTCTGTGACGGAGCCGTTCCCAGCGTGTCAGGTTTGAAGATATGAGTCAGCAGCCCCTCTCTTCTAGTAAGAAGAAATGAGGTTCATTGTCCGCCTGGCTCTGACTCAGCCTCAGCAAGTGACCTTTTGAGGAAAAAATACAAAGAAGAGGCCGGCAGCAGAAAATAAGACCCTGCTGTGTAGTTAAAAGAAGTCCAAAATTACCAGGAACGTTAACCTTTTAGTGGCATGCCGCATCCATTGTCATTGTGAAACAGACCCATTATGTGGAGCTGTGCACTCAGGCAACTGCTGACGTCATCTGCATTAATCTGCCCAATTTTAGATGTTCGCACATGACATGGTTCTACAGAAAACAGATCAATAATAGATGCATGGGCTGGAGTGGGCAGATTTACATAGAATCCAGGGATAATAAACTGTGAAACCAGGCAAAAAATCTAATCCAGAGGGATAAGAGGAATATCCCATTTTCATGGCGTTCATTTTTAACCAGTTCGATCTGAGGTTATCTTCTACCCTGCATTGGCCGACTACTTACACAAAGTTGAACTTGCATTTGGTCATAAATCAGCTTAGAAGACCTTTCTGGAGAGGTCAGAGAGGGGCTGTCAGACAGCCAGCCTGAAGGATTTGCTAGTGACCGGCTCTCTGTCGCTGGCGATCTAGTGTATGTACAGTGCTGCCCATAATTATTCATACCCCTCGCAAATTTTGACTTAAAGTTACTTTTATTCAACCAGCAAGTAATTTTGTGACGGGAAATGACATAGGTGTCTCCCAAAAGATAATAAGACGATGTACAAGAGGCATTATTTACATTTGAGCAAAAAGTGTCCAGTCCAAAATTATTCATACCCTTCTCAATAATCAATAGAAAAGCCATTATTAGCTATTACAGCAATCAAACGCTTCCTATAATTGCAGACCAGCTGCAATTTGCATGTCTCCACAGGTATTTTTGCCCATTCATCTTTACCAATGAGCTCCAAATCTTTCAGGTTGGAGGGTCTTCTTGCCATCACCCTGCTCTCAATTGGATTCAAGTCTGGACTCTGGCTGGGCCACTCTAAAACGTTAATGTTCTTGTCTGCTAACCATTTCTTCACCATTTTTGCTGTGTGTTTTGGGTCATTGTCATGCTGAAATGTCCACTGGTGCCCAAGGCAAAGTTTCTCTGCAGACTAACCGATGTTGTCGTTGAGAATCCTCATGTATTGCTCTTTTTTCATGGTGCCGTTTACTGTGATTAGGTTCCCTGGTCCATTGGCTGAAAAACGCCCCCAAAGCATTAGGTTCCCACCATGTTTGACAGTGGGGATGGTGTTCTTTGGGTTGAAGGCTTCTCCTTTTTTACGCCAAATGAAGGAAACATCATTGTGACCAAACAATTACATTTTTTTTCATCTGACCATAACACAGAAGACCAGAAGTCATCTTCTTTGTCCAGATGAGCTTTTGCAAAGGCCAAGCAAGCTTTTGTGTGCCTTATCTGGAGAAGTGGCGTCCTCCTTAGTCTGCATCCGTGGAACCCAGCAGTGTGCAGTGTCCGTTGGATTGTCTGCCTTGAGACATTGCCACCAGCAGAGCCCAAATTCACCAGGATGGCCTTGGTGGTGATCCTTGGATTCTTTTTCACCTCTCTAACTATCCTCCTGGCAAGCACAGGTGTCACTTTTGGCTTCCAACCACGCCCTCTGAGATTTTCCACAGTGCGGAACATCTTGTATTTTTTGCTCAAATGTAAATAAAAAGCTGAGAAATGTTTTTTTTTTTTTGCACAATAATGCCTCTTGTACATCGGCTTATTATCTTTTGGGAGACACCTATGTTATTTCCTGTCAAGAAATTACTTGCTGGTTGAATAAAAGTAACTTTAAGTCCAAATTTGCCAGGGGTATGAATAATTATGGGCAGCATCCGACCAACACACACACAAAAAAAAAAAAAAGTGATGCAAACACTAGTAACCAGTAGGTCTGTGTTAATAATAATAAATAAATAAAAAACTCACCTTAGTGGTCACGTGTGCAAGAATGCCATGTCCATGCTGAGGCCACCGAGTGGCTGCAGTAGTCCTATGTCCGAGAAGGGGTCCCAGTCACTTCTGGTCCGATGGGGACTGCAGCGAATTACGGCAATGGAACGGAGAACATTTTGAAAGGCAAAGTTTTTTTTTTAAGTTATCCCCTGTCTATTAGATCTGTGGGGGGTCCTACTGCTAGGTCCCCACCAAGCATGAGAATGGGGCCCCCATAACCCATAAAGCCCCCCAAAAGTACCAAAGCAGCTGGTCAGGCATGCGCAAGGCCGCTTCAATCAATAATTTATATGGGTGTTCCGGAGGTAGCTAATCTCCGGAAATCCCTTAGAAATGAATGGAGCTGCCGCATACATGTCCAACTGGCCGCTCTGGTCATTTTGGAGGGTATGGTGTTCTGGTTCCAGGTGGGGGTCCGAATGGTAGGACCCCCACTGATGTAATAGTTCTCCCGATTCCTGTGCTGTGAGGGAGAGGTGTCATGGCCCACTACTTCCAACCTCCGGACAATGACTGTCAGGTTTCTTTCCTGTTCTGCATAGAAAGGAAACCTGTAACTCATCGTCTGGAGGCAGAGGACGGCAGGAGTAGTGAGCCTCATCACACCTCTCCCCACGGCGGGCATCGGTGGGACACCACTTTAAGTACTTACTGCCATCACAGAAGTCAGCCAGTCTATCACTACACTGTGCCAACATTCTGTCCACCAAAAACTTTAGACTAAGTTGATCTAATCTTCACCACTTCTACGAGCCAGAATCAGAGATGCAGCTTCACAAAAGCTGGCCATGGCCACATTCTAGAGCAAAACCAGGATATGTCGAGTATGTCGGGAAAAGTCATTCTTTTTGGCGCATCTGAATAAAAAAAAAGTGTCTAAATGAGGTGCTCCCGAATTTCGGTGCAATCAAAGCTAAGAAAGCAGTGCACTTATCACAGTATACGTCGACCACTGCGGGAAGGAGGTCAACAATTTTTGTCAAAAAGGAGCTGTCACACCTGATAAACCCCATATACAGACGTGGACAAAATTGTTGGTACCCTTTGGTCAATGAAAGAAAAAGTCACAATGGTCACAGAAATAACTTTAATCTGACAAAAGTAATAATAAATTAAAATTCTATAAATGTTAACCAATGAAAGTCAGACATTGTTTTTCAACCATGCTTCAACAGAATTATGTAAAAAAATAAACTCATGAAACAGGCATGGACAAAAATGATGGTACCCCTAGAAAACACAGAACATAATGTGACCAAAGGGACATGTTAATTCAAGGTGTGTCCACTAATTAGCATCACAGGTGTCTACAACCTTGTAATCAGCCATTGGGCCTATATATATGGCTCCAGGTAATCACTGTGTTGTTTGGTGATATGGTGTGTACCACACTCGACATGGACCAGAGGAAGCAAAGGAAAGAGCTGTCTCAAGAGATCAGAAAGAAAATTATAGACAAGCATGTTAAAGGTAAAGGCTATAAGACCATCTCCAAGCAACTAGATGTTCCTGTGAGTACAGTTGCACATATTATTCATAAGTTTAAGATCCATGGGACTGTAGCCAACCTCCCTGGACGTGGCCGCAGGAGGAAAATTGATGACAAATCTAAGAGACGGATAATCCGAATGGTAACAAAAGAGCCTAGAAAGACTTCTAAAGAGATTCAAGGTGAACTTCATGCTCAAGGAACATCAGTGTCAGATCGCACCATCCGTCGTTGTTTGAGCCAAAGTGGACTACATGGGAGACGACCAAGGAGGACACCATTGTTGAAAACGAATCATAAAAAAGCAAGACTGGAATATGCCAAACTACATGTTGACAAGCCACAAAGCTTCTGGGAGAATGTCCTGTGGACAGATGAGACAAAAATCGAAGTTTTTGCCAAGGCACATCAGCTGTATGTTCACAGACGAAAAAATGAAGCATATCAAGAAAAGAACACTGTCCCTACTGTGAAACATGGAGGAGGCTCTGTTATGTTCTGGGGCTGCTTTGCTGCGTCTGGCACAGGGTGTCTTGAATCTGTGCAGGGTACAATGAAATCTCAAGACTATCAAGGAATTCTAGAGAGAAATGTACTAGCCAGTGTCAGAAAGCTTGGTCTCAGTCGCAGGTCATGGGTCTTGCAACAGGACAATGACCCAAAACACACCGCTAAAAACACCCAAGAATGGCTAAGAGGAAAAAATTGGACTATTCTAAAGTGGCCTTCTATGAGCCCTGACCTCAATCCTATTGAGCATCTTTGGAAGGAGCTGAAACATGCAGTCTGGAAAAGGCACCCTTCAAACCGGACACAACTGGAGCAGTTTGCTCATGAGGAGTGGGCCAAAATACCTGCTGAGAGGTGCAGATGTCTCATTGACAGTTACAGGAAGCGTTTGATTGCAGTGATTGCCTCAAAAGGTTGCGCAACAAAATATTAAGTTAGGGGTACCATCATTTTTGTCCATGCCTGTTTCATGAGTTTATTTTTTTACATAATTCTGTTGAAGCATGGTTGAAAAACAATGTCTGACTTTCATTGGTTAACATTTATAGAATTTTAATTTATTATTACTTTTGTCAGATTAAAGTTATTTCTGTGACCATTGTGACTTTTTCTTTCATTGACCAAAGGGTACCAACAATTTTGTCCACGTCTGTATGTGAGACTTTAGTAGAGATGAAGCTTGAACTTTTAAGGCTGTATTAGACAGCCAGGCGATTGTCGGAAGGGAAGCGTTCCTTCCCGGCAATCATCTGCTAGTTGGCGGAGGAGACCACTGCTATTACATGCTGCGATCTCCTCCACAGTATAAGGGGGAGGGGGGGGGGGGGGAGTTAGTTATGCCATCGCTTGTCCCCATATTGATCACTGTTTGCAGATCATGATTAGACACCACGATTTGCCGCCTGCAATGATTTTTTAACCTGTTGAAAGATTTGAATTGCCCGATAACCGAGCGTTTGCTTGTTGATCGGGTAATCGACGGCAGTATTAGGCTACTTCCACACTCACATTTTGGCTTTCCGTTTGTGAGATCCGTTCAGCGCTCTCACAAGCGGTCCAAAACGGATCCGTTTTTGCCCTAATGCATTCTGAATAGAAAAGGATCCGCTCAGAATGCATCAGTTTGCCTCCGTTCCATCTCCATTCCGCTTTGGAGACTGATGAAACCGAGCCAAACGGATCCGTTCTGACACACAATGCAAGTCAATGGGGACAGATCTGTTTTCACCGACACAATATAAAACGGATCCGTCCTTTATTGACTTTCGAAGGTGTTCAAGACGGATCCGTCATGGCCATGTTAAAGATAATACAAACGGATCCGTTCTGAACGGATGCATGCGGTTGTATTATCTGAACGGATCCGTCATGCACAAAACGCGAGTGTGAAAGTAGCCTTAGGGTACATGCACACGTTCAGAATTCATGTGCGGAGAATGCGCACTGAAATATGCAAGTGTTTGCAGGCAAATCTGTGCCGTCAATCCGCATCAATTGGTGCGGATTTTCCTAAGCGAATGAAGAAAACCTGGTCAGGAAAAATAAAATAAATTGACCTGCTGCGGAGCACCGCAGGTCAAAATCTGCGCAGAAGAAATCTGCATTGTGTGCATTGAGAATTTCAAATTCTTATAGAACACAATGTACATGACCTACAGTGCGGATTTTCCGCACGCAATCCTGTTTGCGTGCATTTAGCCTTATACTGCCAGATCATCATTAACAAGCGTTACGGCGAATCTGCCAGTGTAATACAGGCTTTACTTTCCAGGCTGATATTTCATTAGTGAGCTCAAAATAGTACTACAAAAGTTCCTGCCCATACTTTGTAAACAGGAGTCTGACTTTCTAGTAGAGAGACGATGGAGCCATTACCCATGATATTAAGGTGACTTTATGACTTTCTTAAGTAAGGGCTTACTATCTTTCCCTGGCTACATCTGCTCCAGAGAATGAGTGCCTGTAATTGGCAGATATGGCTGAAGGCCATCATTCCCTACAGCATGACTGATGTTAGTGTCATTTACTAGTACACTGGCCAGGTTTTCACAGGATGCACATCTACCCCCATGACAAGGATATGACTCACATACAATACTAGGGGCCCTTAACCCTTCGGTGTAGGGAATGCAAGACTCGTGCAAATTCCATTTATACACAAAAAACTTTGTATCCATTACTACTTATAAGGGTGAGGAGCAGTTTGTGGCTGAGCATGCGTCCTGCAGCTCTATATACCTGCATGGAAGCTATAGAAACACCCAAAAGTTAACGCTCAGTTATGTCCAAAACTTCTCACAGCTGTATGGAAGGGCATCACAAATGGCCGATCACAGCGATTCATTGTGAGTTAATCTTATGCTGTATGTTCACAAAAAAATAAACATGGGTCCAGAAAGATACAGAGATAGACTGATAGAAAGACGTAGATAGAGGAAAAGAGAGACATAGAGAAAGAGACAGACAGATATCTGTATATTTGTAGAAGTATACAAAGAGGTATCTGCCAAGGAAAGAGAGCGCCACCTTGTGGAAGTGGCTCCCTATGAGTCAATATCCGACTTTTTGACAAGCTTTGGGACAGGACAATGAGACAAGCCTAGTTTGTGTAGTTGTATAAGTATGAAAACTTTTACAACTTTCAATGAATGCACTGCATGCTCCAAAGGTTAAAGGGCCACAAACAACATTTAGAAATGGATGATCGGGAGAACGAGGGTCCCCGAGTCCCCTGAGTGAATGGCACATCCCTGACCACCTCTCCATTCACTTCCATAAAACTGCTGGTCATGGCTGAGTGCTGTACTCCGCAGTCCCACAGAGTGAGCGTAGTAATGATTTGTTTGCATATAAGCAAGTAAAACAAATAATAGCAAATTACCCTGGGGCTCCGGGGCCCCTATTCCCTGATCGATGAGGAATCCTGTAGTCAGACTGTCAGTGATCATACCTTTGCACTATCCTGTGGACAGGTGATCGTTATTGTTTATGGGCCAACCTCTTTAAGTGAGCAAGTCATGCACAGCCAAGCTGACCTAAAGACAGATACTTAAAGGAGTTGTCCCATTACAACTTATCCCTTAACCATAGAATAGGGCAGACGTATGAGTGCTGGGGGCCCAGCCAATCACAAGAACGGAAGCTTATGCTCCCAGTTTGAATGGGGCAGCAGACACATGCGACCACCACTCTATGAGACTGCCAGCGATCAGCAATCTCCAGCAGCAGGCATGTGTGACCACTGCTCTGTTCAAACGGGGGAGCATAGGTCATTGTCAAGGACCCCAGTGGTTGGACCCCCTGCTGATCAGACACTTACTCCTTATCCTGTGGATATGTGGTCTTCATGCAACAACCCCTTTAAAGATCATGATGAGAAATAAAAATAATAACCATAAAGCTCAATTACAGCATGTTACCATACACTGCAACCCTCATGCAGTGGCGACATCTACAATACAATTACTGGATGAGGTTTGAAGATGTGACTTGCTGTCACCACCTTGTGGGAACTGCTGCAACTACAATATAACCGGATATCCAATCAACCCAGGACACAACCCATGAATCAGGCAGCCAACATGCAATGATTTATTATTGTATTGGCAACTAGCTTGGGTATACTACCGATGCCCATAACCATTTTACCTGCCTGGTAACCAGAATGGGTTAAAGGGGTTGTCACACAAAAAATATTCTACAGTTTTAAAATCAGCACCTGGATTTCAATACCTGATGTAATTGCATGTAATTAAAAAAAAAATCATAGCCACTGAGTTATTCAATAAAATGTATCTGTATAGCGTCACCTGCTGTTTGTTCTTTTTCTTATTTCTTTGACCTGCTCACTGAGAAGGTCGCACATGCTCAGTTTCATCCTTCATCTGCCTCCTGAGCTGTGATAGGGAGAGCATGGACACGCCCCCTGAGCTGTGATAGGCAGAGCATGGACACGCCCCTTGAGCTGCAGCAGAAAATACACTCCCCTTGAGCTTCCAGCTTGATATAAATCTAGCAGAGCAATGAATGGACCCATGTGAAGTACAGGGCTGGTTCTAGCTTTGTTAGATAGAGGTTGTCATGTCCTATATGATGTCAGATTTCTATTTTTTACATTAGTCATGGGATAATTCCTTTGAGCTGGTTGTTGGTGTGGTGTAGCCAGCTCTATAATATTTATTGCATCTCTGCGTTACATAAACGTAAAATAATGACAATTAAAATGTAATTTGCCATTATTAGTCGCCTTCACCTAATGTTCTAGAGAACTACCCAAGCATCACTCACCTTAGGTTTGCCTTACGCTCTTCATCATTGCCAAACTCCTGCAGGAAAAAAAAATAAAAGAAATGTCAAATAAATGCCAGGTCTGTACTTTAATATCCCACACATTCATTTCTATAGTTTAGTTTTCCTTGGATGATTTTATTCTTTGTTATAAAAGGGAGACTGTCAGCAGTTTTGACCATACTAAACTGCTGACTAGCGTTGAGCGAACTTGTGTTTTAAGTTCGGCGTCAGGTTATCCAAGAATCGCGTTATGGATTCTAAATTCAGTTATGGTCCATGGTAGCGGAATCCATAACGGGATTCTTCAATAACCCGACCTTTAGGCGCCGAACGTAAAACACAAGTTTGCTCAACACTACTGCTGACAGCACTAGGCAGGGGCTGGGGAGAGCAGGACAAACATACCTTGATGGAGCTTTTCTTATCAGGAGTAGCGTGAATATGAAGTTTAATTTTGCTAAACTCTGTTCCTGTAAGTGCCCTGTGAAGTGCTCTCTGTATTAAGCTGCCCCACAGCCCCTCCCCTCTGCTCTGAGTGACAGCTGTATCATCCAACCAGAAAATTACTACAGCTGTCAGTCAGAGATCAGATGTTGGGATGTGAAGCAACTCAATGCAGAGCAGAAAGATCATTTCACTGTGAAGCTCCGCCTCCAGTGCACTTAAAGTGGTTTTCCAGGCTTCTGATATTGATGACCTGTCCTCAGCCTAGGTCATATCATCTGTTCAGTGAGGGTCTTACACCCCGCACCCCCACCGATCAGCTGTTTACTGCAGCCACTGGCACCGGAACTATTCCTTAATTGGGACAGGAGGCACAACAAGTGGCTGCACTGGGTTACTGCAACTCATTTCCCACTGAAGTGAATAGGGGCTGAGCTGCGGTAACCCAACATAACCACTACATTTTGAACGGAGTTGTGGTTCCTGTTTCAATGAGAGGGCTAGTTCCAGCACCAGAGGCTGCAGGGAACAGCTGATAGGTGGAGGTGCGGAGCGTCAGACCCTCACTGATCAGATATTAATAACCTATCCTAAGTCATAGGTCATCACATTACAAGAAGCCGTCCCATTCACTTCCATGGGATGCTTCGTTCCTATTCAAAAGTATACTACAGAGCCGTCTGACAGACGTGAATGGGATGGCTTCTTGTAATTACACTGCTCACTGCTGCGCCGTCGATGGTGAGCAGGTAAACACAGCAGAGAAGGCAACGCTGGCACGGGCACGGGCACAGCCGTCTTTTCATACAGCTGATCGGCGGGGGTGCCGGGTGTCAAACCCCCGCCGATGTCCTATTGATGACCTATCCTGAGGAGGTCATAGAGATTAAAATCTCGGAAAACCCATTTAAGTAGCAGAATCCTGCCCTCTACCTACGCCTCTGCCTAGTGCTGTCCACAGTTTACCCAGATTAACACTGCCTTTAAGAAGAAATGTTTGACTACTGCACTGTAGCACAAATCCAGATTTCAAATTGCAGAAAATTCAGCAGCAAATCAGTCAAGTGCAAACACATCCTTAACGAGCGGGGGGCTCAACCTGCAATGCCATTCTGTGCACCCACCAACCATCTGGACACAGATATGCATGCTTTGTGTGGCTGCCCACATATAGTTCCCATGTCAGAGAGTAGAGGAATGGCACACAGCTCAGCAATACGGGTGGGCGAGTACTACTGATGCACTATGTAGCCATTTCGGTGTCCTCATATCAGAAGAATGGGGTTCCTTGGCCCCTCTATGTGGCCCTCTCTGCTGTAGTTTATGGGAGTTGTGAACTGCATGCACGGTCTCCTCCTCGATTATTTTGCAACGCTCTAATAGGAATGAGTGGAGGGCGGCCGCGCATGCGCAGTGCACCCTCTGCACTTTGCAGGCTCCGTTTTAAGTATAGGTGGGACCCGTAACTGTCAGGCATTGGGAGAATATCGCTAGAATATGCCCCTAATGTCCTAGATGGGAACATCCCTTTAAGTCTTATTGCAGGCCTTGGGATTTGTTCAACATGACAATATGACCTTTGCACAAAAAAAAAGGGAAATAAATGCATTCGCCTATGTTATAGGGCTCATGCACACAAACGTATTTTCTTTCTGCTTCTGTTCAGGTTTTTTTTGCGGACCTTATGCGGAACCATTCACTTCAATGGGTCCGCAAAAACAATGGAAGGTACTCCGTGTGCATTCCTTTTCAATATTTCCGTTCAGCAAAAAAGTTGTGCATGTCCTATTATTGTCCGCAAATCACGGTCCAAGGCCCCATTCAAGGCAATGGGTCCACAAAAAATACTGAACACATCCGTATGTCATCCGTATTTTGCAGATCCATACTGTAGAAATGCTATGCCCAGCCCATGTTGCTCATGTGTTTGGTGATTAATAAGTTACTGTTTCCGATCCGCAAAAAAAATGATCAAATACGGAAACCATACGGATATGTTTTGTGCAATAATGGAATGGAAGAGGACTTAAATCAGAGAAAAAATAAAAACTCAGATGCAGAACAACGGATCCTTGAAAAACGGACCGCATGCACTCATGTGCATGAGCCCATTGAGTAACATTGCTGACACGGTCAGCACTGGATAGGTAGGGAAGGCATTCTGCTGCCCCTTCTTTCTGTTCTTCCTCTGCCAGAGTCGGGCTCCTAATGATCAGACATTGATGGCCTATCCTGATACCACCATGAGCTGATGGTGATGGATCTGAAATCCCCATAATCACTTGTCATCACCACAGAAAGTTGCTGGGAAGTCCTCGCTGGTGTGACCATCCTAAGCTCATATAATGTGCAGAGGAGTTGGGTCCTCCAGAGAGAAAAATTGCTCTTGGCAGCAGTCCTCCACTCTGGATTCTTTCCATATTCACCTCTAGATATCCTCATGCCCTGTATAGGGGTTGTCTCATCAGAGAGACCCCTATAACGACATGACTGCTATGGTGAGCAGAGTAATGTAGTATCACATGGAAGTCATTGAAATGAACAGCAGTCCATGTCATACATGGACAGATCAAGTCTTCCAGAACTCTCCATTCCGGCACAGAGAGGGGTCCATAAGGACACCCCCTCCAATGACCTTCATTTGCACTAATAGGGCATATCACTGCATTCTGTGTACTGTGTGCTTCACTATAAGGATCCAGTTCTAGGATTCCCTTTTTCTTGATCTAATAGGGCACTGCCTCTTAGGGAGAGCTCACATCTCCGTTTTATTTTCCCTTCTTCTGATCCATCAGATCCGAACCGAAAAAAAACAAAAAAAAACGGATCCCATTCATCAGTTATGCACATTTGGCATCCGTTTGAGCCATTTCCGTCTGAGATCCATTTTTATGCATTTAGGACTTTTTATTCCATCTAATATACAGAATCTCAGACGGAAATGGCTCAAACGGATGCCAAATGTGCATAACTGATGAATGGGATCCGTTTTTTTTTTTGTTTTTGTTTTTTTTACAGGATCCTACAGGTTTTTTTTCGGTTCGGATCTGATGGATCAGAAGAAGGGAAAATAAAACAGAGATGTGAGCTCTCCCTTAGATACCAGTGACGTCGATGGACTGGAATTAAATTTCGCACACAGCATTAGGAGACGAATCGAAGTGAATTTATCCTGAAGCGCTGTCTATGTTACAGGGGTAGAAAATACCTAAACTCAGAACATGCAGTCACCAGACAATCTTCTAGGACCTAAGCTCATGTTTAACCTCAGTCCACGTGAATTAAGCTTCCTGCCATCTGGATAATTTGTGCAGTAAATCCACCCTCTTACTGGTTTACCAGGGGTGCGGCATTTCCACTGTGGGCCAATGCCAAGCTGTCTGTGTAATATGCAGTGTATTCATACCCGTAGGGACGGCTCTCATACTTCTACCCAGCCGTATAGCATGTAAGGGTTAAACAGCAGCCATCAGACAACACACATCTCTAAAGGAAATAGAAATCAGGTATTGACTTGAATGCAAAGCGTAAAAACCAGCAGTCTCCCGGGACTGTAGGGAACTTTACAGGGCTGAAGACAGGACGTCCCTTCTGCTGGGAACAGGACAAGAACGATGCCTGCAGATGGGGTGGATCCAGGAGCTGGTGCATGTGCCAGGAGGAGGGCTAGCTCTGTCCCCATCTATAGCACAAGTCAGAAACCTGGCGAAGGACGTCATATGACCAGGATCCTGGCAGGCTGATCCACACAACTAATAATTGTGTTCTGTGTAATGGAGGTGGCTTTGCAGGGCCCAGTGGAAGACCCCTTAAAGGGGTTGTCTCATCATGGACAATGGGGGCATATCGCCAGGATATGCCCCCATTGTCTTATAGATGCGGGTCCCACTACTGGGACCCACACCTATATCAAGAACAGAGCCCCGCAAGTGAAGAAGGGCGCACTGCGCATGCAAAGCAGCCCTCCATTCATTTTCTATGGGGCCGAGCCAGCGGTAGGCTCCCATTCACTTCTATGGGGAGCCAGTTTGGTGGTGGCCGGACCGGAGTCCTCCAGCCACCACCTTGCGGGGCTTCGTTCTCGATATAGGTGCAGATACCAGCGGTGGGACCCACACCTATAAGACAATGGGGGCATATCCTAGCGATATGCCCTCATTGTCTATGATGAGACAACCCCTTTAAATCCCCTTTGCTAAAAGAAGGGCGAAGTTCCAAGTAGGGCCAGGTTCACATTACCGTTTATTTTTCCGTTCTTCCGATCCATGTGTCCTTCAAATGTGCATAACAGATGCTTTAACCCAGGGGCGTAGCTATAGGGGTGCAGAGGTAGCAGTCGCTACCGGGCCCAGGAGCCTAAGGGGGCCCAAAGACCCTTCTGGTACATAAGAAGACACCAGAATTATATAAAGTGTATGTTGGTCAAGTTACACCTCTGGCTTGGAAGGGGTCAGGTTGAGAATCTGGCATGGGGGGAGGGGGGTGCCTTTTCAATTTTTGCCTCAGGCAGCATGAAGGCTATGTTCTTCCCTGTCTCTGAGGGAAGAGGGGCCCAAGCTGAACTCTTGCACTAGGGCCCATGAGCCTTTAGCTACGCCCCTGCTTTAACCCTTTCCCGACCAGCACCGTACATGTATGGCACTGGGAAGGACTTTAAATATGGCACACATATGGTCAAACATGACCATAGCATCTGGAGGAGAGGATCGGGGAGCCGGAGTGTGTGCAACAGCCTCTGAATTCCTCAATGCACATTAGTTCCTATGGGGCACGGGGAGCAGGTCACTGCTGTGGCCCGCTATTGGCTGTACTGTCAACGCATGTTATCTGGGAAATGCAAAGACAGTCATGGGGCGATTGGGAAGGAAACTGGTGCCAGGGACCAGTTTAGTATGATCAGTATCGCCGGTCCGGGCATTGTAGGGGGGGGGGGGGGGGGGGGGGGTTGTTCAGTCTTGGATAAGGGTACTTTCACACTAGAGTTTTTCTTTTCCGGCATAGAGTTCCGTCACAGGGGCTCTATACCAGAAAAGAACTGACCAGGCATATCCCCATGCATTCTGAATAGAGAGTAATTCGTTCAGGATGCATCAGGATGTCTTCAGTTCAGTCATTTTGACTGATCAGGCAAAAGATAAAACCGTAGCATGCTACCGTTTTATCTCTGGCGGAAAAAAAAACGGAAGACTTGCCGGATACGGCATTTTTCCTCATAGGAATGTATTAGTGCCGGATGCGGCATTCAAAATACCGGAATGCCGGATTCGCCCTTCCAGTCTGCGCAAGCGCAGACGGGTAAAAATGTGAAAAAAGATACAAGACGGATCCATCTGTCTGCATGACAAGCGGAGAGATGGATCTGTTCTTGCAATGCATTTGTGAGACGGATCCGCATAATCAACCAACAGGACACAGGGGCAGCCACCCCTACTTTCTACTGATCTTAGTGGAGGACAGGGAGTTGTACCCCTGAAACACTGGATCAGCTGCATGTCGGCAACAAACAGCCGCAGACGCACCCCACTGACTATAATGGGGTTTGCTGGGTTTCTGTCAGGAAGTGTTTAACAGAATTTGCAATGGAGACTCCCAACACCAAAATAAACAAATTCTAAGGAACCAGGAGTGAAATCACTTAGTAGGCGAGTCCATTAGGTGCTTAGTTATAAAAAAAAAAAAAAAACAACAACAACACAGACTCATATTGTCAAAGGCTGTCCATGCATGCTGGGAGTTGTAGTTCTGCAACAGCTGGAGGCACACTGGTTGGGAAACACTGGTATCCGATCTGTGAGTGCTGTGTGCAGAATCTTCAGTGTACTTCTATGAGAAGCAGCTTCACACTGCTCTCCTCTTCTTTTAGAAGAAAACAGGGAGAAACCTATGCCAAGCAGTAGACAGGGGACACCGGCTGAGGCTGCATCACATGGGATAAACAGAGACTCTGTAGTGTGAGGGGGATCATCTGTGTGCCTTCTGCATCGGTCCCACAAAGGTTAGAATATATCTTATTCTTGGCCACAAAACGTGGACCATGGACCCACTGAAGTCAACGAGTCCGCAAAAAAACAGATACAACACGGATATCATACGGACCACAAAATACATACGGTTGTGTGCATGAGCCCTTACTGTGGATCTGTGATCAGAATATGCTGCCTTACATAAGAGGAGCTTAGTGTGGGGACAGGTCCGCGCTTTTATTCGCCAAATAAATTTTTATTGCTTTGGTGCATCTAAAGCAAATTTGCAACTAGTCTTGATTTAAAATATCCCACCAGTATGCATCTCCACAATAACAGACTACAAACAAACCTCGTGAAGTCAAACCCCCTTTCACTTCCCGTCTATTTGGTAGGTTTGGTAAAAGAACTATGCTATCCAGCTGGCGCCATTTTTGCTGCACGGTTCTGCATATATGTATGATAGCCGTGATTGGAACAAGGAAGAAAAGCGTATATAGTATTTACGTAGCCTGCACCATTTCTTCTCTATCCTCATACAATCTTCTTCCGACATGCACAGGCATCCTAATCAATAGACACTGAAGATTTTATATGTATCTGGTTAAATATTCCAACGTCATCAAGTCTTCTGTCCGTACGTGTCCAGCATGACTGGGGCCGTCAGGAGGATACCGCCTGATATACATGACATGATATAATCCACATTTTATGGGGGAGATATGTTCACAGATGATGAACCTATTTAAAGGGGACTCCCCCGGCTCCTTGAAATAGAAATATATGAAAGCTTGTATATACTTTTCAGTTCCCTTGCTGATGGCCTCCATGGATCACCACAACTCCTGTGTTCTGACCTTCACATGGCGACATTGCCAGCTGACGTCTTTTGTCAATGGTGACGTGATGACCCAGGACAACAAATGGCCACCATGTACAGATCACAACACTGGAGCAGAGGGTATCCACATAAGCTGGAGTGGAATTTTAAAGTGGATGTCCTGCTTTATTCCGTCTGCCCAATGGCCAGCGAATATCATGCTATATTCTCTGGGTTTCGGACCACCGCCAGTCACCCCAGCGTGCAGCTTCTCTGCCCAGGAAATGTGTGTCTAGATAAGGTTATTACAAACTTTATTATTTTGGGTGAGATTCAGGGAGAGGGGAGGTGTTTTTATAAAAACTCATTTTAAGGGGATGCATTCCCTCTGGTGTAAGGGTGGGTTCACACCCCATTTTAAGCCTCCGTTTGCCGTATACGTTAAACGGATGGGAAAAACTTGATGTGAACCCAGCCTAACCCATTTGTAAAGATTTATCAAACTGGTGTAAAGTTGAAGTGGCTTAGTTGCCCATAGCAACCAATCAGATTCCACCTTTCATTTTCCAGAGGAGGTGTGAAAAATGAAAGGTGGAATCTGATTGGTTGCTATGAGCAACTAAGCCAGTTTTCCTATATACCACCCCACTGACTGTAATGGAGAGTGGCATGCCAGGAATCACAGCAGTGGCATTCGTCTTTCCTACACTGCCCCATACACTCACAGGCTATGCTCACACTAGGGGAGGCATCCCCAGCATCTGTGTGATAACAGTGACTGCTGGCACGGGGCCCTGCACGGGGCCTATGGCGGCTGCTCCGCTCTTTCCTGAGCCCTGGCTGTGGGGGGAAGTTCTCACCTCGCTGGTGCTGGCGGAGGAGGTGGCGCTGGGCGTCGGGGATCGCTGGAGAGTCACTAAGGCCATTGTGACGGGTCAGCGGTGCCGGGTGGAGCAGACGGGCTGAGCATGTCCCGGGTGTGCGGGGAGGCAGGGGCCGTCAGGGGCCAGTTCCGGCCATTGCGTATCAGTGATTACAGCGCCGGGCGGCTCGGTACCGGCGGCTCTGGTGTATGGCCGGTGCTGCCTGCCTGACCCCGGTGTACTGATCCCAAACTCCTCCCACCGGGCGGTGGATAACGGGCCACGGCTGCGGGGTCATGGGTGGTCGCCATTTCCGGGGTGCCCTCCTGCCTGGGAACACTGAGGCACCCCGTGTTACTGTGCATGAGAAGGCTATTACAGATCACCTTGGTAATTAGGCTACTTTCACACTTGTGTTTAAAGGGGTTGTCCAGGTTCAGAGCTAAACCCGGACATACCCCCATTTTCACCCAGGCAGCCCCCTGACCTGAGCATGGAGCAGTTCATGTTCCGATGCTCTCCTTTGCCCTGCGCTAAATCACGCAGGGCAAAGGCATTTTTTGGAGATCTGGTGACGTACCGGGGCTGCCAGGAAGCCTGGTGATGTCATCGGCACTGATGGGCAGGATTTAACGCTGCCCTAGCCAGTAAAACGGCTAGGGCAGCGCAAAAGCACGCCCATCAGAGCCGGTGATGTCACCGAACACACTGCCAGGTGGAAGTTTCCGCCCGGCAGTGTGTTATGATAAACAAAAGAGCCCGCGCCCTGCGCGATCTAGGAAAACGCTTCAGTTTTATCCCCATTTATTGTCAATGGGGACAGAACTGAACTAAAGGGAACGGAGTGCCCCAGAATGCATTCCGCTCCGCCTGGTTGCGTTCCCATACTGAACAGAAAAATTCTGTCCGGCATGGGATGCGGAACAAAACGGATCAGATAATTACGGATCCGTTTTCTATTTTGTCTCGTACACAATAGAAAATGGATCCGTTATGGCCATTTTAAAGATAATACAACCGGATCCGTTCATAATGGATGCAGACGGTTGTGTTCTCTTGATGGAAGCGTTTTTGCTGATCTCTGCTGGATCAGGCAAAAACGCAAATGTGATAGTAGCCTAATCTCTCCACAGTATAGCTGATAGAGGTCCGATTGCTGGGGACCACACCTATCCCTAGAATAGCTAACCAAATTTCAGTTCCTGGAGCACCCCTTACTGGGGCTCCCAGCAGTGGGGTCCCCAGCAATTAGACATTTATCACCTATCCCTAATATCAGTTGCACCCCTAAATTAATTTAGACCCCCAGACCAGCCATTAAAATTAATTCAGAGCCCAGGACAGACCATTAAAATTCATTTGGACTCTAGATCAGACCCCAAATAAATTCCAACCCCACACCTAATATCGGTCCAATATTCCTATGTGCCCGCATTGCTGACAAATATGATGTTTTAATATATGTAAATGAGCCTCTAGGAGCAACAGGGGCGTTGCAGTTACACTTGGATGCTCAGCTCTCTCTACAATGGCTGCACCTTCTGCACTTTAGTTGACAGGGCTATGCTGGCATGATCATGGTTAAACTGCCTGGACCTGTCAATCAAAGTGCAGAGGGCGCGGCAGTTGCAGAGATATAGAAAGTCAAATTGCAGCGCTCACCTGCGTGTCGTATCGGAGGCACGGATGTGGCCAGGACAAAGCCAACATAAACTGTGTAAAAAGTAGAGGGGTCCAGCTTCTGATAAAACAATATCCTTTATTCGATGCCGTAAAATCCTTACAAAACAAGACAGATGCAAAATTGACGCGTTTCGGATCTCAAGTTAACGATCCTTACTCATGATATAAAATGTCATCTGTGACTCTCCCATATAAATACATATCCTCCAATCACATGCATAGAAATCAGGTGTGGGCAAATCACAAAACATGGAATAACAAATCCAACATGTGCAGTTGCAGAGAGAGCTGAGCCTCTAGGTGTAATGGCAACGCCACCATTGCTCCTAGAGGCTCATTTGCATATAACACAACTTTATTTTTCTCAGTAATGCGGGCACATATGAACATGGGACCAACACAGATGTCTTCAGCTGCCAAGCGCACATGTAACAGGTCAGCCAGTTTCATAGTATCACGGACGTACAGAGACATATGGACGTCCCCACGACAGGAGATCTTTGAGAATGGCAACGCGTGGTTTGGTTTGACATGTTTACCTTGTGGATCAGTTGGTGTCTGGGTTGTTTCTGGTACTGGCCACACCCTAAGGGTCCATTCACACGTCCATTGTTTCTTTCCTGATCTTTTCAGTTTTTTGCGGAACAGATCTGGACCAGATCTGGACCAATACATTTTCAATGGGTCCTGAAAAAAAATCAGACATTGTGCTGTCCGATTTTTTTCAGGACCCATTGAAAATGAATGGGTCCAGATCTGGTCCAGATCGGTTCCGCAGAAAAACGGAACAGATCAGGAAAGAAACAACGGAAGTGTGAATGGACCCTTAACCACTTAAGGACCACAGGTTTATACCCCCCTAGTGACCAGGCCCTTTTTTACACTTCGGCACTCCACAACTTTAGCGGTTTATTGCTCGGTCATGCAACTTACCACCCAAATTAATTTTACCTCCTTTTCTTCTCACTAATAGAGCTTTCATTTGGTGGTATTTCATTGCTGCTGACATTTTTACTTTTTTTGTTAATCTAAATTTAACGATTTTTTTGCAAAAAAATGTCATTTTTCACTTTCAGTTGTAAAATTTTGCAAAAAAAACGACATCCATATATAAATTTTTCGCTAAATTTATTGTTCTACATGTCTTTGATTAAAAAAATATGTTTGGGTAAAAAAAAAAAATGGTTTGGGTAAAAGTTATAGCGTTTACAAACTATGGTACAAAAATGTGAATTTCCGCTTTTTGAAGCAGCTCTGACTTTCTGAGCACCTGTCATGTTTCCTGAGGTTCTACAATGCCCAGACAGTAGAAACCCCCCACAAATGACCCCATTTCGGAAAGTAGACACCCTAAGGTATTCGCTGATGGGCATAGTGAGTTCATAGAACTTTTTATTTTTTGTCACAAGTTAGCGGAAAATGATGATTTTTTTAATTTTTATTTTTTTTCTTACAAAGTCTCATATTCCACTAACTTGTGACAAAAAATAAAAACTTCCATGAACTCACTATGCCCATCACGAAATACCTTGGGGTGTCTTCTTTCCAAAATGGGGTCACTTGTGGCGTAGTTATACTGCCCTGGAAATTTAGGGGCCCAAATGTGTGAGAAGAACTTTGCAATCAAAATGTGTAAAAAATGGCCTGTGAAATCCGAAAGGTGCACTTTGGAATATGTGCCCCTTTGCCCACCTTGGCTGCAAAAAAGTGACACACATCTGGTATCGCCGTACTCAGGAGAAGTTGGGGAATGTGTTTTGGGGTGTCATTTTACATATACCCATGCTGGGTGAGAAAAATATCTTGGCAAAAGACAACTTTTCCCATTTTTTTTATACAAAGTTGGCATTTGACCAAGATATTTATCTCACCCAGCATGGGTATATGTAAAATGACACCCCAAAACACATTCCCCAACTTCTCCTGAGTACGGCGATACCAGATGTGTTACACTTTTTTGCTGCCAAGGTGGGCAAAGGGGCCCACATTCCAAAATGCACCTTTAGGATTTCACCGGCCATTTTTTACAGATTTTGATTTCAAACTACTTCGCACACATTAGGGCCCCTAAATTGCCAGGGCAGTATAACTACCCCACAAGTGACCCCATTTTGGAAAGAAGACACCCCAAGGTATTCCGTGAGGGGCATGGCGAGTTCCTGGAATTTTTTTTTTTTTGTCACAAGTTAGTGGAATATGAGACTTTGTAAGAAAAAAAAAATCAAAAAAAAAATCATCATTTTCCGCTAACTTGTGACAAAAAATAAAAAATTATAGGAACTCGCCATGCCCCTCACGGAATACCTTGGGGTGTCTTCTTTCCAAAATGGGGTCACTTGTGGGGTAGTTATACTGCCCTGGCATTCTAGGGGCCCTAATGTGTGGTAAGTAGTTTGAAATCAAAATGTGTAAAAAATGACCTGTGAAATCCGAAAGGTGCTCTTTGGAATGTGTGCCCCTTTGCCCACCTAGGCGGCAAAAAAGTGACACACATCTGGTATTGCCGTACTCAGGAGAAGTTGGGGATTGTGTTTTGGGGTGTCATTTTACATATAACCATGCTGGGTGAGAGAAATATCTCTGCAAAAGACAACTTTTCCCATTTTTTTATACAAAGTTGGCATTTGACCAAGATATTTATCTCACCCAGCATGGGTATATGTAAAATGACACCCCAAAACACATTCCCCAACTTCTCCTGAGTACGGCGATACCAAATGTGTGACACTTTTTTGCAGCCTAGATGCGCAAAGGGGCCCAAATTCCTTTTAGGAGGGCATTTTTAGACATTTGGATCCCAGACTTCTTCTCACGGTTTCAGGCCCCTAAAATGCCAGGGCAGTATAAATACCCCACATGTGACCCCATTTTGGAAAGAAGACACCCCAAGGGATTCAATGAGGGGCATGGCGAGTTCATAGAAAATTTTTTTTTGGGCACAAGTTAGCGGAAATTTTTTATTTATTTTTTTTCTCACAAAGTCTCCCTTTCCGCTAACTTGGGACAAAAATGTCAATCTTTCATGGACTCAATATGCCCCTCACGGAATACCTTGGGGTGTCTTCTTTCCGAAATGGGGTCACATGTGGGGTATTTATACTGCCCTGGCTTTTTAGGGGCCCTAAAGAGTGAGAAGAAGTCTGGAATATAAATGTCTAAAAAATGTTACGCATTTGGATTCCGTGAGGGGTATGGTGAGTTCATGTGAGATTTTATTTTTTGACACAAGTTAGTGGAATATGAGACTTTGTAAGAAAAAACTAACAAAAAAATATATATATTTCCGCTAACTTGTGCCAAAAAAATGTCTGAATGGAGCCTTACAGGGGGGCGATCAATGACAGGGGGGTGATCAGGGAGTGTATATGGGTGATCACCCCCCTGTCACTGATCACCCCTCTGTCATTGATCACCCCCCTGTAAGGCTCCATTCAGACGTCCATATGTTTTTTACGGATCCACGGATACATAGATCGGAACCGCAAAACACATACGGATGTCTGAATGGAGCCTTACATGGGGGTGATCAATGACAGGGGGGTGATCAGGGAGTGTATATCGGGTGATCACCCCCCTGTCATTGATCACCCCCCTGTAAGGCTCCATTCAGACGTCCGTATGCGTTTTGCGGATCCGATCCATGGATGCGTGGATCCGTAAAACACATGCAGACGTCTGAATGGAGCCTTACAGGGGGGTGATCAGGGAGTGTATATGAGGTGATCACCCCCCTGTCACTGATCACCCCCCTGTAAGGCTCCATTCAGACGTCCGTATGCGTTTTGCGGATCCGATCCATGGATGCGTGAATCCGTAAAACACATGCAGACGTCTGAATGGAGCCTTACACGGGGGTGATCATCCCATATAGACTCCCTGATCACCCTCCTGTAAGGCTCCATTCAGACGTCCGTATGCGTTTTGCGGATCCGATCCATGGATGCGTGGATCCGTAAAACACATGCAGACGTCTGAATGGAGCCTTACAGGGGGGTGATCAATGACAGGGGGTGATCAGGGAGTGTATATGAGGTGATCACCCCCCTGTCACTGATCACCCCCCTGTAAGGCTCCATTCAGACGTCCGTATGCGTTTTGCGGATCCGATCCATGGATGCGTGAATCCGTAAAACACATGCAGACGTCTGAATGGAGCCTTACACGGGGGTGATCATCCCATATAGACTCCCTGATCACCCTCCTGTAAGGCTCCATTCAGACGTCCGTATGCGTTTTGCGGATCCGATCCATGGATGCGTGGATCCGTAAAACACATGCAGACGTCTGAATGGAGCCTTACAGGGGGGTGATCAATGACAGGGGGGTGATCAATGACAGGGGGGTGATCAGGAAGTCTATATGGGGTGATCACCCCCCTGTCACTGATCACCCCTCTGTAAGGCTCCATTCAGACGTCCGTATGTGTTTTGCGGATCCGATCCATTGATGCGTGGATCCGTAAAACACATACGGACATCTGAATGGAGCCTTACAGTGGGGTGATCAATGACAGGGGGTGATCAGGGAGTGTATATGGGTGATTACCCGCCTGTCATTGATTTCCCCCCTGTAAGGCTCCATTCAGACGTCCGTATGTGTTTTGCGGATCCGATCCATGTATCCGTGGATCCGTAAAAATCATACGGACATCTGAATGGAGCCTTACAGGGGGGTGATCAATGACGGAGGTGATCAGGGAGTCTATATTGGTGATCACTCCTCTGTCATTGATCACCCCCCTGTAAGGCTCCATTCAGACGTCCGCATGTGTTTTGCGGATCCGATCCATGTATCAGTGGATCCGTAAAAATCATACGGACGTCTGAATGGAGCCTTACAGGGGGGTGATCAATGACAGGGAAGTGATCAGGAAGTCTATATGCGTGATCACCCCCTTGTCATTGATCACCCCCCCTGTAAGGCTCCATTACAGGGGGGTGATCAATGACAGGGGGGTGATCAATGACGGGGGTGATCAGGGAGTCTATATGGGCTGATCAGTGGTTTATAAAGGGTTAATAAGTGACAGGGGGGGGGGTGTAGTGTAGTGTAGTGGTGTTTGGTGCTACTTTAGTGAGCTGCCTGAGTCCTCTGGTGGTCGATCCTAACAAAAGGGACCACCAGAGGACCAGGTAGCAGGTATATTAGACGCTGTTATCAAAACAGCGTCTAATATACCTGTTAGGGGTTAAAAAAATCACATCTCCAGCCTGCCAGTGAGCGATCGCCGCTGGCAGGCTGGAGATCCACTCGCTTACCTTCCGTTCCTGTGAGCGTGCACGCCTGCGTGCGCGCGTTCGCAGGAAATCTCGGCTCACGCGAAATGACTCCTATTGGCGTTAGCGTAGCCTGGGAGAGCCGCCGCAATGACGCCTTTCGGCGTTAGCGCTGCGGCAAGTGGTTAACCTCCAGGTGTTGCAATTGTGGTCATTTAACTTTGCCTATTTATAGTTGTCTCTCCCACAATGCTGTGCGGTTTATAGCTTCAGTTGAACCTGTGGATAGCTGGCGTTTGGATCTCGGCTGAGGTCCTGTTGCTGCCATAGCTTCTTGGAAGTTAAGTGTTAACATTCCCTTTGTATTTTGGCTTTTCTGTGTGTTGCATTTCTTTGTTGTTTTGTATTAGGCCTTAGGGAGACTCCCGTTCATCCTTCCTTTTGGAGGATCAGGATGTCTCATTCCTGTCATTAGTACCAGGGTCCGTTCCTGTGTATGAACTCACCTACCTCTGGGGTCTTTTCATACTGGTAGTCAGTCAGGGTTTTGAGTAGGGTTTTCACTAGGAGGTGTCCATCTTCCTTCCCTAAGTTTTCAGGCCTTATTTTCTTTCCCCTTTCCCTCCTATGTTCGGTGTGGGGTTTCCCTCCCACACTAGCGCGTGACACATAGGTGACAAATCTGCCCTTTAAGTAGACCTCTTCAATAACAGCAGATGTGAGGGGTCTGGTTCAGACCACCATCTGCCATGAATGTGGGGCAGCTAATGAGCTGCAGCAGTGTCCCTGTCCTAGGATGGGGTTGTACCTGCTGGTGCTCACTTCCAGGTTAAGAAGTAGCTAGTTTTTATTGTACATTAGTAACACTGTAGGCAACTTGCAAGCCATGGCTGCTTTTTCTGACATTTCTCAAGCAACTGACATTTCTCAAGCAACTGTGCCAGGAACATGATGCCATTGCATTGATAAATATGCTGCATTATATTAGTTATCTTGCACAAATCTTGTGTTACAGTCCAAAGCTCAGTTTACCATCCTGGTAGTTTCTATTGGAAACAATCAGCAAGTTTGTTATGGGTGTTTTCGCACATGTCTTTTTGTGGCGGCTTTTGAATCCAGTCTCAGGAGTGGATCAGAAAGGAAGGAGGATGTACATGGTAAAAGACTATAGTTCTTTTTTTTTTTTTTTAGTCACTCGTTGCTTTACCTTTAAAAACTGCAAAACATACAGAGCACATTGACAGACACATCTTACAGGGAGTCTGTCAGCAGTTTTGACTACTCACAGACCATATAGGTAATGGGGAGAGCAGTGTGATCAGACTAATGGTCACACAGATTGCATGACTGAGAAGTCCTACGTTTTGATCCCCTTCCCGCCAGTGCCAAAGAGGGGGTCCGTTCATGTGCAATGTCCTGGTCTCCCTGAATCCTTCCCAGCCCCTCCTCTCTGTTCTGATAGACAGCTCTACCGTCCAATCAGGAGAGCACTAGAACCATTACATAGGGAGGAGGGGCTGGGTAGCATTTAGTGCAGAGACTCCTGCACATGACGGGGCTCCCTCCTGGACATTTATTAATGAGGCACTGCAGGGGTTAAAACTTGGATTGTCAGTCATGCACTCTTGTAACGTAAAGTGAATTAGAAAGATTTGAGAATGAATAAGCTTACGCAGGCAACGTGAATAAATATATTTACTAAGTGAATAAAAAGGAAATAAACATCACTAGCCTATATGGGATGGAAACTCCGTCAATCATACTATAACCCATGGCTGTCTACCCCGTTATTTCACATGACCGTCACCCCAGGGTGTACAAGAGAGATAGGGCAAACTCACATCCTACCTAGAATGGAGGCCTGGTGGAGTCTCCTGAGACAAGGTGGGTAGCAGAGTTTTAACCTGTTAGCCCCTCCTCCAATGTGCATCACGCATGATCAGCACAATGGGGGATGGGTTTCTCTCTCTAAGGCCCCATGCACACGGCCGTGTTCCACGACCGTGTGCGGGCCGTGGAACCGCGGCCTGGATCCCTCCTGAGAGCAGGAGCGCACGGCGTCACTGGTTGCTATGACGCCGTGCGCTCCCTGCTGCCGGCACAGTACAGTAATACACTGGTATAGATCATACCAGTGTATTACTGTATTGCAGCGGCAGCAGGGAGCGCACGGCGTCATAGCAACCAGTGACGCCGTGCGCTCCTGCTCTCAGGAGGGATCCAGGCCGCGGTTCCACGGCCCGCACACGGCCGTGTGCATGGGGCCTTACCCACTTATAAACTATTACAAAGAGTATTAAACAGAATTAAAGGGGAGAACCAAAAATACCCTTAAAATACACTCCACCCCTGGGTCTTTCACTTTAATTCATTTTCAACACCCGACATCAGGACCTTTTCTACATACATAGCCTAATCATTTGACAGAAAACTACTTCTGGACCATTAGATTTCTAAGAAAAACAAAAATAAAAAAACTGTGTGTTGGATTAACAAGAAGTGTCTCACTGAGGTCTTCTTCACTTCTGATCTTCTTGGATAACAAATTCTCTGGTACAAAGCCAATTGTCTATTTCTTGATGTTCTGTGCACCTGCATGGCCCGTTTTTGTTCAGTCTATTACCCCTCCTTATTTATGTGTAAGGAGTTTTACAGGTGTAATGACAGTGCAGATCTTAGAGCCTCTTATCAGTGGGTGATAGACAGTCCATTACCTTGTCACTGGGAGGAGCTTTGACACAAGGACCTCCTCCCCGCACTGGTCTGCAGATCGTTGCATCAACCCTGCTGGTTGGTCAGGAAGTATTGGGCAGATGATTACTGTTCAGGTCCACCCCTGGACAGCTGTAGTACCAGAAGCAAGGCCTTGTTCAGTATGGCAGACCAGTGGTTGAAGCCTTTTCTTGTTGGGTGACAGTCAGGTCACCGAAAACTGTGTCTTCCCACACCTGGTGTCATTGACTTAGCCCCTGGACCTTTCTGAGGTTGCCAGTCCCGGCTCTGTTTAACAGCTGATACAACCTGCACTTAGGAAAGATGTACTTGAACAGTTCCACACAATCTAGAAGATGTAAATTCAAAAAACTCAGTCCATAATTTAAACTTAGTCCATGTCAGAAGAACCTGGTGATGGGGTGGTTTTCTCTCCACCCCTGCTTTAAATGGATCAAATAAACAAACAAAAGTCCTTGCACTTGTCGGCCCAACACCGTATATACATGACTCTTTCCAATGGTACCATAGAGGTCTGCTGCCAAAGCAAAATAAACTTTTATAAAATCCTAAACCTGATCTAATTATCTGTACATTAATATTACTAATATTTTAAAACAAACATACATATTATTTTTACAAGTGATAGAGATCTTTGTCTTCATACTTCAACACTTTAAACAATAGCAATGCACTGGTATCTTTTTCAAGGTAAACCTTTTAACCTATCATTTTTATTCATGACCCTTCTTAAGATACCCAATGCTGTTTGGTGTTACTCTGCATTTTGCAGAAGTAGCCAGCTTTTCTTAATGTGGAAATTAATAGACAGGCCTTCTCCTCTTTCCTGGCGCTCTCTTTTAACTACGGGATGGGCACAAGGGCTGTCTTTGTGTCTGTGACGTCCACCCTGTCTTCCTCCCTCCCCTGTAGGTCATTTAAGTCCACCCCTTCCGGTCGGTTGGTGTGATCCTCCCTCTTTCAGTTAGTCAATTCTCAGCTGTTCATAAGGACAGATCTCTGTCGTTAGCACAACATTTAACATATAAACAAACATTGAAACAAACAGATGTGACAATACAGACATGAACACATGAAGGGCCCATAGGAAACACTTCATTGACTTCAATTTAAAAATGTAGAGCTCAATCAAAACTTTTGGCACCAATAAAAAACTAAAATCTTCCCAGAAAAATAAAAATCTCCAATGCGCATATTATAAAAAAATATATTAAAAAATATCATATGCCATGCACATTCACATTTTCATTTGTTCATTTCTTGCTGCAGCATCATTTATTCATATTTACAAACAGCTCATAACCACCTCCTTATTTCTGGAATACAGACTCCACACACAGCTCTGCTGAGCATCCATCAGTCTTCACTTCACACATATTGAACTCAACTACAACTTAAAGCCACTTTCATTCACATTGCACTGAATGTGTTATGACTTTCATCTACACAGCTTTCCTGGATAGAGATACTGTCATGGTCTTACCTTCTCACTGTTCTCCTTCGTTTGACATGTGCTGGCGGCCATCTTGGTTTCTGGGTTTCTTGTAGCCTCCCACCCTGCGGCTCCTCCTTCCCACTGGGAGGAGCTGGATGCCTAGCTCATATATATAGAAGGTCTGTGGCTTCAGTTCCTTGCTTGGTCCTCCTGTGTGCACATGCTTCAAAGACTGCTGCTGCTTCTGGTTCCTGATCCTGGCCTCGTCTGACTACCCCGTTGGTTCCCGATCCTGGCTTCGTCTGACTACCCCGTTGGTTCCTGATCCTGGCTACGTCTGACTACCCTCCTGGTTCCTGACCTCCGTCTACGCAAGACCCTGCTTCAGTTTAGCCATCCGTTTGGACTTTAGCTACGGCTTGATTTTCAATAAAGCCTTCTTATTCCACCTATCTCCGTTGTACGTCTGGTTCATGGTTCCATGACATTAGGACCAAGCCATGAATTCTGACGGTACAGGGCCATCCTCGCTACCTACGCTGGTTGCCAGACTTGATCAGCAGGATCACCTGTTGGGTCGGTTCGCTGTGGCGTTACAAACCCTGCTTGAACGTACGGCTCATTTAGCTTCCGTTGCCGATGGGTCGGTTGTCGCTCCTGGGCCCGCTCCTACTGCCGCTCCGGTTGTTGCGCCAGAGTCTACCCCGACACCTGTTGCTGCACCTGCGGTGTTTCGGGGTATGACCGGTTCTGCCCCCCTTCCACAGCGCTTTGGGGGAGAGCCAACTCAGTGCCGAGGTTTCCTTAACCAGGTGGCCATTTATTTCGAGTTGCTGCCACATGCCTTTCCTACTGAGAGATCAAAGGTGGGCTTCTTGATCTCGCTGCTCTCGGACAAGGCCTTGGCCTGGGCCAGCCCTTTATGGGAGAACAACAATCCGGTGGTTGCCGAGTTTTCCGGTTTTGTTGCTTCTCTTCGGAAGGTATTCGATGTGCCGGCTCGTGCTGCCTCTGCTGCGAAGCTCCTTATGTCCATCAGACAGGGTTCACGATCCGTAGCTGAATACGCCATTGAGTTTCGTACCCTGGCAGCAGAGGTGGGCTGGAATAATGAGGCTCTGGTCGCTGCTTTCTCTCATGGTCTCTCGGATGTCTTGAAGGATGAGATTGCAGCCAAGGACCTACCAGTGGAGCTCGAGTCCCTTATTTCTTTCCTGATTTTGATTGACACCAGACTCAGGGAGAGACCTTCCTTTAAGGAGAGCCTGCGGAGGCCTTCTAACAGATTGGCGCCTACGTTTGCTGTCCCACCCGTGCCTCCCTCTCCTCCCACGCCTCCTGGGGATGACTGGTCTGGGGGTCAACCCATGCAGCTGGGGGTTGCTCGCCTGTCCGAGGGGGAGAGGGTACTCCGGAGACGCGAGGGCCGATGCATGTACTGTGGTCTCGGTGGGCATTTTCGGTTGGCATGCCCGAACCGTCCGGGAAACGCTCGCACCTGAGATCCTGTCGGGGGCAGATCTTGGGTGGAGTCTCCTCGTCCCCGGTTTCCCGTGTTGACAAACCACTGATTACTGTTGTCCTCTCCTGGGTCGGGGGCTCGGTGACGACCCAGGCGTTGGTGGACTCTGGTGCTGGTGGCTTGTTCATTGATAGTGTGTTCGCCGCCGCCAATTCCATTCCTCTGCAGCCTCGAGGTTCCCCACTGGCTCTTGAGGCGATAGACGGCAGACCCCTTCTGCCGCCACACGTGACTCAGGAGACCCTTCCAGTGGGGATGGCCATTGGTGCCGTTCACAGAGAGTCGGTCTGTCTCCAGGTTATTTCGTCTCCACACTACTCGGTGGTCTTGGGGTACCCCTGGCTCCAGAAGCATAATCCGACTTTCGATTGGAGATCGGCCGAGATCCTCTCGTGGTCACCGCAGTGTGGGGCTAGTTGCATCCAGGGGCCTGTCAAGTTGCTGTGTACTTCCTCGGACTCTCTGTTGCCTCCTGAATACGAGGAGTACCGGGATGTATTCGATAAGGTGCGTGCGGTTGCCCTACCTCCGCACCGCCCATACGATTGTGCCATAGAGTTACAATCTGGTGCCGTTCCTCCTCATGGCAAAGTCTATCCACTGTCGGTAGCGGAGAATGAGGCCATGGAGGAGTACGTGAGGGAGGCGCTTTCACGCGGACACATTCGCAAATCCTCGTCCCCGGCAGGGGCTGGATTTTTCTTTGTGAAAAAGAAGGGCGGTGAGTTGAGGCCTTGCATCGACTACAGGGGTCTCAATCGCATCACGATCAAGAACGCTTACCCGATACCCTTGATTTCCGAGCTGTTCGATCGCCTCAAAGGGGCCACGGTCTTTACCAAACTCGACCTGAGGGCGGCATATAACCTGGTAAGGATCAAGGCGGGCGATGAGTGGAAGACCGCGTTTAACACCAGGACCGGTCATTATGAATCCTTGGTTATGCCCTTTGGGTTGTGCAATGCGCCCGCAGTCTTCCAGGAATTCATCAACGATGTTTTCCGTGACCTGTTGCAGCAGTGTGTGGTGGTCTATTTGGATGACATCTTGGTATATTCTGCATCCATGGAGGCCCACATTCTGGATGTCAGACGAGTGTTGCAACGCTTACGAGAGAACAAGCTGTTCGGTAAGCTTGAGAAATGCGAATTTCACCGATCCCAGGTAACCTTCTTAGGTTACATCATTTCCGCTGAGGGGTTCTCCATGGATCCTGAGAAGGTTTCGGCTGTCTTACAGTGGCCCCAGCCCAGTGGGCTTCGTGCCCTGCAGCGCTTTTTGGGCTTCGCCAATTATTATCGGAAGTTCATCAGGGACTTTTCCATGCTAGCCAAGCCTCTCACGGATCTGACCAGGAAGGGCAGTAATCCTCAGGTCTGGCCGCTCGAGGCCATCCGAGCTTTTGAGGCTCTAAAGTCCGCCTTTGTGTCGGCTCCGATTCTGTCGCATCCCAACCCTGGGTTGCCTTTTGTCCTCGAGGTGGACGCGTCTGAGACGGGAGTAGGCGCCCTCCTGTCTCAGCGTAGAACACCAGAGGGTCCTCTGCTTCCTTGTGGGTTTTACTCCCGGAAACTGTCTTCCGCGGAGTGCAACTATCAGATTGGTGACAGGGAGTTATTGGCCATCGTGCAGGCCCTTAAAGAATGGAGGCACTTGCTCGAGGGCTCGGTGGTTCCGGTTCTCATCCTGACGGACCACAAGAATCTGACCTACCTCTCTGAGGCCAAGAGATTGACACCACGTCAGGCCAGATGGGCTCTGTTCTTGTCACGTTTTAATTACGTGGTCTCCTACCTACCCGGCTCCAAGAACATCAGAGCGGATGCCTTATCACGGCAGTACTCCGAGCTGTCCGGGGAGGAGTCGATTCCGACTACGGTCATACCCCCGAATCAGATCCTGGCTGCTATTCGCACCAGCCTGACCTCTCCTCTGGGTGAGCAGATTTTGGCGGCTCAATCTGGTGCTCCCTCTGGGAGACCCAACGGCAGATGTTTTGTGCCTGAGGAGTTGCGCACTCGGTTGTTGCGAACCTACCATAACTCCAAGGCCGCGGGGCACCCTGGAAAGAATCAGCTGTCCTGGGCGGTTTCACGTCTGTTCTGGTGGCCTTCTCTACGTTCCGACATCGCCGCATATGTAGCGGCATGCTCCGTTTGTGCCCAGAGTAAGTCCCCTCGGCACCTTCCGTTGGGCCTTTTGCAACCCATAGCCACCGGGGAGCGTCCATGGTCACACCTGGGGATGGATTTCATTGTGGACCTTCCTGCATCCCGAGGCCATACGGTCATTCTCATGATTGTGGATCGGTTTTCCAAAATGTGCCACTGTGTTCCTCTCAAGAAGTTACCCTCTGCACAAGAGTTGGCCTCGATTTTTGCCAGGGAGGTCTTCCGGTTGCACGGTTTGCCCAAGGAGATTGTGTCGGATCGGGGGAGTCAGTTTGTGTCCAGGTTCTGGCGCGCCTTTTGCTCCCAGTTGGGGATTCATCTCTCTTTCTCCTCGGCCTACCACCCTCAGTCCAATGGGGCCGCAGAACGATCCAATCAGGCCTTGGAGCAATTCCTTCGTTGCTATGTCTCCGATCACCAAGACAATTGGGTTGACCTCCTGCCTTGGGCTGAGTTTGCCAGGAACACGGCGGTGAACTCTTCCTCTGGGACGTCTCCCTTCATGGCCAATTATGGGTTCCAACCTGCCGTGTTACCGGAGGTATTCTCTCCCCAGGATACTCCGGCTGTGGAGGATCACCTTTCCGTCCTACGTACTTCTTGGGTACAGATCCAGAGGTCCCTTGAGGTCTCTGCGCAACGCCAGAGACTCCAGGCTAATCGCAGACGAGCGCCCGCTCCTTCCTACCAGGTCGGAGACCGTGTATGGTTGTCCACCCGCAACCTCAACCTTCGAGTGCCCACTCCCAAGCTGGCGCCTCGCTTTGTTGGTCCCTTCCGAGTGCTTCACAGGGTAAACCCGGTAGCCTATGCCCTTGCGCTTCCTCCTGGCATGCGGATCTCCAACGTGTTTCATGTCTCCCTGTTGAAGCCATTGGTGTGTAATCGTTTCACTTCCTCGGTTCCTCGGCCCCGTCCGGTCCAAGTGGGCAATCGTGAGGAATATGAGGTGAGCAATATCCTGGACTCACGCCTGGTCCGCGGTCGGTTGCAGTTTTTGGTCCATTGGCGTGGTTATGGTCCAGAGGAGCGTTCCTGGGTTCCCTCCACAGATGTCCATGCTCCTGCGTTGCTCCGAGCCTTCCACGCACGCTTCCCTCTGAAACCGTTCCTTACTCCGCGGAGGAGGGGCCCTTGAGGGGGAGGTACTGTCATGGTCATACCTTCTCACTGTTCTCCTTCGTTTGACATGTGCTGGCGGCCATCTTGGTTTCTGGGTTTCTTGTAGCCTCCCACCCTGCGGCTCCTCCTTCCCACTGGGAGGAGCTGGATGCCTAGCTCATATATATAGAAGGTCTGTGGCTTCAGTTCCTTGCTTGGTCCTCCTGTGTGCACATGCTTCAAAGACTGCTGCTGCTTCTGGTTCCTGATCCTGGCCTCGTCTGACTACCCCGTTGGTTCCCGATCCTGGCTTCGTCTGACTACCCCGTTGGTTCCTGATCCTGGCTACGTCTGACTACCCTCCTGGTTCCTGACCTCCGTCTACGCAAGACCCTGCTTCAGTTTAGCCATCCGTTTGGACTTTAGCTACGGCTTGATTTTCAATAAAGCCTTCTTATTCCACCTATCTCCGTTGTACGTCTGGTTCATGGTTCCATGACAGATACACACCACACCCAGAATTTCTGATAATCTCTGTTGCTGTTCTGCCATTCTTTCCAATGCCTTTTGGTCTTCAACTGTATTCAATCAAAATCGTATAACAAGACAGCATACAAGTTATAATGATAAAACATTTTTTGTTAAACCCAAATGATCTTATATGCCACGTGGTCTTAATTGGTGGTGCATATATATAATATTCCTTTAAAGCTGGGTTCTCACATTACAGTTAGCTGCTTAGGAAAGAAGGACAAATTATTAAATAATCTTTACCTTTCTGTGTCTTGTAATAGGTATTACACATATGCATCACTTACTAAACATATCTTACTCCTCTGTCTGATACTTCATACCCCCTCCCAATCCAAACCAGTCACTTTAGACCCTTCTTAGAAAAGCAATCAGAATCTAAAATCCCTTAGCTAAGAAATGTGTATGACTTAGCAAACTATATGTCTCTTAAGTCTTCTCTTTTAAGGCTGGGGTATGGAATCAGCCCATCTGTCACGTTCGGGTGTGGGAGGGAAACACTACACCGAACATAGGAGGGAACGGGGTGAGGGAATAAGGTCTGGAAACTAGGGAAAGGAGATGGACACCTCCTAGTAAAACCCTAATCAAAGTCCTGACTAACTATCAGTATGAACAGACCCCAAAGGTAGGTGAGTTCATACACAGGAATACCTAATGTCCTAACTCACCCTATAGGACCCTGGTACTAATGTCAGGACTGAGACAACCTGTTCCTCCAAAAGGAAGGATGAACTTAACTTCAAGTGGCTATGGCAGCACCAGGAACTCAGCCGAGATCCACACACCGGCTATCCACAACTCAAACTGAAGCTATAAACCGCACAGCATAGTGGGAGAAACAACAATAAAAAGAGAAGGTTAAATCACCATATTTGCCACACCTGGGGAAAGAAGGTGTGACAAGCACCAGAAACAACACAGACTTCATTTGATCCTAACTGAAAACATGTCAGATCAAACCACGTGTTGCCAGTCTCACCGATCTCCTGCCACCTGTCGTAGAAACGTACGTGATACCACCACAGCCGTCAGCCCCCCTTTCCTGACTCTTATCTCTCAAGGATTCATCCAACTTTCCTGGGACTTCAGCAAAGGGATTAACACAGAGCTAGACACTACAAGGGGATGAGGCTATACAATACCACTACCACTCAACTTTTCACATATACCAGACAATAGTTTATCTTTCTGACCAATGTATCTTCTCACACTCTGGAAAGAGATATATTTCTAAAACCTTCACATTCTTAGTGTTAGCCACACATCTATTGGCACAGACTAGGAACAATACTTATTCATTAACTGACTATCCTTTGCTGCTCTAATGCTATGACCACAGGTCCTTCCTACTTGGACACACACATAGCATTAGGGTAACAAAACAAAACTTAAACAGTTCATTTCTGAACATTTAACACAAGTGCCTTTCTGATTGTAGACACTTGGGCGCTTTCTCTCTTGCTGGTGCCATAAATTAACATCCTGACATTAGCCTGTTTTCTAACTCATCAGAACCCTCCTCAACATCACAGGAGCTCTGATGTCCACAGTCTGCAAGCTCTTACTACACAAAGTCTTACAGATTTTCACTAGAATATGCTCAGTTCTACAACTTTCAAAAGAACATTGCTAGATTCTACCACACCAACTACAGCAACACTCACAGCTCATAGCAGTAATCCGCCTGCAGATTATTAATTCCCAAAAATGTCCGGGTTCCCATTCGGAGTGGCGGTCCAAGCTACCCTATCTCTATATAACACCCTATCAACTATAAGCATATATATATTTCAAATCCCAGCTTTGCTGCCACCATTTGTAACATAAAGTGAATTAGAAAGATTTAAGAATGAATAAGCTTACGCAGGTGAATAAATATATTTACTAAGTCTGTCTACCCCATTATAACACATGACCGACACCCCAGGGTTTACAAGAGAGATAGGGCAATTATACTCACATCCTACCTAGAATGGAGGCCTGGTGGAGTCTCCTGAGACAAGGTGGGTAGCAGAGTTTTAACCTGTTAGCCCCTCCTCTAATGTGCATCACGCATGATCAGCACAATGGGGGATGGGTTTCTCTCTCTAACCCACTTCATTGCAAGGGAAACTTATAAATTATTACACAGTATTAAACAGCATTAAAGGGGAGAACCAATCATTCACTTACAAATACCCTTTTAATAAAACTCTGCATGACCATCACCCGTGGCATATATTTACTGCTCTTTCTGTTACTATATTGACAGACTCCTTTTAAAAGAAAAAAAATCCCAAAGAGATGCATCTAGTATCAGACCCATGTACCTGTTGTAGCCTAGAATATCTCCAGAATATGGCATGCAGTAGAGCAATACGTGTACCCCAAGGGGCACCTGACATTGTTTATGGGGGTATACGGCACTGCCCTATCACACAATAGTGTTTCATTGCTGGTTGCGAAAGCTTCTTGATATTCAACTGTATCGCCATCCTCAGAACAGCGACACAGTTAAATGCTGTTGCCGGGCACATAAGTGATATCTCCCTGCACCGCCATTCACTCTGATAGGCTTATTTCACTATGGGTGAGATTTTTTTCTAATGGGGGCACTATAAGAGTGCAACTTCTCTACTGGCACACTTTATAAGGGGTATTTTTTCACTACTGGCACACTTTATAAGGACACTTTTTTTTACAGGCACACATTATAAGAGTCATTTTTTTCTGCTGGCACACATTATAGGGGGGCATTTTTTTCTACTGGCACACATTATAAGGGGGCTTTAGTACTACTGGGGGCACCATAAAGCGGCATTTTGCTCTACTAGCACACATTATAAGGGGGCTTTAGTACTACTTGGGGCATTATAAAGAGGCGTTTTTTACTGGAAAACATTATAGGGGCTTCTTAACTACTAGGGACACTATAAGCGGGCATTGTTACCTCTGGGACCTATTATGGGGGCTTTATTACTACTGCTGTGTTCTCCTGTATGTTTAGTCACGCAGAATGTAATTTAAAAAGTAATAATCATCCATCATGGGTTCTAATTAGAGATGAGCGAATTTCATATTTTCAAATTCGTTAACACTTCGTTTGATGGTAAAAGCAGAATTGCGTTATGGATTCTGTTAGCCACGGACCATAACGCAATTCTATGATGGAGTTATTCATTTAGAGGCATTCCGTTATTCATTCTGTCATAATAGAAGTCTATGGGCTTCATAAACGGATCTGTCCCGTTTCCGTTATGTAGGGGAATCTTCTCCTGCATAACGGAAACGGGACGGATCCGTTATGCAGGCCATAGACTTCTGTTATGACGGAATGTATAACGGAATGCATTCCGTCATAGAATTGCGTTATGGTCCGTGTTAATGGAATCCAGAACGCAATTCTGCTTTTACCACCAAACGAAGCGTGCTCGAATTTCATAACATGAAATTCGCTCATCTCTAGTCCTTATGTAGTGACTGTAATTTTGCAAGGAAGATCAGTCATGCATGCTGTGCTATTCTTTCTGTGAAATCTGAAGGAACTGCTGACAGAGCCTGTTGTTTATCAGTGCTCGCTTCCATGGGGGTAATCGGTTCAAATTTGTCACTGGGAGGTACTAGGCGTGAAAAGGTTGAGAACCATTGCAATAGAGCATGCTGTGAATTTTTTTTTTCTCATAGATTCCTTATAAATAGTTCAAAGGAAAAGAGAAGTCCAGCTCAGATCAGGTGTGAATACGTGGCTTCTTTATTTCAGCGGTTATGAAATTCCACATAGCAAGGTGCAACAAGTGACGCGTTTCAGACCTCTATAACATCAGGGTCCTTCTTCATGACAAGAAGGACCCTGATGTTGTAGAGGTCTGAAACGCGTCACTTGTTGCACCTTGCTATGTGGAATTTTATAACCGCTGAAATAAAGAAGCTACGTATTCACACCTGATCTGAGCTGGACTTCTCTTTTCCTTTGAACTGCCTGTATATTCCCGCATCCAGGTGCGGTGTCCGTGCCCAGAGGTTGTCAGTGGAGGAGGTGAGAGCTGCCTTACATCTAAATTATTCCTTATTAATAATATTAAAAAAATTTGAGGGAACATAGAGGTATTGTATACGTCTATAGCAGACGATGGGATCTATTCAGCATGACCACATAATGTGGAAACTGTTGGAAATGGTAAAATATGATTCATAAGCTGTGATTTCCTTTAAAAAGGGTTGTCCGGTCTTGGAGTCAGCTACCTGGGGTCCTCCCCTGTCCCACCGCAGCTCCATTCCTAGCTGCTTCCATTTCTATAGTACCAGAAAGTGTCATGGTCCCGTGCCTGCTGTGGCCAAACACAGGCCAAAGTAGCAGAAGCGGCTGGCCATAGACCTTACAGGGAAATTTTCAGATGGGCCGATGCCCAGGGAGATGCCCGAGCACTCTTCACGACCACTGACCAGGTATAACTATCTGGTGCGCTCACATTAATGCTAGGAGCATAAGGCACTTATACACCTAGCCAGCGGCCGCAGGTGCCCTCTTGAGTTCAACTGTATCACCATCCTCAGGACGGTGGCAGGGCAGTATTTTACATTGCACTGTGGTGTTTGGTTTTGCTGGGGCAGTATTTTGTGTTGCACTGCGGTATTGCTGGCTCCACCTACTTCTGTTGTCCTGCCTTCTGTCAAATTGGACTCGCCTACAACATGGGGCCACTGTCAGGAATATGGATTAATATTTACTGTCAGCCATGTCCTCACACCCACCATTTGCTGAAAGATAGCAGAGGTAGTGAACTCCACAGGAGGGCCCTGCTTCAAAGCCCCGGCCACAATTTAATCTTGTGCTATCTTGTATCTCGATCACGAATCCCCACGTCCGTGTTTCGGCCTAGTTATAAGCTACAGCGGGTTGGTTTCTCACCCTATATAATCCCGTAAGCAGACCGGGCTTATATCAAACGAGAAGCTGGTGGCAGATACCCAGGCTGAGAAGGCGCTGTTTCGCTGCGGCAGTGAAAAGGCTCTCTCAGCTTGTTGCCTCTCTGTGCCTTGCGTGGACATGAGGTGTCTGTGTAAACTGTACCAAGCTGACCTTACATGCTCCTCCAGGAGGGCGTAACGTCACGCTTTGGTAACAGGTGACCATACCGCTTCTCATGAGCTTGACGTAGTTGACGTCAAGTGGGCACGAGGCGTTGTATCGGTCACAGCCACTTTTACTTTTTTGTTTTTTTACCAGGACCACTTTTAAATTCCCAGGCCACTACTACTCAGTAGTCATAGTGAACGTTGCATCATGTACAGTTCAAGCAGCTGTGACCGCTGCTGCCTGTGATTGGCTGCAGTGGTCACAGATCCAAGCCGCTCTCTGGTCCTGTGGAGACTGAAAGTGGGTGGAAGCAAAGCAGCGGTGGGACCACGAACAGATAAGTGGGGGGTTTTATGTTCAAAAGGACAGGGGAGTAACCCAGGAGTTGTCAGATCCAAGGCTGGAAGACCTTTAAAGGGGTTATCTGGGACAAAAAAATGCCCCCCATATGCCCGGGCCCCTCACACTGAATCCATTTACCTGGCTCCTTGCTCCAGGTGCCGCGTGTGGTCCCCTTACCGTTGAGGCTACTTTTTCCCGTGCGCAGATGAAAACATCTGGTGCCGAGGGAGCAGCCAATGGGAACGAGCCTCCCTAGCATCGCGGGTGACACTAGGGAGGCTCGTCTCCGCCTGCAATCTGCTGCCCCCCCCCACACCGGATGTTTTCATCAGTGCACGGGGAGAAGCAGCAGCAGCGCGGGGAGCCAGGTAAGTAGATTCAGTGTGAGGGGTCCGGGGATATGGGGGGCATTTTTTAGTCCTGAATAATCCCTTTAAAGGTCTTCCAGCCTTGGAGCCGACAACTCCTGGGTTACTCCCCTGTCCTTTTGAACATAAAACCCCCCACTCATCTGTCCGCGGTCCCACCAGAACAATCTTTCAGTTTCTATATGGGCAGCATACTATAGGGGGACACTGTATTGATGCAGTGGTACATGGACTTACTGTGGTATACCTTTGGTTTTTTACTGTATTCAGAAGTGCTGTTTTCTATGTTGGAACATCCCACCAAAGAGATATTTTTTGAATATGGGAGCCTAAATGTGATGTATGCCATTGTACGTTTATACAATGACGTGTTAGAGCCTTCCATCAGAGGTATACGTCGGGAAAGACTCAATGTGACCAGAGTCTTATCTGCTGTCTGTTCATTCTTGGCAGCATTGTTAATACACTCCTCTATGCCGCACTGTGTAAATATTAAATTGTGCCATGTGACCTAGAACAACCTTTACCCTTTTTATAACCTAACCTTTGGTTATTTTATTTTACATTGCTTACTTATAAACTGACGGCTGCTGGCGGCGTGTACAGACCGTCTGCTCCCGTTTTCTGTACTGATCACAGGTGAGTCTTTAGCACTCTGTACAGATGATAGCATTATCTATACTATACTAAAAGATGTCCTTTGTGTCGTGTGCTGGAAAATATCTATCCATCAGCATGATGGCCTCGGAACGCAGTCACATCTAGATGATAATCGCAGGAATAAATGACACATAGTGGATGCATTTGCAGATACTCTCCACGTATCCTATAACCGCTTCATCCTGCAATTCTTGTCACTTTGTATAACATGTCTCATCATCACTCGTATCTTTTTTCAGTATAATATTTTTGAACGGAAGGATTTCTATTGATATTACAGGCTGAATAGAAGCAAATATTGTATATAGAACAGGGCTCTGTAATATCAGTAGTATTTTTTTTATCTACCCTCTTCTTAAAGGGAACCTGTCACCAGGATTTTAGGTATAGAGCTGAGGACATGGGTTGCTAGATGGCCGCTAGCACATCCGCAATACCCAGTCCCCATAGCTCTGTGTGCTTTTATTGTGTATAAAAACCGATTTGATACTTATGCAAATTAACCTGAGATGAGCCAGAGCTTGAAAATATGACTCTTCTCTGGTCACACAAGTAAGATATGACTCTTTTATGTTAATTAGCATGTGTATCAAATAGCTTTTTTTTACACAATAAAAGCACACAGAGCTATGGGGACTGGGTATTGCGGATGTGCTTGTGGCGATCTAGCAACCCACGTCCTCAGCTCTATACCCAAAATCCCGGTGACAGGTTCCCTTTAAAGCATATTTGACTGTATCATGGAAATATAAAGCTGCATAATGTAGAAGAGCTTGGTCATAAAACTGTGTATTATTTAGAGGAATTATCTGGGAATCACAAATGCATGACCTGTCCTCAGGATAGGTGATCAATGTGAGATTGGCGAGGGTCCGCCACGTCACGTTCCTTGGTCACGTGGCCTAGGCGCAGCTCAACCCCATTCAAGGTGCAATACCAAGCACAGCTATACAATGTACGATGCTGTGCCTGGTAAGCAGGAGCTGCGCGGCCTCCTCAAACAGCTGATCAGTGGGGTTAGAGGTAGGCGGACCCTCGCCAATCTCATATCCTGGTGATAGGTCATCAATATGTAAATCCCGGAGAACCCCCTTTAAGAACACATTTGTTTAAAGTGTACCTAGACTTTTAAAAGTGTTAGAAATACTCTAAAAATCATTTTCATTATATACTTTTTCTTTTCTAATTTTAACACCAAAAGCGTCCCTTGAAGTTTGGGCCTCCTGAAGTGCACTGTTCTGGCAGGAGCACACCTCGCTGCCCCTACTTGTACCCTCTGCTGAAAGCTCTGCCCAGGATACCCCGCACCGATGTTCTATGCAGAGGTTTCAGACTCTAATTCGGTAAAATAGCCTATACAGGCTAGTTGCAGTTTGTTCTCGCTACTACATCTGGAATTGATGCGCGGATTATAGTCTGTAGCAATTCCAGTTCAGTAATTTAGCATAGTCCGCTGTGGTGCATCCACAACTAATGTTTTCCAAGAAGGAAAACTCGCGGAATTATGGAAATCACAGGATCGATAGACATGATAATGATATGGAAATGATAAAAAAAAATGGAAAGAAGACATCTCGATATATACAGTATCGAGTATCCTACACACACTTACATGCCTTGGCATACTATCAAAGAGGTTATTAATGGTTGTATGAGGAATGTTATGCAATGTGAAATGCACTTGGGTACTAATTCATCAAGTTCCGCTACTTTGCAATTGTTGACCAATGACATCCCAGATGTGCTCAATGCGAGGCAAGTCCAGAGATGCCACAGGCCATGGTAGCACATTTTGGCCATGCAGGCTGCTCACAGTAGCTTTGACAACATGCAACCTGCCATTGTCCTATCACAAAACGGCTCCTGGGACATTTTTGCCATACCGCTAGTTCCACATCCATATCAATGTAACACAGAGCTGTTAGTGCACCTAAAATGAAGACTAGAGGGTTCCGGCTGCTTTACATAATGCCATCCCACATCATAATCCCCAGAGTAGGACTGGTGTGACTTTCCCTAGTGAAGGCCACATTTATGGCATTGCCCACATAGTCTTCAGATCAATCTCCAGCTATCATTGTATCCAAGACAAAAGCGAGACATCTCTGAAGAGGACAGACCTCCATTCCATCCTGCATTGCTGTCTTGGAGTGCACTATCATAGCCTTTGAGAGCAGTGGCGTGAGGTCAGTGGAACACCTGTAACTGGATGTCTGGCACGTAGCTCAATGTAGCGCAAACTCCTTCTTATGGTATTTGTAGACACCGTTTGCCGCCCTAGGCTTGGGATGTGATGTCCAATTTAATTTGCAGTACAAAATGGGTTACTACACGCAATTCTTCTAAGGATCCGTCCGTGCAAAGGTTCACCTCCTGTCATTCCAGTTCATCGTTGTTCTTCCAACCACCAGGACACACAACATTGAACAGGGCTGATGGCTCGGCCTACGTACGTAGCATTCTACCCGAGTGAAAAACCAAAGTCTCTAAGTTCATGGATTCTGTTCCTCTCAGTTTGCGCCTTTGCGGCAAGTAGCAATAACTGGCACACCACTGATGAACAGGAGGCATCACACAATCATCCTACAAGACTTGATCTGATTTTTGAGGTTTCATGTGGCTTGGAGCTACCGGTATACCAGTATATAGATAATACTGTACTAAGAAATTCCAGCTGTCTAAAACACTGAACATTTCTAATCATTACCCTGCTCTCATCTTTGCTGAAACTTTACTCCTTCGGATTTAATATTAAACGTACTGTGAGACTTGTAACAGCTGCATAAGCATATTATTGAGTCAATGATTATTATGTAGTCATTTATATGATTATTGCTTGTAATTGCTTGCAGTGCATGCAATATTCAGTGCTTTCATATCAAACACACTTTATTAGGAATCCGGAAATGACCTTTGTTTTCCCATTGGAAATGTAACAGGTTATCCTCTATCCACAAGATAGGGGACAACTATTAAATTGGTTAAAGGTCTGACAGATGGGACTCCCAGAATCACAAGAATGGGATCCCTGTACCCTATAAACCCCCCCCTAAAAAAAAAAGGACAGAGCAGCAGGTCAAGCATGCGCACTGCAGTTCCATTCATCTCATTGGGACTGCTGGAAATAACTGGACGTAGTCCCACAGGGATGAGTGGAGTGGCAGTGTGCATGCTCGAACTACCACTCCATTAATTTCCGTGGGGGGGGGCCAGCCCGGTACAGGGTCCCCATTCTCGTGATTGTCCCTGCGGTCAGACCCCCAGTAGTCTAATAGTTTTTGTTACGACCAGAATGCCAGATGCCATGGTCACAATTGACCACAGCAGCTAAGGGGTTAAATGCCTATATTGGCATTACCGTTGATCACGGACATTGCCTTTGGGCATCTGTGTAAGACAGCATAAATCCGGCAGCTATGGTGCTCACTCAACTTCTGAGTGGGTGCCATCTTTAAAGACTCAACTTCCATCATACATGTACGACAAAGGCCAGGAAGGGGTTAAAAGGAGTCTCTCTTCAGTGATCTCCCTATCAAACTAAGGGTATAGATTACTTTAGGTCACCCAAGTAAAACGCTTGTCTCTGCTTCCTGATCCAAGGCTCCATTCCAGACTTATGAGTGGAAGTGAGTTTGGAACACTTTTATCACCTATATAGGCATCTGGACTTTGCTCCAGGGGAGCCACCAGGCCACTACCTCCTAGAGTACTCTGTGCCCACAGGGTCCACAGACAATGGTGCTGGGCACCGAGGGGTCAGGCAAAATCATAGGGATAGCCCGAGCTCATGGCTAGTGGAGTAGAAGTGTACAGTCAATACAGGTAACAGGCACAGGGCAGGTCAGGCAGCGGAGGGTTAGGGAATAATGACAGAGTTCGGTACACATGCAGACGAAAGGTCAGCACACCTTTGCAGGGAACTTAGCAAGTTAAGAAACCTGTTGCTCAGGCACCTTCCTCAGTGGGAGGGGGCCTAAGCAACAGGTTTTTTACCCCATGGTTGCTAGCCATTGACCAGCTGTAGAGAGCATGCGTGTGCCCTATGGTCAGAGGAGGAGAGGCCTTGCTGTCAAACAGGCCTCAGCCTACATGGATGGACAGAGCGGGCCACGAGGCAAGGCCCACCTAGAAGAAGACGGCGAGAGACGGGGCCAGAGCCGGGTGAGTACATCAGAATGGCAGTGGCTTGCAGCTGCTGCTGTAACAATGAGCCTTTATTCATAACATGCAAATTAGCTGTTTGGTGCACCAAAGGCCTCATTGTTGCGCCGAAACTCTGCTCCTTTTTTTGCGCCCTCCTTCTTTGCTTTGATTGACAGGTCCACGCAGTGCGGCTGTAAAACGCAAAAGGGCAGAGCTTCGGTGCAATGGTGATACACTTGTTGCGCCAAGCTGCTTATTTGCATACTATGAAAGTCTCATAACTCAGGAACAGAACCACAGATCAGGAAGCAGAACATTTTTTTTTTTACTAAAGCAGTCTATCTATGCCCTTAGTTTGATAGAGAAGTCGCTGCAACAGACTGCCTTTGTGTTCTGATTGTATTGTCTAGACTGCTACATTGTGGGAACTCTCAGCCTTGCATTAGCCAGCAACTAAGCAGTAAAATCCAATCTTCTCATAGTGCAAAACAGATTCATTACATCACCCTATAATGATGTATACTAATACATGCACAACTACCATTTTCATGACAGATGGTCTATGAGTGCACTAGTGGGTTTTGTCTGCAGCAGTTGCTCCAGGCATGTGCACTCTGTCCTTGGTGGCATGCGGTCAAATCTATTGGCCATATGCAAGATTCTCTAATGAAACCACCCATATGTTTATACTTCAGACACGGTCAGGGTTGTCTGTGACTATCACTGCTTACATTCAAGACCCTATCCTTGAGAGTAACCATAGGAGTTCATTAAATACATGCATAGCACACTTTGATGTAGTTACGTATGCCTGCAAACAACTAAACTCTTACTTGTCCTCACTGTTTGATCAAGGGACCAGTAACTGGTAGACTAGTCATTCGTTTTTTTGTGCACCTTCTGATATTACATCTCTGATACATAAACTTCCATTCTGCTCGAAATCTGTTCAGAGAACAAAGAGAAAGCATTGTATATATGGGGCCAATAAAGGGTCTAGTGATGCCAGGGACCAGTAGGCGTGATGTTTATACAGTGTAGGCGTCTAATGTGCCGAGACAAAGGAATTCGTTTAGGACAGAGAGTGTGGTTGTATTTGAATCCGGAAATCAAGATACTTTGTCAGTGCTCAAAGTTTTGAAACCATTGGCAATGACAGCTGTGTAAGTGACTTGGTTATCACACACTCCTTGCTGAGCTGTGCTTCGTGCACAGCTTAGCAGGGAGCTTACCATGGCAGGCCTGGTAAGTTTCAGAAGCTTCCAGGCTGCCATGGTAACAGATTGGAGCCTGCTCGTCAGTGAGGGAGACCGCTGCTATTACATGCAGTGATCTCCTCCACAGTATGGGGAGGATTAATCAGTAATGCCATTGCTTGTCCCCATACATAATCATTGTTTGCCGGCAGCAGAGGCTGTTTAGAATGGCACAATCTGCTGCCAGCAAACAATGATTTTTGTAACCGCGTGATCTGTTACCCGATGAACGAGCATTTAGCTTATTTATTGCATAATCGGCAGCACCTTTACACCGGCAGATTATTGCTAACGGGTGTTTGTACAAACATTCGTTAGCGATAGTCTGGCCAACCATCGAGCAGTGTAAAGGGGCTTTACCTTGACTCCATAGTTAGATTGGCTCAGCAGAGTACCAGTGAAATTATCGTGGGCTCAGTAGACTATGCCATCTGAAGCTGTAATGGAGCTAACCACTGATTTGGAGCCGGTTCTAAGGTTGAGTCTACACACAAACATTTTGAAGTGAGTTTTCCCATTTTAGGGCCCTTTTACACATGCAGACTATTGGGCCAATGACCAAATGTTTGTATGAGCCCTTGTTTCCTATAATTGGCTCATGTAGATGTGGCAGCTATTAGCTGATTATCTGATCGTTTATACAGGCATAGATAAAAATGAAACTCACATTGCTCTCCTCCAAACTTTTATCTCATACTGTATGTGTGCAGCAACCCAGAGAAGAGGCGAGGATGAGAGGAGTGGTAGTGGCTATGATGGTTGTAATACTCACAGTGTCAGTCTTCCCTTTAGTGCTCATCAGGCCATGCACAGTGAATGGAGGGCACACTCTTTCTTTCCTCTGGGCATTCCCTGACTATCTGGGGCTCATGCCTGGTGGAAGTTGGGGTGCCCTTGATGGTGGGTAATTGGCAGGGTGCAGGGCAAGAGGGTAGATGCAGAGGCTGATGGATGGTGGAGTCAATAACCAGGCCCGTTGGTTGCAGTAAATAGAGTCTCTCTTTACTGGGTGGATGAAGAGAGTCGCAGTACAAATAGCAGCTATTGGTATAGTCCTGAGGTATCTTTTTCCCAATGGCAGTATATGGGCACCGACAATGATGGTAGTAGTAGTCCCTGGGTCTCACTCTAAATGCACTTTGCAACTTTCCAAGATAACCACAGACAGGCTGAGGTATACAGATCCTAGATCCAGATGGCCAGTCTGTCTCAAGACGTGTTGGGTGCCTTAGGCAGTTAACCCTTTCCACAAGCAGTAAAGTCTTTATGCCATAAAGGAGTGGTACTTTACAGATTTTATCCTGCACAGTATTGGTGGTTGTAGACCTCCTGTGGTTGTCTCTTCTCTTTCCCTCAGTTGTAACTCCCTGGCAGCTTTTTCAGTCTCAGGAGTGGAGTCTCCTGGAGGAGGCTTCTCTCTGGGCCCTTTTCTGCAGCAGCTTGCACATGTAGGTCTTGGCACTTGCTGTGCTCAGCTAAGGCCGGGTTCACATCACCCTCTCATTTCTGTCCTTCTGATCCATCAGAAGAACAGAAAACAACAAAACAGATCCTGTATTTTAAGCATCCATTATGCTCATTCTGCATCCATTTTAGCCATTTCCGTCTGATCTGTTATTTTAGATGGAAAAAAATACTGTGTGAACCCGGCCTAAGACTCAAACAGCGCTGTGCGAGAAAACAAAACAGTAAACGCGTGCCATAAGAAACGACTCTTTGTGAAGGAAGCCATATCATTAATAAATCTACATGTGAGGGTTTCTCAGGTGTCTCAGAAATAAAACTATGTTAGATGAAGTAGTGATTATGATGGCAGTCGTTTTTTGTGGATTTTTTATTAGGGCTCATGCACACGACCGTATGTATTTTGCGGTCCGCAAAAAACTGATCCTAAAAAAATATGGATGACATCCGTGTGCATTCCGTATTTTGCGGAACGGAACAGCTGGCCCCTAATAGAACAATACTATCCTTATCCATTAGGGTCCATTCACACGTCCGCAGAATGGGTCCGCATCCGTTCTGCAAATTGCGTAACGGGTGCGGACCCATTCATTTTCAATAGGACCGGAACGTGCTGTCCGCATCCGCCTTTCTGGATCCGCAATTCTGTTCCCCCAAAAAATAGAACATGACCTATTCTTGTCTGCTATTATAGTGCCGGCGATGTGTGGTCCGCGAAATGTGGAACGCACATTGCTGGGGTCCGCAAAACACTTACGGATGTATGAATGGAGCCTAATGCGGACAATAATAAGACATGTTCTATTTTTTGGCGGAACAGAAATACGGACATACGGAATGCACACGGAGTAACTTCCGTGTTTTTTTTTTGCGGACCCATTGAAGTGAATGGTTCCGGATACGGTCCGCCCAAAAAAACCGAACGGACACGGAAAGAAAATACGTTCGTGTGCATGAGCCCTTAGTAATAATATCCTATCGCCTGCATGAAATGGCTGCTTACATGGAAGAACATGTAGCAGTCACATGCAGTGTAGATGTAGTGACTGTTTAATACAGGAGTGGTATAATGAATTATCAAATTAAGGCCTCATGCACACGACCGTTGTTTTGTTCCGCATCCGAGCCACAGTTTTTGCGGCTCGGATGCGGACCCATTCACTTCAGTGGGGCCACAAAAGATGTGGACAGAACTCTGTGTGCTGTCCACGTTCGTTGCTCCGTTCCGTGGCCCTGCAAAAAAAATAGAACATGTCCTATTCTTGTCCATTTTGCGGACAAGAATAGTCATTTCTACAAGGGGGCCACCCGTTCAGTTCCTGCAAATTGCGGAAGGCACGCGGGCGGCTTCCGTTTTTTTTTTTGCGTATACGCTGTTTGCGGACCGCAAAAAACGTAACGGTCGTGTGCATGAGGCCTAATATTAATGAAAAACACAAAAATGATGTGTTCTGCCTAGTGCAGATCCTAAGGGGGCACTGCACAAAAATGATGTGTTCTGCCTAGTGCAGGGCCTAAGGGGGCACTGCACAACAATGGTGTTTTCTGCTCTTTGAAGATAGATAGAAAGAAGATCAAAATAGCTTTTTACTGCTGAAAAAGTGTGCTGTGCGCTGTACTGGATTGTGATGCATGTTTGGGACTGAAGTGGTTAACCGAGAACTTTTCTTAGCAGAGCTGTCCTGATTGGTTTGCTGGCCTGTCAGACATTTCTACAACCAGTAGGCTCCTCTGGAGACAGCGGGTATAGCTGGTAACCTTATACCAGCGCGTCCTCTGTGGACTGTTAAAGGAACATGCATAATGAGTGAGTACCGTAAATCTGTGTTGGCTTGTATGTTGTTCACTGTGTGGTTTTCTATAGAATTGTGACCACTGTTCCTAACAATCTAGTTAACCAGTGCAATCTGACGTGTCAATGAGCTTGGGTTGTCCACACTTAGTACACTGCTGTGACTACTTGCTGAGAGGACTATATTACAACTGCCAGGACTGTAAATAGCTTTTCTGCAAGTTTTCATTGTCGCTATAGTGACCACATATGTTGGGTGTTTTTCCTACATTCATGTGGGTTCTCCATTTTCCTCCCACACTCCAGAAATGTGTTCAGATTGTTCCCAGACGCTGTTCCCACTTCTGGGAATGGGATAGGATCATGCCCTATTCTGTGCATAAATCAGCTCTAAGTATCTACGGTGGGAAAACCCCTTTAAATGTGTATTTGTCTATAAAAGGAAGTTATATAACAATGTGACCTCATTCTGTGTGCTACATGGATAGCATAAAGAAATAAACCTTAAAGGGGTATTCCCTCTGTCAGGAATAAGGACCACCCTATTCCTAGTTATTATAATGTTTACTGTGATCATATATGTTTTATGGTTGTGTGTTGTGGTGTAACATGTTCTGGTGTGATTTATATATATATATATATATATATATATATTCAGTATGTATTTATGTATTTGTGTTACAAGGCCAGCAGCCGTGTTGGGGGTAATGGATTTATGAATTAGTTGAAGGCTGCATAGAGAGCCGAGCGGTCTGCCTCTGACCCGGGAAACGGCAAACCCCCCCCCCCCCCGGGTGATATGATAGTTAGCACAGAGATGCTAATGAGGATGGGCCGTTTGCTGGTCACACCTCAGGACAGGGGGCTGCAGACTCCCCGACACCTCTTGGTGAGATATGAATTATGAAGAAGGGCTGGGGTCTGTATCTTCACCAGGGCAACTGGGAAACTGTCTTTTTGATATTTTCATACCTATTCCCTAGTTGGCCAGGGGGCCGGCTGCATGGGTAATGTGGCTTGGCCCAGAGGGGCTGAGCCAGAGGTGGGAGTGAGACTCCCCCTCAGGCTGCCCCTGGGGGAAAGGCATAAAAATGCAATCCCTGGATATTTGGGTGTCACATAGTGGGAGATCCAATCGAATTGGTTTGTGCACCATTATTCTGCCCAAATGCCCTAGAGGCTCCATCTACTCACCCTGTATTCCGCCCCGCTGGTCCGTCAAGCCCGCCCATATCCTCTAGATTGCCAGCCTCCATCTCATCCAATCTAGAGGAGTTGGGCGGGCTTGACTGATGAGCAGGGCGGAATACAGGGTGAGTAGACGGAGCCTCTAGGTGCTGAAAAGACGCCCCCATAGCACCTAGAGGCTCATTTGCATAGCAATAAAAATTTATTTTTTTTGTGTAACGGCTGCACACAAAGGTCTTAGAATAGCATGGTTAGGTAGAACAGACAGGGCCGGCCTTAGGTGTTCAGGCGCCCTGTGCGAGATAACCTTGTGGCGCCCCCCCCCCCCCCCCCAAAAAAAAAAAAACACTGCTTGTTGCTGGCATCATGGCATAGGCTGGCTGACTATCCAACCAAGTAGTTACCAGCCCTCACACCCCCACGGCCGGTGTAATGTTCTACTTCCCTAGTTCGTGAGATTTCCCTACCCTCGTCACTTCCGGTCGCACCGGACATGACGTGAGGAGGTGTGCCGCGCAGGCGCACAACGACAGGTTAGGGAAATTTCACAGCAGAGTGCGCATGCGCCAGGAGCCTCGCCGGCGGTTAGGGTAGGGAAAAACTATGGGCCAATGCGCAGGCGCAGGTGATCGGATGGATGTTCTCAGCTGAACACCGGCCGACACTGCGCATGCATCGGGAGCCTCACCAGCGGTTAGGGAAGGGAAAAATTACGTACGGGCCAGTGCTTTTTCCCTACCCTAACCGCTGGTGAGGCTCCCAGCGCATGCGCAGTGTCGGCCGGTGTCCAGCTGAGAAAATTCGTTTCCAATGTAGTATTAATAACTAAACAATTAAATAATAAACATATTGCATTGTCTACTTACCGCCAGGACAATTAGATGATCTGGACTCTGGCTGCATCTGGCTCTGGGGACTCCATTGTCACTCTCTTCCCCCCCCCCCCCTCCCTCTCTTGTCACTCTTTCCCCCCCCCCCCTTCCCTTGTCACTCCTCATTATCCCCCTCTCCCTTGTCACTCTCATTATTCCACCCCGCCCTCCCTTGTCACGCTCATTATTCCCCCCCCCATCACTCTCATTATTTCCCCCCCCATCACTCTCATTATTCCCCCCCCATCACTCTCATTATTTCCCCCCCCCATCACTCATTATTTCCCCCCCCATCACTCATTATTTCCCCCCCCCCATCACTCATTATTCCCCCCCCATCACTCATTATTTCCCCCCCCCCATCACTCATTATTCCCCCCCCCATCACTCATTATTCCCCCCCCCATCACTCATTATTCCCCCCCCCATCACTCATTATTCCCCCCCCCATCACTCATTATTTCCCCCCCCATCACTCATTATTTCCCCCCCATCACTCATTATTTCCCCCCCCCCCATCACTCTTATTCCCCCCCATCACTCATTTTCCCCCCCCCCCATCACTCATTATTCCCCCCCCCCATCACTCATTATTCCCCCCCCCATCACTCATTATTCCCCCCCCCCATCACTCATTATTCCCCCCCCATCACTCATTATTCCCCCCCCCATCACTCATTATTCCCCCCCCATCACTCATATTCCCCCCCCATCACTCATTATTCCCCCCCCATCACTCATTATTCCCCCCCCCCATCACTCATTATCCCCCCCCCATCACTCATTATCCCCCCCCCATCACTCATTATCCCTCCCCCCCCATCACTCATTATTCCCCCCCCCATCACTCATTATTCCCCCCCCCATCACTCATTATCCCACCCATCACTCATTATTCTTCCCCCCCCCATCACTCATTATTCCCCCCCCCCCATCACTCATTATTCCCCCCCCCATCACTCATTATTCCCCCCCCCATCACTCATTATGCCCGCCCCCCCATCACTCATGATTCCCCCCCCATCCTCATTATTCCCCCCCCATCACTCATTATTCCCCCCCCCCATCACTCATTATTCCCCCCCCCCATCACTCTATTCCCCCCCCATCACTCATTATCCCCCCCCCCATCACTCATTAGCCCCCCCCCCCATCACTCATTATTCCCCCCCCCATCACTCATTATTCCCCCCCCCCATCACTCATTATTCCCCCCCCCCATCACTCATTATCCCCCCCCCCATCACTCATTATTCCCCCCCCCCCCATCACTCATTATTCCCCCCCCCCCCATCACTCATTATTCCCCCCCCCCCATCACTCATTATTCCCCCCCCCCATCACTCATTATTATTTCCCCCCCCCCATCACTCTCATTATTTCCCCCCCCATCACTCTCATTATTTCCCCCCCCATGTCACTCTCTTTCTTTCCCCCCCCATGTCACTCTCTTTCTTTCCTCCCCCTCCCCCCTTGTCACTCTCTTTCTTTCCTCCCCCCTTGTCACTCTCTTTCTTTCCTCCCCCCTCCCCCCTTGTCACTCTCTTTCTACTCCCACCTCCACCTCTAGTGTAGCGTGGCCGAGCTCTGTTAGGTCCGCGGTACAGGAGCATTTGTTTCCTGTACCCGGCCGGACTGAAAGGAAGTGCACACTAAGTGAGCACTTCCTGTCAGTCCGGCCGGGTACAGGAAACAAAAGCTCCTGTACCGCGGACCTAACAGAGCTCGGCCACGCTACATTAACAGGCGCAGGATTCTTTAGAGCGGCAAGCGCTCAGCCTCAGCCACTCAGGCGGCGCAGAATGAGGGGCGCCGCCAGCCGCCCCCAACTTATATAAGTAACTTTTTTTTTTTTAAACCGCAACGGGCGCCGGGCGCCCCCTGCTGAATATAGGAGGAGGGGGGGGGGGGAGAAAACATAAGTGCCGCCTCGCCTGCCCATATTACATTGCGGGCTGTCGGCCGCCCGGCGCCCCTGTTGCTATGGCGCCCTGTGCGGCCGCACAGCCCGCACACCCCAAAGGCCGGCCCTGAGAACAGACACTAGCAGATCGCTAGTGTCTGACAGCTAATTAGGTCCAAATGAGGTGGTAGAAACTCTAAGAACCTGTTAGCTCCATGAAGAGTGTGTGTGCAGTCTGAGGCTGTATGTTTTTCCGTGAGGCTTGCTATCGTGTGGGTGTCTGCTTGCGAGTGAGGGATGTCCTGTCGACCTTATAACTGACGGGTGGTGGCAGTGAAAGTTTTGTGTTATTGCGTGGGTTTGCTTGCAGGCTTCAGGTGGCGATTTATGCTGAAGTTACGCCCCCGGTGTAGGGCGTAACAGCGTGTGAGGGGAATCAGCCTGAAGGGCTTGGGCAACCCTTGTCACCTGACGCGGTGGGCTGGTCTAGTCCCCGGTACGTGACAAATTGGTTCGTAGCGGTGGGATATCGCTATTTTTATGTGATTAATGCTTTAGTGTCTGCTTTACAGAATTATTCCTGACTTTAAAGGCTGGTAGAAACCTTGCGAGGTGAACCAGCATACGAGACAAACATAGTACTTGATTTTTGTTCAATAGACATATGTGCAAACAACCCCCCCGCCCCCCTTCTTGTTTTTCTTTTTTCTATCTTTTTATTTGGCAACCATGGAAGAGCATAAAGTTTTACATAAGCGTGGTCCTACAGAGTTTGAGTGGATGGGAGCCTCAACAGCGCCTGGAGATTCTCGAGTCTTCTATAAAAAGGAGGAGAGAATTCTGCAGGAAGATGGCACGAATGTGTGGGAGCATTAAGCGTATAGCACAGTACGAACCCAATCGGGAAGATTTCCCCCTTATAGAGACAGATGAGGAACTACACTCCCTGGGGCCTAAGTTTGAGGAAATTTGCCGACGATTTCACTTGGCCTCAGAGCACTTCTTCATCCTTAGTCTGAAAGGAGACCTCCTGGAAACTTTGGCACATTTGCCTCCGGGGACCTACTTGGATTATAACACCATAAAAAGCACTCTCATCCGACAGGGTGAGCTGCATCGCGCCAAAATGCTCGAACCCAAGGACACTGTTCTTAAGCGGACTTTGCCGGTGAAAGAGGCGACTACCACTGTGTGGCTTGGAATCAATGTGGAGCAGAGGACACCCCAGCATGTGGACATCAGCAGCACCTGAGGAGGAGACTTGCAGAACCAGCAAGGTACTGTGTGGGGATTATTATCAGGACTGATTTAAAGGCATGTGGGCCTGTGAGTCCTTGTGGGGACTTGTGGTACGGCTTCAAAACCACAGAAGTCTCAGAAACCCCTATCTTTCTGCATAATTCCTTCCTGGAGACAACACCAGAGCTAAATGGACTGTCTCAGGAGGGTCTCAATTGTGAACCTGCATCTTCAGAGGAAAATTGCAGTGTTTCAAAAGAGACAGGCAAATTGCAAGTGGGAAACATTATTTAAGATTCCATTGTCCGTGGGCTGGGAAATGGCTGCATGGACACTGTCGGTGAGGATCCCATTGACGGAGGCGATGCAGTGGGGGACAGTGACCTAGCTAAAGGGTCCTCTGATGCAGGGGCCAAAGATTCTGCCGATGTTGCAGACCTGGATGCATATCCTGTGGAGAACTCTAGTGTCCAAGACCCTGGACATGGAGGTATGGACATTGTTGATAAAGGCATGCGCTTTGTTAATATAGCTGAGGACAACATGGAATACAGTGAAGCCATGAAAGGATCTTCAGAGGCAGAGGCTGTAAATTGTGTTAATGTTGGGAAGCAGGACAATCTCCCTGTCAAAAAGTCAAACATTGAGTAGAGCATGGAAGAGCTAACCAGTAAAGCCCCTTTACTTTGTCCAGCCGTTGTCATGGAGACAGTACTGACTGCAGGTCCACAGCACCCATACTAAGGACTGACAAATGGGACTGATAATAGTGACCTAGTGGCTGATACCTCACTGGATGTAGCAGCAGAGAATCAATGTCGAGATGCGCTGAGGCGGATCTTGTCACCAGTTGTGAGGGGGTCAGAGATGATAGGCCCTTCAACATCAAAACTGACCCACCAGATATCCGCAGTTCCGGGGTAACCGGGGTGAGCCCTCTTCCTGAGACATTTCCTAAGGTGAGGGAAGGGGACTTGCTTAAGATCATGGGACATCTACTGTACCATTGTTATGTGAGCTTAGCTATGATGGCTCCCAGTGATCTTGATATGATTGACCTTTGTGTGAGAGGTCGGCTGATCTCCACTCACAATCCTGTCCTGGAGAAGGAATTGAGATGGGCTCAGGAGATGATCTGTGAATCGATCTCCCTTGCCATCTCTTAAAAAGGGGAGGTGTAAGGAATAAGGACCACCCTTTCCTAGTTATTATAATGTTTGCTGTGATAATATATGTTTTATGGTTATGTGTTGTGGTGTAACATGTTCTGGTGTGATATATATATATATATATATATATATATATATATATATATTCAGTATGTATTTATGTATTTGTGTTACAAGGCCAGCAGCCGTGTTGGGGTTAATAGATTTATGAATTAGTTGAAGGCTGCATAGAGAGCCAAGCGGTCTGCCTTGGACCTGGGAAACCCCCGGGTGATAGTTAGCACAGAGATGCTAATGAGGATGGGCCGTTTGCTGGTCACACCTCAGGACAGGGGGCTGCAGACTCTCCGGCACCTCTTGTCAGCAGCTTTGGTCTAACCAGAGAATGAACAATAATTTGTAATCCTTCATAGCCTGTCCAGGAGGGCGGAGATGTCCCCAAAATCCAGCTCATCACCTCTGGTTTGATGGGGGCATCGCATGGACACCAGACATGGCATATCAATTTGACTTCCTCTTCTTAAAAGAAGGATCTCACCTTCCGAATCGTCCTGGACATGTCGCGTTTGATATGCTGGGACTCGGAACAGGTGAGATATGAATTATGAAGAAGGGCTGGGGTCTGTATCTTCACCAGGGCAGCTGGGAAACTGTCTTTTTGATATTTTCATACCTGTTCCCTAAATGGCCAGGGAGCCGGCTGCATGTGTAATGAAGCTTGGCCCAGAGGGGCTGAGCCAGAGGTGGGAGTGAGACTCCCCCTCAGGCCTGCCCCTGGAGAAAAGGCATAAAAATGCAATCCCTGGATATTTGGGTGTCACAAAGTGGGGGAGCAAATCGAATTGGTTTGTGCACAATTATTCTGCCCAAATCTCCTTTTACCACACAAATGTTAAGTATTAGAACGTTCTTTGTTTACTCCTTTTGATTTTACAACTGTCTCTTGTTAATTATTTTTTGTAACCAAGTACTATTTTTTTATACATTAAACCTAAAAGTTTGATGGTTTGTCTTGTAACCTTAAGAACCTGTTAGCTCCATGAAGAGTGTGTGTAGTCTGAGGCAGTATGTGGTTTTTCCGTGAGGCTTGCTATCGTCTGCTTGCGAGTGGAACACTCAGGGTTGTCCTGTCGACCTTATAACTGACGGGTGGTGACAGTTAAAGTTTTGTGTTATTGCGTGGGTGTGCTTGCAGGCTTCAGGTGGCGATTTATGCTGAAGTTACAGCCCGGCGTAGGGCGCAACAGCGTGTGAGGGCGTGAGGTGAATCGGCCTGAAGGGCTTGGGCAACCCTTGTCACGTGACGCGGTGGTCTGGTCTGGTCCCCTGGTATGTGACACCCTCCATATCAAGTGATCAGTTAGGGGCTGGTCTCTGGGGCCCCACTAATCATGAAAATCTTCTAGGTTTTCCTTGCACAGTAGCATCCCAGGAATCAGGAAGGGGACACAGTGTTAAATAATTATCAGGATCGGTGAGTCTCCGAGTGGTCACCCCATCACCACCACAATCATAAAGTGTTGACATATCTGCCATTTCTTTCCAAACAGCCTGCCCCACTCTTTAAATCTACAAACCAGATTCCAAAAAAGTTGGGACACTATACAAATCGTGAATAAAAACTGAATGCAATGATGTGGAGGTGCCAACTTCTAATATTTTATTCAGAATAGAACATAAATCACGGAACAAAAGTTTAAACTGAGAAAATGTACCATTTTAAGGGAAAAATATGTTGAATCAGAATTTCATGGTGTCAACAAATCCCAGAAAAGTTGGGACATGGCCATTTTCACCACTGTGTGGCATCTCCCCTTCTTCTTACAACACTCATCAGACGTCTGGGGACCGAGGAGACCAGTTTCTCAAGTTTAGAAATAGGAATGCTCTCCCATTCTTGTCTAATACAGGCCTCTAACTGTTCAATCGTCTTGGGCCTTCTTTGTTGCACCTTCCTCTTTATGATGCGCCAAATGTTCTCTATAGGTGAAAGATCTGGACTGCAGACTGGCCATTTCAGTACCCGGATCCTTCTCCTACGCAGCCATGATGTTGTGATTGATGCAGAATGTGGTCTGGCATTATCTTGTTGAAAAATGCAGGGTCTTCCCTGAAAGAGATGACGTCTGGATGGGAGCATATGTTGTTCTAGAACCTGAATATATTTTTCTGCATTGATGGTGCCTTTTCCGACATGCAAGCTGCCCATGCCACACGCACTCATGCAACCCCATACCATCAGAGATGCAGGCTTCTGAACTGAGCGTTGATAACAACTTGGGTTGTCCTTGTCCTCTTTGGTCCGGATGACATGGCGTCCCAGATTTCCAAAAAGAACTTCGAATCGTGACTCGTCTGACCACAGAACAGTCTTCCATTTTGCCACACTCCATTTTAAATGATCCCTGGCCCAGTGAAAACGCCTGAGCTTGTGGATCTTGCTTAGAAATGGCTTCTTCTTTGCACTGTAGAGTTTCAGCTGGCAACGGCGGATGGCACGGTGGATTGTGTTCACTGACAATGGTTTCTGGAAGTATTCCTGAGCCCATTCTGTGATTTCCTTTACAGTAGCATTCCTGTTTGTGGTGCAGTGTCGTTTAAGGGCCCGGAGATCACGGGCATCCAGTATGGTTTTACGGCCTTGACCCTTACGCACAGAGATTGTTCCAGATTCTCTGAATCTTCGGATGATGTTATGCACAGTTGATGATGATAGATGCAAAGTCTTTGCAATTTTTCGCTGGGTAACACCTTTCTGATATTGCTCCACTATCTTTCTGCGCAACATTGTGGGAATTGGTGATCCTCTACCCATCTTGGCTTCTGAGAGACACTGCCACTCTGAGAAGCTCTTTTTATACCCAATCATGTTGCCAATTGACCTAATTAGTGTTAATTGGTCTTCCAGCTCTTCGTTATGCTCAAATTTACTTTTTCCAGCCTCTTTTTGCTACTTGTCCCAACTTTTTGGGGATTTGTTAACACCGTGAAAATTTGAATTAACGTATTTTTCCTTTAAAATGATACATTTACTTGGATTAAATGTTTGATCTGTCATCTACGTTCTATTACAAATAAAATATTGACATTTGCCATCTCCACATGATTGCATTCAGTTTTTATTCACAATTTGTTTAGTGTCCCAACTTTTTTGGAATCCGGTTTGTAATTTGAGTTACACAAGGTTTATTCCAACAGGTGCAGCATCAGACTGCAGGCTCATGCACATGGACGTAGCTGTTTTTGCAGTCCACAAATTGCGGATCTGCAAAACACGGATACAGGCTTTGTGGATTCCACATTTTGCAGAACGGAATGTCCTGCCCTATATAGAACAGTCCTACAGATGCGGACAACACACGGCGGGCTGTCAGCTTCTTTTGTGGCCCCATTGAAGCAAAAAATGCAGATCAGATGCAGAAAAAATATACGGTTGTGTGCATGAGCCCTGCATCTCACAGGGCCCATCACTTTTTACTGAGGACATCAAGTATATCACTCGACTGGGTCATGCGAGTATCAGAGCTCTCCCCACATTTAGGGGAAGCTCCTGCAATTGACTGTGTGCAGTGGTCATATTTACCTTGCTTTATGTCTTAAGGGTGTGACTATAGATATTATTGGGTTGTATAGACTGTATCTGGGTAAAATACTATGCATCCTGTACCCCAAATCCCTTAGTAACCATCTGTTTGAATGGTTCTTTTGCCCCCTGATGAACTGTGGAGGACACCACAGGGAAACATGTTGGGACACGCGATTTGGGGGCTGGACAAAACGTTGTGTCTAGCCCATCTGACATATAGAAAACCATATAATTGGATATCTGATTTTGGGGTATACCTACCACTATAGGAAGTATTATGAGTTACAGTCGCTTTATGTATTTTGTGACAAACAGTTGTCGCAGAACTTATGGGTGACACTATTTCACAGCACAGTAATTATAGTGTGTACCTGTGGTAATTGTCAATGCTATGGTTGATACTTGTGCCTGGTGTATGTAATATTGTGTGCACCTCCTAGAGAATTATAGGAGGTTCCTGATACAGGATTACCCTTATCAGAGGTGGCCATTCAGTCTTTGGTAGGCAGGCCTAAATATATAGGGTGACATGAATCTACCTCATCCCCAATCCTGTTTGTTCTGTTGTTTTTATGGATCTTGAACAATAGGAGACTTTATTTTATTTGTATTGAAATATAATAAAGTAAGTTTTAAGCTGGAAATTCTGTGATGAATGACCCGCATACTAATCGCATAATGACTCCTGCCTTGTCAGTTCAGTGACTTAAAATAATATTCTTTTTAAAGGGGTTGTCTCCTATTAGGGCATGTGTGTGCCATGTGGCCAAAGCTTCTACCCACAAAATGAGCTGTTTGCCAAGGGTGCCAGGAGTGGGACAAAGCTTGACCAGGTGATTTTTCGATGGTCACATTCTAAAAAGGTTATATTAAAACCCCTTTAATATATTTACCTTAGAGTTCTTTGTTGTCAATATTTGGATCTCCATTCTGATATCTGTTAACTTGTCTGCATAATGTATCACCCATGGGGACAACATGTAATGCAATGCAATCATGGCCTGCTTTAGTAACATTGCTATAGATGACTACAGCGGTCTGCCCATGTGTCATCTGGCAGGTGGGTAAAAAGGTGCAGTAGGGTATCTAACCTGTGGCAGTAAGGGAGCGGATGGTGAATTTTAAAGCTAAGTATATTGAGCAGTTTCCTTTATTTTACCATTTTGGGTAGAATGAGATTTCTTTCTTGTTTTATCTTTAGGAAACCCCTTTAATCTTAACAAATGAGTCATATCGTACAGCCTGGTTATTATGTAATTGGTGATTTGGCAGAAGTATAGGTTCTGCATGTTAAAACAAAAACGGAAACAAAATATTGCAGTCTCGCCAAATTAGCATCAAGCTAATTCTGCACTATATAGGCTTTGATTTTGACCACATGTTACACATTATGTAATGGCAAAGGGGAATTCTGTAATGATTCTGCATTATGTTCATAGGGTTTTAAAAAAACCAACAACATTTATTTGCGTTGTGGCACAGGCACACGGCCATTGCCCGGCAGGGCTGGTGCAAGGATTTTTGCCACCCTAGGCAAAAGCTAGTTTTGCCGCCCCCTTGACTTCGCCCATTGACCACACCCTTTGACCCGCCCCTTTTTTTTTGTCGGCCACCTATTTAATAATTGTTGCATGCAACAATTTACTTGACCAGATCATTTTAGATATTCTACAGCAGTCTGGTTACATAGCCTCCCTGAAATTTCTGTTGCGGAAAAGTGGCAAAATCTGCAGAAAGGGGCCCTTAGACTGAAGCTGCACGGGGCCAAAGATCGCTACGTAGCTGGGCAGTGTTCTAACATTACGGAATTGAATGAGGATTTCCTCTTGTCACTTGCTGGGGAAGCTGCGTGCAGTGTGCGGGGCGACTACCTGCAGAGCCCTCACCCACTACTCTGTCCACAGGTCCTGGTCCTCCTCAGCCCAGGCATCAGCCTCCCATGTGCTATGTACGGTATGTGCTCTCCATCCGATCAGACCAGGTGACATGTGTGCCTGTTTACTACACCCGGGCTATGGCACAGCAGCACCGCTCTGTTACTTACACATCCGGCTGATGTGCACTAGTGTCTATGGAGTGAAGAAGAGGCATACAAATGGTTAACTATCCACCAGGAGGCTGACCCCAGCCAGTAGACTACATAGAAACTTCCCCTAACTCCGCACATTGGCACCGTGCCCACCTTCTCAGGCTGTGCCCGATGCAGCATCCCTATGGCCGGCAATGACACCCACCCCTGACAGCCTGCACTTTCTGGAGTACGGTCCCATCGCCACAGCGGGCAAAAGTCCAGCCAAAGTCAGCAGGCAACTTGTAAACACTTTCCCCATGGCGGCTCCAGGGCTCCACTGCCCAGCGCGACGGATAAGTCTCCTCAGTCACAACCGGCGAAGAGCCGTGACAGGAAAAGTCACGCCGCTGACTGCGCCACAGAGAAGTTTGGAGGCTCCCAGGTGCTGATAGTCCTGGCGGTGGGGAGCATGACTGGTCCCATGCACACAGTAGTCACGTGAGTGGCGCCGTGCCCACGCCCGGTTCTTGTAGTAACGTGTGTCCTGCCGCAGCTCGTCTCCCAGCGCCGCCTCTCACTCTGTGCTCGGGATCTGGACTCTGGCTGTGACGTCACAGCTCTCTCCCTGGACTCGGGGGGCGGCTGATGCTCCCGCACAGTGCGGGAGCATCAGCCGCCCCGAGTCCAGGGAGAAAGCTGTCTGCTCCCCCCGCTGCCTGCGCACACACACACACACACTGCTCCCCCCGCTGCCTGCGCACACACACACACACACACTGCTCCCCCCGCTGCCTACGCACACACACACACACACACACACACACACACACTGCTCCCCCCGCTGCCTGCGCACACACACACACTGCTCCCCCCGCTGCCTGCGCACACACACACACTGCTCCCCCCGCTGCCTGCGCACACACACACACTGCTCCCCCCGCTGCCTGCGCACACACACACACTGCTCCCCCCGCTGCCTGCGCACACACACTGCTCCCCCGCTGCCTGCGCACACACACACTGCTCCCCCCGCTGACTGCGCACACACACTGCTCCCCCCGCTGCCTGCGCACACACACACACACTGCTCCCCCCGCTGCCTGCGCACACACACACACTGCCCCCCCCCGCTGCCTGCGCACACACACACACACACTGCTCCCCCGCTGCCTGCGCGCGCACACACACACACACACTGCTCCCCCGCTGCCTGCGCACACACACTGCTCCCCCCGCTGCCTGCGCGCACATACACACTGCTCCCCCGCTGCCTGCGCACACACACACTGCTCCCCCCGCTGCCTGCGCGCGCACACACACGCACACACACACACACACTGCTCCCCCCGCTGACTGCGCACACACACACTGCTCCACCCGCTGCCTGCACACACACACTGCTCCCCCCGCTGCCTGCACACACACACACTGCTCCCCCCGCTGCCTGCACACAGACACACTGCTCCCCCGCTGCCTGCACACACACACACTGCTCCCCCGCTGCCTGCACACACACACACACTGCTCCCCCGCTGCCTGCACACACACACACACTGCTCCCCCCGCTGCCTGCACACACACTGCTCCCCCCGCTGCCTGCACACACACTGCTCCCCCCGCTGCCTGCACACACACTGCTCCCCCTGCTGCCTGCACACACACTGCTCCCCCTGCTGCCTGCACACACACTGCTCCCCCTGCTGCCTGCACACACACTGCTCCCCCTGCTGCCTGCACACACACTGCTCCCCCTGCTGCCTGCACACACACATATTGCTCCCCCCACTGCCTGCACACACACTGCTCCCCCTGCTGCCTGCACATACACACTGCTCCCCCTGCTGCCTGCACATACACACTGCTCCCCCTGCTGCCTGCACATACACACTGCTCCCCCTGCTGCCTGCCTGCACATACACACTGCTCCCCCTGCTGCCTGCACATACACACTGCTCCCCCTGCTGCCTGCACATACACACTGCTCCCCCTGCTGCCTGCACATACACACTGCTCCCCCTGCTGCCTGCACACACACTGCTCCCCCTGCTGCCTGCCTGCACACACACTGCTCCCCCCCCCCCTCCGCTGCCTGCACACACACTGCTCCCCCTGCTGCCTGCACACACACTGCTCCCCCTGCTGCCTGCACACACACACTGCCCCCCCTCCCCATTATGATGTGGGTAACAGAGTTACTGGCCATTAAGTTGGCTTTTGAGGAATGGCGTCATTGGTTGGAAGGGGTGATTCATCCGATCACAGTCTTCACAGATCACAAAAACCTGGCTTACCTGGAGTCGGCTAAACGACTGAACTTGTTTGTATTAGGCCTGAAGGAGACTCCTGTTCGTCCTTCCTTTTGGAGGAACAGGTAGTGTCGTCCCTGCCATTGGTACCAGGGTCCTATAGGGCTTGATAGTACTCTAGGTATTCCTGCGTATGAACACACCTACTACTTATGGGGTCTGTTCATACTGGTAGTCAGTCAGGGTATCGGTTAGGGTTTTACTAGGAGGTGTCCATCTTCCTTCCCTAGTTCTCAGGCCTGATTCCCTGTCCCGTCACAGCAGCCTGTACGGATTGTGACTGTGCATTGGGGACCACAAACTGCGGCCCCCCAATGCACGGAACGGCCAAACAGCCGTTTGAATGAGCCCTTACACTGTTGTGCAATGTTGCCAGTAATTATTCTTTTTTTTCCTTGCATTTTTTTTTTTTTTTTTTTACATATTTCTTTATTGCATGATTTTCTTTTGTTTGCCATAAATTTATTAGGAAGAATGACAGAGAAAACGTGTTACTTTGCTCTATTCTACTTCTCTAGTTTTTATTCTTTTCTGAATGTGTAGCCCATACAAATCTATTCGTATGATGGGTAAAGAAATACCAGCTGATATTACAATAGTCAGTGCATATGTTTGGGAATTAGATACCTGTAATCGCTCCAGTCCACGCATGAAATTGTCTATATGTTCCTTTGTAGAAAACTGATTTTCAGCTAGTGAAGGACATCCATAGGAAAAATCTCTTTGTCATGATAATCTCTAAGTAAAAATGGGTGACATTTCAGAGATCCCTTTTTAATGTGCTTTCCAACTTTAGACATGACATAAATGTCACATAGCCTGCCAGGTGTGGCTAGTGCTCCATCCAAATGGATATTAAATGAAGGGATAGCCACATATATGGCAGTCGGAACGTACGTAGGATGTTTTATACCAGTGAGTGGTCTATGTAGCTCTCCATTCAAGGATAGTAGAAGGGATCTGGCAGACAAATTAGTATCTTGGAAAAAGTGGTTTTACTGAAGTTATGTGGGGCAACAAGCTTTTTGGTTACAATGATCTCACAAAAGTCAACTGGCTTGGTGGTTACAAACTCTCTTTATAGATAAAAGGCTTGGCACTATCATAGTCCTAATGGCAGCATACACCCAACTCAGAGGTCATCAACTGTCTTGCACTCAACTCAATGGGCATCAACAACTCTGCACTGGAGTCTCCCTCTGGTTTGATGTTGACACTCTCCATGTGGTGCACACTTTTTACACAGGTATGACCACAGGCCTTGGATCATTTCCAAGTGATGCACATAAAGGCTTACAGTCATTAGGCTTGACACAGTCTAAGCAACAGCTCCCATACTTTGACTGTCTCATAGACAATTGATGCCATTCTCTACACAGGTGTTTCACTTATGTGGCTGGTCTGTGCCTCCTGACCTGGTCCTCTGAATGCTTACAGGTTGAGGGACAGGAAGTGCTATGGTCAGGTGCCTCTTGCTCAAAGCTCCCTTCTGCTACAGATGTCTCTTCTCCAACCGCTACCTAGGCACCTAAGGCAGTGCCCCAAATGACGTCACTCATCTGCACGTCCTACCTAACTACCATGCAGTGTGACTGGTCCTCTCTATAACAGCAGCTGTGGTGCAATGAAAATGGGCTGCTGCTTTCATTTTCCAAACAGCTTCTGAAATCTGGTAGAATCTGTTTGCCATCAACTTTGCTTTCCTTGCGGACTAATTTTGAAAAAGAGATCTCATTTTCTTACTGTTAATTCTTAACCCAGCAGTTTAACTTCTTAGATGCTGAGTGTATAGTGGCATCTAAGCAGGCACCCTCTCTCACACCATTGTTCCTCCCCCAACATGGTTGTGGTGTGCCAAGGGGTTGGCATGGCAGTCAGGGGCCTAACAATGGCATCCAGGCCTGCCATGTACGGATGCCTATTAGTCATTCTGTCAGTTTTACTGTAACTGACATAATACACTTCAATACAGAAGTATTGCTGTGTATTGCTTAGGTGATGAGGGGATTGCAGATTAAAGTGTAGGTTGTTAAATGCCTTTATTTCTAAATCCCCCCCCCCCCCAAACAAAAAAGAAAAAAATGCATAATTGGTATTGCTGTGTCCATAACTACTAGTACAATAAAAGGAACACATTATTTATCCTGTGCAATAAACACTGAAAAACTAATTTAAAAATGCCAAAATTGCTGAGTTTTGTTCAAACAACTTCCCAATGCAACACATAAAAAGTGTCAAGAGTCATATGTACCTTAAAATGCCAGCTTTTCCAAACTAGCCCCTGCACAGCTCTGTATATGAAAAATAAAAATTATTAGTTACAAGTCTTTAATTGCAGCAGCACAAAAACTAATGATTTTTCAAAAATAAGGGCCCAGATTTACTAATCCTGATGGCATAAGCTGGATAGGCTGACTATCGGGTCACCAGAGCTCAAGGTGGATTATAAATGTGGTGCAGGGATAGACACTTTTCTCTGACTCTAAACTATTGTTTGGTTTACTTTTAAACAGAATTTTACATCAGAATTGTGCAACTTTGGTGCAAAATGTTGCCTCTTAGGCCATGCCTCCTTCCTGTGAAACTCCACCACTTCTGACTAAGACCCACCTTTTTTTGAGCAAGGTGGAAAAAAGTGTAGACACCAAAATTGTGCCAATTTGCACCACTTTTGAGTGAATCTGGTAATAGTGTTTTATTTTGCAAAAGTAGAAATACAAAGAAAGAATACTGTATAAATGTGATGTTCCTGTAATTATACTGACCTGCGGAATAAAGTTATCATGCTGTGAAATCAAAACCCAAGAAAAAATTGCAGATTTTTTTTTTTTTTTTATGCCATCCCCCCAGAAAATAATAATAATAAAGTTATTAAGTACATTAGATGTACACCAAGTCAAGGTGTACCTCTTAAAAAGGCAAGCCCTCATACAGCTATGTTGATGGAAACATAAAAAAAAGTTTGAAAATCTGGATAAGAAAGAAAAAAAAAAGACGAAAAAATTGTCCCAAAGTCTACAGTATGTCATATCCTTGCTATTTGAAAAATCTCTCCATATAGGCACTTTTGATGGTTTGAAGCTAGACTTTTGTGATTTAGTGGACTCAGATGAACTAAAAGAAAATGGGTTAGACCTGTCACTGTGGCGTTCTTACGCAGCCAGACTTGTTCATACAGAATACAGAGCGGTGTGTACATTTGGCAGGCTCGCACTATTTAACATGACAAATACCTGTGCCACACCTTTTTAATTATTGTTGTGCTAGACATGCCTGCAAATGGACTGCATAGTTTTTCATTTGGAAACTACAGTATACTTAGGCTACTTTCACACTAGCGTTGTTTTAATCCGGCGTTCAATTCCGACACCGGAACTGCCCGCCGGATCCGGAAAAACGTGTGAAAACAGATTACATTTGAATCCTGATCAGGATTTTGATCACAAAGAAAAAATGCATTGGAAAAAACGGATCCGCCATTTATGGACTTTAACTTTTTTTTCACATTTTTCGGGTTTAACATGCAAAAGCCGGATCCGTTTTGACTGAACACACGGGGCCGGATCCGGCGTTAATGCAAGTCAATGGGAAAAAAGCCTGATCAGGCGTTCAGTCAAAGTGTTCAGGCTTTTTGGCCGGAGGTAAAAATACTGCATGCTACGTTTTTCTGAAAAGCCTGATCAGTCAAAAAGACTGAACTGAAGACATCCTGATGCATCCTGAAGGACTGACTCTCCATTCAGAATGCATTAGGATAAGGCTACTTTCACACTAGCGTTCGTCGGTCCGCTCGTGAGGGGCTCACGAGCGGACCCGAACGCAGCCGTCCAGCCCTGATGCAGTCTGAATGGAGCGGATCCGCTCAGACTGCATCAGTCTGGCGGCGTTCAGCCTCCGCTCCGCTCGCCTCCGCACGGACAGGCGGACAGCTGAACGCTGCTTGCAGCGTTCGGGTGTCCGCCTGGCCGTGCGGAGGCGTGCGGATCCGTCCAGACTTACAATGTAAGTCAATGGGGACGGATCCGTTTGAAGATGCCACAATATGGCTCAATCTTCAGGCGGATCCGTCCCCCATTGACTTTACATTGAAAGTCTGGACGGATCCGTACGAGGCTATTTTCACACTTAGCTGTTATATGCTAAAATAATGCAGACGGATCCGTTCTGAACGGAGCCTCCGTCTGCATTATTATGATCGGATCCGTTCAGAACGGATCCGATCGAACGCTAGTGTGAAAGTAGCCTAAAACTGATCAGTTCTTTTCCGGATTTGAGCCCCTAGGACGGAACTCAGCGCCGGAAAAGAAAAACGCTAGTGTGAAAGTACCCTTACCCCTGTGAAAAATATCGAATTCTGTATACTGCTTCAGAAGTGATGAAACTGACATTGACAAGTTGGCAGAGGGAGTCACAGTATGAGGCAAAGCACGGACCACAATGAATAATATAATAATATAGCCTAGAATAATATCTAGTTATTGTGTAGTAAACTACTAGTTGCAGTCAATACATTTTCATTATATCTTTTGCAGCACGAAGGCACGGACCTGAAAGCCCACAGAACGGCTTCTGTGTGTTTCTGTGGACTTCCAGGTCCATGCCTCCGCTCCACAAAAGATGGGACATGTAGTAGCATCTTGCGGATCGCGGACCAATTGAAAACAATGGGTCCGCATCGCAATGCAATGAAGGGTTCACACAGCCGGTGCCTGTGTTTTGCAGACCCGTGGTTTGCAATACAGGCACAGTGGCAGCATAATTATGTGAATGTGGCCTAAAGCAGTCACCTGGCTTCCCTTCTGGATCCTAGCCATCATCTTCTTCAACACTTGAAAATGCCAAAGAATGGGCTATATCTTTTATTAGCCCCTTCCTGCCAATGCTGATGATCACAGCATCCAAGTGTTTTATAGAAGGAGGGGGCTCCTTCTGTCACCCCATGGGACCCTCACCACAAGGCCTCATGATGAGTGGCCTAATACACTGCAGCACAGAAGTATTGCAGTCTATTATACACACAATCGCTTGTTGAGTAAAAATATTAGTTAAATAAAATGTTAAAGAAATGTAAACAAATGGAAAAAAGTATTCCCTTGTGTAAAAAATGCTAACGGGACAAAAAAAAATCACATAATTGGTATTGTGATGTGCCTACTAATCTGAACTATAAAGTTATCATGTGATCACCATAATAAAGCCAGAATAGATGTGTTTGCTTATCCCAACTGTAAAACAAAACAAAAAAAAATTAGACTAAAAATTGATCAAAATTATATGTACCCCAAATCGGTACCAATCAAAATAACAGTTTGTCTTGCAAGAAAACACACACACATCAGTTGATGGAAAAATACAAAAATTGTGGATCTTTGAAAGCAGCAACAAAAAATTAAAAATAAACACACAAAATTATAAAGACAAAGTATTTTTGTTGTGCAAAATTAGTAAGACTTAACAAAATTACATACATTTGGTATCACCACAGTAAAACTGACCTTCAGAATAAGATTGACATGTAATTTATACCAAATAGTAAATTGCATTAAAAAAAATTGACCAAAAATGTCATATGTACCAAAACTGGTACTAATGAAAGCTATAGCTCACCCCCACAAAAAATACATTTTGCAGGAGTCTGTCTATATGTTGTCAAAATTTGTGACACATTTGTCAAATCCTGCAATGTTTAATAAACTCAGTGCATCTATAAGTCTGTCTTGAGTATTTACTCCCCTTTCTGTGCCACATACTGTATATATTGGAGGAACACTGAGACTATTCTAAAGACTTTTTAAAGAGTCTCAGTTGAGAGATCTGTCTTAAATCGGCTTGACAGGATGACCATGCCCACAGGCGTGGACTGGGAAATTATCATGTGAAGAAGTATGGATTCAATGTAGGTGCAAGGGAAACGCTGGGAGTTGTAGTCCTCTCCTCTTATACCTCCTGTTATGTAATAGAGCTAGAGCAGCAGAATTCCATTCACCCTAATAGTTCTCTATTTGGCTGAATGGGACAAGGGGTCCTGAGTCTGCCCCCTTCCCAGCCCACGTCACACCCCCTTTTTTCCGCCACCTTAGTGACGTGAACGGGGAAAAGTTGCAGATGCAGCAGCAAATCCCCTGTGCCACTTTGGCGTACTTTGCATCATAAATGCCCCCCATTGGTTTTGAAGGTGGTCATAACCTTTAATTATGCTACAATGGAGTTCCACACAAATCCTCAGATTAACGGGGCTGCAGTGCTGCATTCTCTTTTCATATTTTCTCCCAGCAAAAAACTGTGAAAGGGAGACAATCTTAAAACATCACTGCACTCCTATTATTCTCAGAATCAGGGGGAGTTCCAGCAGTTGGACCCTCAATAATTAGGAAGTGATATGCCATCATCGCCTGTGATAGAAATAACCTTATGGTTAGTTTAGGCTTTGTATGCATACCAGTAGTTAGGATCTGAATTGTTGTTACATAAGGGTGGAGTTATGTGGATTACCATAGTTTATGAATAAGTAGTCTTACCTAACATTCGGTGACACAGTTTCACAGAAAGGCATCCTTCCCTAGTGGAGAGTGAAGTGAGTACTGTTACTACCTTGTCGATTAGAAGGGACATAATAAGTTTAGGTTTGCTAGTTATTTTGTGTGTATCGTATTTTTTATCAAATGCTTGCCTGGTTCTATGTAATAGCTTAATCTAGACGCTGTGTCTTACAAGCAGTACTGAATGGCAGGTCTCCATTAATAGGATTTTAATGGATTTTCCCTCTATGTGTTTTTTTTTTTTTTTTAACACTTTACATGTTACTCAAGTAACATAACAAGTATAAAATGAAAAGAGTTTTCCAAGCTTTTAATACTTTTAATACTTATGACTTATCCTCAGTCTGGATAGGTCATCAATATTTGATCGTGTGGGTCTGACACGCGGTGGTGTTCATACTTACCCCCTTCAATCAACCCAGCCTTCTCTGTGCTTACCAAGAACAGCGCCGTACATTGTATAGCGGCTGTACTTGGTATTGCAACTCAGCCCCATTAAATTCTATGGTGTTGAGCTGTGCCAAAACCACAAGACCGATGAACGTAACGTCACTCGGCCTAGGAAAAGCAGTGAGTAGACCTCAGCGCTACTGTGAGCTCTGCTGCCTTCTCGAATAGCTGATTGGCAGGGGTCCCGGGTGTTGGACCCCCCACCAATCAGATACTGAACACCTATCCAGTATTTTTTTTGCGGAACGGACATACGGACAAGGTCGGGTGATCACTGGCATCTTTATAGGCCAATTATCAGCTTTTCTAGAAAGGCTAATGGACACCTTTTGGGGCCTTTTTTTTTTATTATTGCTCATTTTGGGCAACAAATCATGTCAGCTGGTCTTGTAAATGTAAACAGTTTTTCTTTTACAGGTTTCAGTTTCAGTCCTCTGGATAGATCATCAGTATCTGATCAGTGGGAGTCCGATACCCAGGACCACCGCCAATCAGCTGTTTGACAAAGCACCAGTGCTCACAGTAGCGCCGCTGCCTTCTCCAGCTTTTCCTAGGCTGAGCGACGACATTGGTCACATGGCCTAGGCGCAGCTCAGCCCTATAGAAGTGATGGCACAGGAGTGCCAATGCCTTCTCAAACAGCTGATTGGGATCGGACCCGCACCAATCAGATACTGATGACCTGTCCCAAGGTAAGGCTATCAATGAATTTCCCCGCCCCCTCCACCGCCTAAGTTCGCCTCCTGAGTCCTCCCACCCAGTCCCTCTAGTTAGTAGGAGGCGGACTCAGGCGGTGGAGGGGGCGGGGAAATTCATTCCTTTCCTGCACTGCGGTCTGCGGGCGGCGCTGGTGCCAGCCTGGCTCCGCCTCCGCTACGCCCCCGTTCCGGCCCCCTCCGCCGCATCTACCGGCCTACCTCATGTTGGACCGCCCGCGCCCGCCCACTACACTGGGCGCTTAGTGGCCCCCACTCCTCAGCAATGCCATGATCTCACCTAGTAATGACACAGTGTGAGCCCTACAGCTGTCCTCCGCCCGTCCCCGGCATTGTCATCACCGTGCACACACCATTTCCCGCCTACTAACTTGAATTGTAAAGCTCCTATCACAAAGCAGCTCGACTTCCGGCAGACGTCACATGACAGGAATGACGTAACGTGAAACTGCTCTATTAGATTCCTATGGTTCACACTCCTGCTGAGATATGAGGTGTGTATGTACAAGCAGGACTGTGCAGACTGCAGTGATCAGCATGCATGACTCCATCTATCTATCTATCATATATCTAATCTACAACCCCCTCCGCTCATATTTAGTATTTTGTTTAAACAATTTTTTTCATGTTTTTCATGTTTTATTAAATGGAGGGGGGGGTTACCTGTCCTGCTGTGGGGAGGAGGGACTGGGAGTGGGACTATGGAGGGAGACTGGTCCCGCCTAAAACCTACTACTGCTGTCACTGGATGGCACAGAGGGGTGATGGCACCTACTTCTCCAGGCTGCCTGTGAGGACCAGACATCAGCTGTCTACAGGAAAGGTAAGTGTCTGTCTGTAGAAATAGTGTCTGTCTGTAGAAATAGGTGTATAACTACTTGTAAGTTCATGTGTATGTAATGTGTGTGTGTGTGTGTGTGTGTGTGTATATATATATATATATATATATACACAGTATATATGTCCATATATGTGGTGAGTGCGTATGTGAGTCTGTCCATGTATGTGGTGAGTGCCTGTATGAGTGTGTCCATGTATGTAGTGAGTGCCTGTATGAGTGCGTCCATGTATGTAGTGAGTGCCTGTATTAGAGCGTCCATGTATGTGTTTGAAATCTCTTTTTATTAATAAAACAAGAATCATAGTACATCAATTCAAGTCAAAGTTGAGGAAGCCACCTCATTATGAAGGCCGACGAACATCATCAAGGGCAAAGCCAGACAATACATGTGAGCATGAGGTAACCACTCATCTGGGACCACCAGTTCCATTAGACAAGTGGTCTTACAGGTACAATAACATAGTTCGTACAAAACAAGTGAACAGAGCAACGGCTCCAACACTGTGTCACCTCGCATATCAAGCCGTAGTCCATATAATGTTTTGGGGTTAAAAGAATTTGCTTAACGTAATATCATAAAGGGAACAGCATGTATATCTTGCCACTCATATGGTAAGTTAAGGTAATTTAAGTTAAGTAGGGCCATTTTGCAACGCACGTAGGTATTCTGCTCTATATTGCAGCCAAGGCTGCCAAATCCGCAGAAAGCGATCTCTGTTATGGTACGTCCACCCAATCAGTTCCTCCATTTGACATATCTGCTGGACCCTATCTCTCCACATATCCAGGGTAGGGGAATCCACTGATCTCCATTTCAAAGGAATCAGGAGTTTAGCAGCCATCAGCAAGTGTGATCAGGCTGTGTCTTCCAGGGCGAAATGTTGGGGTAGGCAGCCAAAGCAGTATCAATTGGGCTGTAAGCTTCAAAGACGTGCTACAAATCAAATTGATAGTACTCTCGACCTCCTCCCAGAACTTACGGATGCCCGCACATGTCCACCAGATATGGGAAATGGAGCCAGTGGCGGCATTACAGCGCCAACATAAATCTGTGGGAAGCAACTGGATTTTATACAAAAATTCAGGTGTCCTATACCATCTGAACGCTACTTTAACTGAGTTTTCTTGTATTTTGATATATTTAGAGAAGCCATGTGAACATTTTTGGATCCATTTCCTGTCTGTTTCATTTAAGGTAAGTTGCAGTTCCTTCTCCCAGTCAGCTAACCATGGCGGGGCCTTGGAATCTCTGGAGTTAAGGATTTGTCTGTAAATGAGAGTGGTGCATTTATGGGGCAAACTCGGGAGTAAGACAAAGTTTTCCAGCCACGTTGGGTCTGCTAAGGGTATTAGCTCGGAAGACTTGAACTGTCTACACATAGATTCAAAGTCATTTCTCTGCACAAAGTTTTTCCCTAGGTCTATATCGCCTGAAAGGGCGCTGAAATAATCGATTGAGCCCTCAAGTTTCCCTAGTTCTCCCAATCTATGATTTGACAGTGACAACCATATGTCAGGTGGATGTTCAATTTGGGGGCACAAAAGGGTGGGCAGGACAGAGATGGGGGCCAAAGGAGAGGTCCTGTTTTGCCCCGAGTTAAGTTCCCTTGACCTATGGCAGGTGTATAGCATACTCCTAGTGAGCACACTGTCAATTTTGGTCTCTCTCCCAGGTCTCTTGGGTAGCCATATTCCATGGAACGAGCCTTTGCCTAGAAGGGCTAATTCCAGATCTATGTGCCAATAATGGGATTCACATCTAGCCAGAGAAAGCCATCTTTCTAAATTAATAGCTTGTACATAGGATGGAAGATCTGGAAGGGAAATGCCTCCCTGCTTTTTCCTCCTTGATAGCAAGCGGAAGGACATTCTAGGGTGGCCTCCATTCCAGAGGTATTTACTCATGATGGATTGGACTTTGTTGATATAGCTATTAGGAATAGATATGGGAAGGGCTCTGAGGGTATACATAATCAATGGAAGAATGTAGGTGGTCAGAACATTCTTTCTACCTAGCCAGGTGAGAAACGGCGATGAGCTTTTAGAGAGAATGGACGCCACTTTTGAGAGTAAAGGAGGATAATTAAGCTTAAATAGGAGCTTGGGGTCTGTTGGGATCATGACACCTAGGTATTTGATTGCCTGGGGAGGCCACTTAAACGGGGTAAGAGTTTTAACTCTACTACGTAGGGCAGACGATAAAGAAATGCCTAAGGCTTCCGATTTATCAAAGTTTATCTTAAAATTCGAGAGTTGACTGAAAGATTCAAATACCTTCATAACCTCCGGCAGGGCCTCCTCAGGGTTGGACATAAAGAGCAGGAGATCATCCGCAAAAGCTTCCATCTTGTGACTGAACTTCCCCAAACTCACACCTTTGATCACCGGGGATTGGCGGAACTTTAATAACAGGGTCTCTAGGACAAGAATAAACAGGGTGGGGGATAGTGGGCAGCCTTGTCGGGTGCCATTTTTAATTTGGAAGGCGTCCGATAGGGTCCCATTTACCATTACTCTTGCAGAAGGTGCCGAGTATAGAGTAAATATGGCCTTAATAAAGTCTTCTGGAAAGCCGAATGCATCTAAGGCTCTATCCATATAGCTCCAGCTGACCCTATCGAACGCCTTCTCGGCATCCGTGCCCAAAAGCACCAAAGGGGACTTAGTTTTGATAGCATGCGTAATCACATGTATCACTCTGCTTACATTGTGTCTGCCCTCCCTACCAGCCACAAAGCCCACCTGTTCTTCACCCACAAGCCCAGGAAGCAACTTCGAAATTCTGTTGTTAAGTAGTTTGGCCCACCATTTCAAATCGGTGTTAAGCAATGAAATTGGCCTATAGTTACCACACGCTTCTCTATCCTTTCCTTCTTTATGGATAATTGTTATATGTGCCTCCTGGGCTTGTGGGGTCAGAGATCCACCCTTCAGAAGGGAGTTGCAAACGTCTACAAAGTGGGGTGTGAGTGTGTCTCTAAACCTTTTATAGTAGTAGATGGGGAACCCATCGGGTCCGGGACTTTTGCCCGAGGGTATAGAGGATAGGACTTGGTCCACTTCTTCCAATGTAAAAGGCTGGAGTAGGCAACTTATATCACTTGCGGAAATTTTGGGGATATCAATAGAGCCTAGGAATTCTGCAATATGACCAGCTAACTGCTGGCTTCTGAGGGGTGCCGGGAGGTTAAATAGAGATGAATAGAAGGAGCAAAACTCTCGCGCTATCGCGGGGGTGTTGATGAGTCGGGAGCCTGTGGCTGACTTAATCGCTGAGATAAAGGATCTGTTCCTTTGGCCTTTTAAAAGATTAGAGACTAATTTGGAGCCCCTGTTTCCATGCAAATATTGCTTAAAGCGCAATGTTTTCAGTGCTCTAGCCGCTCGCACATTCAGCAGGTCAGTGACCTCGTATCTCAGCCGTTTAAGAGAGTCTAATACCTCAACCGATCTCGCCTTCTTGTGCAAGATTTCCAGAGTGGAGATCTGTTGGAGGAGTGAATCTAATTGTCTCTGCCTATTCCTTTTAACTCTAGAACCCAGGCTAATGAGCTCCCCTCTAATTACTACCTTGTGGGCCTCCCATAAGGTCGTCCCCTTAGTTAAACCTCCAGCATTCTCCAAAAAGTAATTTTTGAGGCGTTGTTCTATCTCTTTCTTATGTGACTCATCTTCCAGAAGCGTCTCATTTAATCTCCAGACCCAGGACCTCGGAGGAATGTCATGCAATCTCACCTTCACACTCACCAACGCGTGGTCAGAAACAACTATATTTCCAATACTGGCCTCAGAAACTGAGGGCAATAGTTGGTTAGTTATAAAAAGATAATCGAGGCGTTGATAGGTATCATGCGTCCGCGAGTGGAAGGTGTAATCCTTGTCTTCTGGATGGAGAATGCGCCAAACATCCGAGATCCCGAGGTCTGTGAATGCAAGAAGAAGCCTTCTCATTTGCTTTTTAGAAGGAGGGCGGCCCACTGAGGTCGAATCCTTAGAAGGATCTAGGGTAAGATTGAGGTCTCCACCTATGATAAGGTGCCCTTCCCCAAAGGTCTTCAGAACTTTAAGAGTGTGAAGTAGCCAAGTGAGTTGGCCATTGTTTGGGGCGTAGAGGTTAACTAAAGTAAACATAGAGTTCGCTACTTTGCCTTTTAAGAACAGATAACGACCTTCAGGGTCTACCAGCTTGGATACCAAAACGAATGGGAAGTTTCGCCCCAAGCCTATTGAGACTCCTCTAGCTGCCGAGGAATACGCAGCGTGGTACCATACAGGAAAGTTTTTGCTAATAACATTAGGGACGTGCAGGTGTCTGAAATGGGTTTCTTGCAGAAGAACCAAGTCAGCCCCTTCTTTGCGGAGCAAGTGATAAACTTGACTCCTTTTTTGCGGTGTGTTCATGCCGTTCACGTTAAATGACACAATTTTTATATCAGACATGGTGATATTTTGTGTAACTGATCTGTAGGACTAGCAAGGAGGTGACACGTAAAACCATAAAAAACAAAAATACATAAAAAAGAGTATAAACATTGTACAATGTAGAGAGACAGCTTGCGGTGTCTATCCATGAGGTTAAGTGAAAACCCCCGTAGGGGGGGGGAAGTAGTGTGGACGCATCAAGGCACCCCGGTCTCACACACTAACTCCAGCATGTAAAGAAAAAATGCATAGAGTGAAAATGCATAATACAGTCATAAACTGAAACATGAGATCCCCTTGTAGAAGTGCATACTACCAATCCCACCACCTTTATCCCTCTCCCCTTTTTTTTTTTTTTTCAACCCCATCTGGATGGAAGGAGAGATATAAACCGAGAGGTAAAGAAGCCATACAGGGGAGGTAGGTGAGGGTTAAAGCAGTAAAGAAAAGAGGGAACCCCAAACAGGTTGCTAGAGTGTATAACAGAAGGCTAAAGAAGATAACCCCCGGGATAAGGCGCCTGGTTGAATGGGGTGTATAGAACCTGAGTCCTGCCAGGGGGCGATGAAAGTCGCACGATCTCAATGACGCTGGATCTCAGAGTTCCTATTCACATCCAAGACTGCTTTCTCATCTGCAGATAGAGGTAGATCAAAAGGCCCTCTTTTTCGGCGATTTCTTCTTCTGTGCCAGACGCCATTCCTCTGGCTGTGGAAGGCCCGGCAGGTCCAGGGATGGGTTGCAGGGGAGCCAAGACGGAATGTCTAGGGCCTCGATACCTAAAGCCTCCCACACAGACGGTAAGTCCTCCGGCGACCTGACCGTGAATTGTTTCCCGCCGATTGTAGTGAATAGGCCGAACGGAAATAGCCATCTGACCGGCAGCTTCTTCTCCCTTAACAGGGATGTTAGCGGGCGCAGGTTTCTTCGCTTGGCTAATGTACTAGCCGCCAGATCTTGAAATAGAAGAACCTTATTACCATCCAAGGTGGCATCACCTTTTTCTCTAGCTGCTCTCAAGACGGCTGCTGTGTCCAAAAAGTTCATTAGGGCGCATACCACATCTCTAGGGGGTTCTCCTGCGGCAGGCTTGGGCCTAAGAGCCCTGTGAGCCCTTTCAATAGTAATGGCGGCGGCCTGTTCCTCCCCTACTAGAGTAGCAAATAAGCGGCGGACTGTGTCCATCAGGTCTTCAGCCTGTATTGATTCGGGTATGCCCCGCAGCCGAACATTTTTCCTCCGGCCCCTATTCTCCTGGTCTTCCAGGTTAAAGAAGGCCGTGTTTATCATTTTTGACATGGCTGATAAGTGGCAGTGAACCCCCCTCTCATGCTGGAGGATAAGATCCTGGCTGTCTTCCAGGCGTTCAACCCGGTGCCCTAACTGCAAGAACTCTGTCTTGATGTCTGAGAGTTCCTTCATTACCGGTGAGAGGGCCTGGGCCAGGGATTGCTGCAAGAAGCCGCGGGTGAGAGGGAGAGAATCAACCTCACCTCCAACGTAGGTTTCAGCGTCCGAGCTGTCGGCCTCCGAGTCGGCTCCTTCTCTCTTAGAGTTGATTCGCGCTTCCCGCGCCATCTTGCCTCCGTCCGGGTGCGAGGATGATCTTCTATTGAGGTACTTTGTCAGGTCGCCCTGCGTCTTTTTGGTCTTCAGGGTGATCCCTGTTGCACCATCTTTGTCTCTGGATGTTTTTCCCATGTTGGAACTGTGTCCACTCGATTTACAAGCTGATGAAGCTGGGATAGCGGTGAGGAGCTCCGGCAGACACGTCCTACACCATGGCTAGCTGGCTCCGCCCCCCCTCGTCCATGTATGTGGTGAGTGTATGAGTGCCTCCATGTATGTGGTGAGTGCCTGTATACGTGCGTCCATGTATGTAGTGAGTTCCTGTATGAGTGCGTCCATTTATGTGGTGAGTGCGTGTATGAGTGCGTCCATGTATGTGGTGAGTGTATGAGTGCATCCATGTATGTGGTGAGTGCCTGTATGAGTGAGTCCATGTATGTTGTGAGTGCCTGTATGAGTGCGTCCATGTATGTGGTGAGTGCCTTTATGAGTGCGTCCAGGTATGTGGTGAGTGCCTGTATGAGTGCGTCCATGTATGTGGTGAATGCGTGTATGAGTGCGTCCATGTATGTGGTGAGTGCCTGTATGAGTGCGTCCATGTATATGGTGAGTACGTGTATGAGTGCGTCCATGTATGTGGTGAATGCGTGTATGAGTGCGTCCATGTATGTGGTGAATGCGTGTATGAGTGCGTCCATGTATGTGGTGAGTGCCTGTATGAGTGAGTCCATGTATGTTGTGAGTGCCTGTATGAGTGCGTCCATGTATGTGGTGAATGCGTGTATGAGTGCGTCCATGTATATGGTGAGTGCCTGTATGAGTGCGTCCATGTATATGGTGAGTGCCTGTATGAGTGCGTCCATGTATATGGTGAGTGCCTGTATGAGTGCGTCCATGTATATGGTGAGTACGTGTATGAGTGCATCCATGTATGTGGTGAATGCGTGTATGAGTGCGTCCATGTATGTGGCGAGTGTGTGTATGAGTGCGTCCATTAAGTTTGGGAGGGGCCAACTACAAAAATTTGCTGTGGGGCCCAGTCAGTTCTAGCTACGCCCCTGAAGTAACCATTGTGACAGTGGAGAACATGGCAATAGAAATGAGCAACATAAAAATTAAAGACAAGAAAATAAATTCAACAGTAACCAGAAAGAACAGCTGTCAGATGAAATACAGGTTTCTGTATAGTACGATATTTGGCATATGCTTAAAAGGGTTGTCCAAGCGCCCACCACAATTTTAATTACTGTATGTGCCCAAATCTGCTCTGCGTAAAGAAAGAAAGATAGTTAACTCGTCACTAGTACTCAGTTGCAGCACTTAGGGTCCTGTGGGTGTGATGTCTCACCCGTCAGCATGTGGACTGCTGCAGCCATTCACTGAACTCAATGGTCACATGCCGCTTGTGGATACGTCGCTGTTGAAACCAGTTAATGGCTACATCGTTCAATGTGACAACAGATGGGACATCACACTTCCGGCTCACAGAGGATGGCACCCTCTGCACAGGAATTGATCACCAATGCCTTTCTTTTTTTGCGCAGGGCAGATTTGGGCTCATAACTAAAATTGCAGAGGGGGTTCGGACAACCAATTTAAAGGGGTTGTTCTGCCAGGGAAATCTTGAAAAAATAAAATAAAAGTCCCTTTATAGGGGTTGTCCAGTTTGATAAGACTGGTGAGACTTGCAACACGTGGTTTGATCTGACATGTTTAGATCAAATGACGTCTGTGTTGTTTCTGGTGCTTGCACACCTTCTTTCCCCAGGTGTGGCTATTATGGTCATTTCACCTTCTCTATTTATAGTTGCTTCTCCCACAATGCTGTGCGGTTTATTGCTTCTGTTTGAACCTTTTGGATAGATTGTTGTTGGATCTCGGCTGAGTTCCTGGTGCTTCCATAGCCTCTTTGAACTTAAGTCTTTTCTTTCCCTTTTGTATTTTGTTTGGGTGGGTTCTGTGTGTTGCATTTCCCTATTGTTTGTATTAGGCCTGAAGGAGACTCCTGTTTGTCCTTCCTTTTGGAGGAATAGGTAGTCTCGTCCCTGCCATTAGTACCACGGTCCTATAGGGCTTGATAGGACTCTAGGTATTCCTGCGTATGAACTCACCTACCTTTTTGGAGTCTGTTCATACTGGTAATCAGTCAGGATTTTGGTTAGGGCTTTCACTAGGAGGTGTCCTTCTTCCTTCCCTAGTTCTCAGGCCTGATTCCCTGTCGTCGTCCCCCCCCCCCTTCCCTCCTACACTCGGTGTAGGAGGGAACACACCGGCGCCTCCTTCTCCCATGCTGCAGCGCTGGCCAATCACAGCGCTCAGCTCAAAGCCTGAGAGTCTTTTTTCTCTCTCAGGCTATGAGCTGAGCGCTGTGATTGGCCAGCGCTACAGCATGGGAGAATGAGCCGACGTCAGGGTCCCCTGGGTGGAGCTAACTGTAAAGATACCGGAGGCAATTACGGGAGAACGGAGCGGCGCCCAGGTATAACAGTAAGTGCAGGGGGGTCCCTGGGCGCCGCTCTACATGCCTCTATAGTTACTTTAGAAGTTTAATTCTGGTGAAAGGTCCTCTTTAATGGTCTTGTCCGAAACCCACAAAAAATGGCTGGATGACTGGAAAGGGTTTGAAGAAACAAAATCTTATCTTTTGAAAGTCTCACTGTTCTAGCACTGCGGCTCCCATCCCCCACATTTCCGGTCTCTGTTGGAGTACACAGGTAAAGCAACTGAACACTTTTGGAATAGCCAAGTCTGAGTCCTGAACCATATTGAAAAGCTGTGGTATGACCTGAAGAGGACTCTGCTTGCAAAACACCTCTTAAATTTGGATGAACTGAAACACATTTGCAGGGTATAATGGCAAATCTCATTTTCAGCTCTAGGAAATGTTGGGGGAGGTGATTACTTCTAAGATCTACAGATTATTAAATTTAAAGGGTTTCTGTCATATCTAATATCAGCAGTACATAACAGTATGCTTTATAACTCCCTGCCGGCCGACGTTCTCTTAAAATAAAGACTTTTAAAATATGCTAATGAGCCTCTAGGTGCTATTAGGGTGTTGCTTCAGCACCTAGAGGCTCGGATTACGCACCCTTTGGCACGCCCAGGTCCAGTTGATTGACTTTCGAGTTCTCCTCAGTGTCCTGTAAATCCTGCGCCGTCCTGTTTTGTATTCAGCGCAGGCGCAGTGAGTGAAGGACGCGCTCCTGCTGCCGGCTTCCTTCCTTCAGCCCAGGCGCAGTGATAACAATCGGACCACATTTTACTAGTGATCAGTGCAGAAATCCAGGTTATTCCAAACGGTACTCACATTCTGCACACCTTCACACAGCTTTGCCTGGTGATTTCCATTTTGAAAAATGTAATTTCTATGCCATACACAGTCCAGTCATACCACAGCACGGTGGCTCAGTGGTTAGCACTAGCGCCTTGCAGCACTGGGGTCCTGGGTTTGGTTTGCTTCCACACTCCAAAGACATACTGATAGGGACCTTAGATTGTGAGCCCCATTGGGTGCAGCTTGATGCTAATGTCTGTAAAGCGCTGTGGAATATAATAGTGCTGTATAAGGGTCCATTCACATGTCCGTGGTGTATTGCGGATCCGCAACACACCCGGCTGGCACCCCCATAGAACTGCCTATTCTTGTCCGCAATTGCGGACAATAGGACATGTTCTATTTTTTTTCTGGAGCCACGGACTGGAAGATCGGGGGCGCGCTTCGTAAATGCGGATGTGGACAGCACACTGTGTACTGTCCGCATCCATTCCTGCCCCATAGACTACGGACGAGTGAATGGACCCTTATACAGAACTAGTATATTCCACAGAGCTTTACAGACATTAGCATCAAACTGTCCCCAATGGGGCTTACAATCTAAGGTCCCTATCAGAATGTCTTTGGAGTATGGGAGCAATTTGCGGAACCATTATACGGACATATGAATGGAGCCTTAGTGCGTAAAAAAATAAATACAATAATCTAAAATTGAAAGAAAGTAACTGTCATTGATTACAAGAACTCAAAGAAGCTATTGAAATTGACTTGATTGACAGGACAAGACTGTGCATGCGCCACTACAAAGCGCAGGCATGAGATTGACAGGACCAGACAATATGTCTTGCCTTATCAATCAAGGGGTAGTGTTTTGAGCAGCATTTATTTTTTTTAACAGATTTGATTAGTCAGAATTGATTCAGTCAGCTCTACTCAGAATCAGTGCAAATCTAAGGCTACTTTCACACTCGCTTTTGGTCCGGATCCGTCATGGATCTGCACAGACGGATCCTTTCAGATAATACAACAGTCTGCATCCGTTCAGAACGGATCCGTTTGTATTATCTTTAACATAGTCAAGACGGATCCGTCTTGAACACCATTTAAAGTCAATGGAGGACGGATCCGTTTTCTATTGAGCCAGATTGTGTCAGTGAAAACGGATCCGTACCCATTGACTTACACCAGGGCTGGCCAACCTGAGGCTCTCCAGCTGTTGTAAAACTACAACTCCCAGCATGCCCAGACTGCCTACAGCTATTAGCCTACAGCATAGCATAGTGGGAGTTGTAGTTTTACAACAGCTGGAGAGCTGCAGGTTGGCCATGCCTGACTTACACTGTGTGTCAGAACAGATCAGTTTGGCTCAGTTTCTTCAGACGGACACCAAAACGCTGCAAGCGGAATAGAGATTGATCGGAGGCAAACTGATGCATTCTGAGCGGATCCTCTTCCATTCAGAATGCATTAGGGCAAAACTGATCCGTTTTGGACGCTTGTGAGAGCCCTGAACGGATCTCACAAATGGAAACCAAAACGCCAGTGTGAAAGTAGCCTAAGTAATAATTTATCTTTTGATTGCCCCCACTTGACCTGATTACAGCCAGACATTCCCCTACAGTAAGTCATGGTGTGCCGCAGCTGAACACGCGTTGTAGTTCTTGGTTCGGCCAGTGTAGTGCTGCAGACACCTACATCAGTGTGTACTGGCTTCAGACCATAGAGTAGCTGAACACACGTTGTAGTTCTTGGTTCGGCCAGTGTAGTGCTGCAGACACCGACATCAGTGTGTACTGGCTTCAGACCATAGAGTAACTGAACACACGTTGTAGTTCTTAGTTCGGCCAGTGTAGCGCTGCAGACACCGACATCAGTGTGTACTGGCTTCATACCATAGAGTAACTGAACACACGTTGTAGTTCTTGGTTCGGCCAGTGTAGCGCTGCAGACACCGACATCAGTGTGTACTGGCTTCAGACCATAGAGTAACTGAACACACGTTGTAGTTCTTGGTTCGGCCAGTGTAGCGCTGCAGACACTGACATCAGTGTGTACTGGCTTCATACCATAGAGTAGCTGAACACACGTTGTAGTTCTTGGTTCGGCCAGTGTAGTGCTGCAGACGCCGACATCAGTGTGTACTGGCTTCATACAATAGAGTAGATGAACACACGTTGTAGTTCTTGGTTCGGCCAGTGTAGTGCTGCAGACACCGACATCAGTGTGTACTGGCTTCATACCATAGAGTAGCTGAACACACGTTGTAGTTCTTGGTTCGGCCAGTGTAGTGCTGCAGACACCGACATCAGTGTGTACTGGCTTCATACCATAGAGTAGCTGAACACACGTTGTAGTTCTTGGTTCGGCCAGTGTAGTGCTGCAGACACCGACATCAGTGTGTACTGGCTTCAGACCATAGAGTAACTGAACACACGTTGTAGTTCTTGGTTCGGCCAGTGTAGTGCTGCAGACACCGACATCAGTGTGTACTGGCTTCATACCATAGAGTAGCTGAACACACGTTGTAGTTCTTGGTTCGGCCAGTGTAGTGCTGCAGACACCGACATCAGTGTGTACTTGCTTCATACCATAGAGTAGCTGAACACACGTTGTAGTTCTTGGTTCGGCCAGTGTAGTGCTGCAGACACCGACATCAGTGTGTACTGGCTTCATACCATAGAGTAGCTGAACACACGTTGTAGTTCTTGGTTTGGCCGGTGTAGTGCTGCAGACCCCGACGTCAGTGTGTACTGGCTTCAGACCATAGAGTAGCTGAACACACGTTGTAGTTCTTGGTTCGTCCAGTGTAGTGCTGCAGACACCGACATCAGTGTGTACTGGCTTCATACCATAGAGTAGCTGAACACACGTTGTAGTTCTTGGTTCGGCCAGTGTAGTGCTGCAGACGCCGACGTCAGTGTGTACTGGCTTCATACCATAGAGTAGCTGAACACACGTTGTAGTTCTTGGTTCGGCCAGTGTAGTGCTGCAGACGCCGACATCAGTGTGTACTGGCTTCATACAATAGAGTAGATGAACACACGTTGTAGTTCTTGGTTCGGCCAGTGTAGTGCTGCAGACACCGACATCAGTGTGTACTGGCTTCATACCATAGAGTAGCTGAACACACGTTGTAGTTCTTGGTTCGGCCAGTGTAGTGCTGCAGACACCGACATCAGTGTGTACTGGCTTCATACCATAGAGTAGCTGAACACACGTTGTAGTTCTTGGTTCGGCCAGTGTAGTGCTGCAGACACCGACATCAGTGTGTACTGGCTTCAGACCATAGAGTAACTGAACACACGTTGTAGTTCTTGGTTCGGCCAGTGTAGTGCTGCAGACACCGACATCAGTGTGTACTGGCTTCATACCATAGAGTAGCTGAACACACGTTGTAGTTCTTGGTTCGGCCAGTGTAGTGCTGCAGACGCCGACGTCAGTGTGTACTGGCTTCATACCATAGAGTAGCTGAACACACGTTGTAGTTCTTGGTTCGGCCAGTGTAGTGCTGCAGACGCCGACATCAGTGTGTACTGGCTTCATACAATAGAGTAGATGAACACACGTTGTAGTTCTTGGTTCGGCCAGTGTAGTGCTGCAGACACCGACATCAGTGTGTACTGGCTTCATACCATAGAGTAGCTGAACACACGTTGTAGTTCTTGGTTCGGCCAGTGTAGTGCTGCAGACACCGACATCAGTGTGTACTGGCTTCATACCATAGAGTAGCTGAACACACGTTGTAGTTCTTGGTTCGGCCAGTGTAGTGCTGCAGACACCGACATCAGTGTGTACTGGCTTCAGACCATAGAGTAACTGAACACACGTTGTAGTTCTTGGTTCGGCCAGTGTAGTGCTGCAGACACCGACATCAGTGTGTACTTGCTTCATACCATAGAGTAGCTGAACACACGTTGTAGTTCTTGGTTCGGCCAGTGTAGTGCTGCAGACACCGACATCAGTGTGTACTGGCTTCATACCATAGAGTAGCTGAACACACGTTGTAGTTCTTGGTTTGGCCGGTGTAGTGCTGCAGACGCCGACGTCAGTGTGTACTGGCTTCAGACCATAGAGTAGCTGAACACAAGTTGTAGTTCTTGGTTCGTCCAGTGTAGTGCTGCAGACACCGACATCAGTGTGTACTGGCTTCATACCATAGAGTAGCTGAACACACGTTGTAGTTCTTGGTTCGGCCAGTGTAGTGCTGCAGACGCCGACGTCAGTGTGTACTGGCTTCATACCATAGAGTAGCTGAACACACGTTGTAGTTCTTGGTTCGGCCAGTGTAGTGCTGCAGACACCGACATCAGTGTGTACTGGCTTCATACCATAGAGTAGCTGAACACACGTTGTAGTTCTTGGTTCGGCCAGTGTAGTGCTGCAGACACCGACATCAGTGTGTACTTGCTTCATACCATAGAGTAGCTGAACACACGTTGTAGTTCTTGGTTCGGCCAGTGTAGTGCTGCAGACACCGACATCAGTGTGTACTGGCTTCATACCATAGAGTAGCTGAACACACGTTGTAGTTCTTGGTTTGGCCAGTGTAGTGCTGCAAACGCCGACGTCAGTGTGTACTGGCTTCAGACCATAGAGTAGCTGAACACACGTTGTAGTTCTTGGTTCGTCCAGTGTAGTGCTGCAGACACCGACATCAGTGTGTACTGGCTTCATACCATAGAGTAGCTGAACACACGTTGTAGTTCTTGGTTCGGCCAGTGTAGTGCTGCAGACGCCGACGTCAGTGTGTACTGGCTTCAGACCATAGAGTAGCTGAACACACGTTGTAGTTCTTGGTTCGGCCAGTGTAGTGCTGCAGACACCGACATCAGTGTGTACTGGCTTCATACCATAGAGTAGCTGAACACACGTTGTAGTTCTTGGTTCGGCCAGTGTAGTGCTGCAGACACCGACATCAGTGTGTACTTGCTTCATACCATAGAGTAGCTGAACACACGTTGTAGTTCTTGGTTCGGCCAGTGTAGTGCTGCAGACACCGACATCAGTGTGTACTGGCTTCATACCATAGAGTAGCTGAACACACGTTGTAGTTCTTGGTTCGGCCAGTGTAGTGCTGCAGACACCGACATCAGTGTGTACTGGCTTCATACCATAGAGTAGCTGAACACACGTTGTAGTTCTTGGTTTGGCCAGTGTAGTGCTGCAGACGCCGACGTCAGTGTGTACTGGCTTCAGACCATAGAGTAGCTGAACACACGTTGTAGTTCTTGGTTCGTCCAGTGTAGTGCTGCAGACACCGACATCAGTGTGTACTGGCTTCATACCATAGAGTAGCTGAACACACGTTGTAGTTCTTGGTTCGGCCAGTGTAGTGCTGCAGACGCCGACGTCAGTGTGTACTGGCTTCAGACCATAGAGTAACTGAAAATGAAACTCTGCAGGGACATTTCCTTGTGTGGCAGCTGCATGAATGTGGGAGCTGAACTTGTTCATTTTGAGCTATGCTCTGGAAAGGTGCTTCTTCGTGTCTGGTTCACTCTGCCAGGTACCGCTCTCTTGCATTATTGGATGCCACACTGTATGCTTACATTACAAATGAGCTTGTTCGTTACAATTTAAAGGAACAGTACTACTAATATGCAAGTGCACACATAAGGCAGCTAACTGCATAATTACAGGAGATATATCAGAACAACCGCACTATTCTTCCTCACAGCCTGTTCTTCCATTCCTTTCGCTGTTTCCTGAATAGGCATCCACCTGGGGAAATCAGCTCTTAATCAACACACAACTGCCTTGTTTCCTCTTAAAGGGGTTGTGCTTTACGTATAGTTTTTCAGACCTGACTGTAAGCATCTTACATATATATCATTTTGACACTTTATGAAGCTATGCCTCCTTGTTAGCATAGTCTTCTACAGTATCAACTGTGTGCTGCTGAAATCCTGAAAATATCTAGAGATGGGGGAGTGGGCACTTGACAAGACTAGTGCATCAGCCTCCTCCATTGCAGCACAATCTGTGCCTGCGCAGGCACAACAGCAGGTGTGCAGTGGAGCAGGCTGATGGATGTGCTTCACAAATAATGTTGTGAATTCCCATATAACAAAGATTGCTGTAACGGGGTTCTGAAGGTGCACTCGGTCCCCCATTAGTCGCAGACCTGCTGCTTAGCTTCGGGAGCGAGGATCTGTGTTTGACCTCGTTCCCAGGGCGGTTTTACTAGCTGGGTGGCTCCCTGCTCCTAAGTCTGCCTTGAGCGCCTGCCCTGATCACTCGGTGCTCGACTAGGTTGGTCTGTCGGTCATGTGACGCTGGCCACGTCACATGACCCTCACTCCCCACTATAAATACAGGCAGCCTGCTGGCCACAGGTTGCCTGTTAATTTAGGTTCCACCTGTGATTTTGTCTTCCTGGCATACTTACCTCCTGCTGAATTCCTGACCATCCTCTGCCTGCTCCTTGTGTACTTTGCTGCTCTCCTGGTATTCTGACCCCGGCTTCCTCCTGACGATCCTCTGCTGACACCTTTGGTACTTCACGTCTCTCCTGGTATTTACGACCCCGGCTTCTCCTGACTATTCTCTGCTTGCTCCATTTGTACTTTGTAGCTTTCCTGGTATTGACTCGGTCCGTTCACATTCTGTTGTTTGTCTGTCTGTCATCCCTGCACTTATTCTAAGCTAGGGATTGCCGTCCAGTTGTCCCCTGTCATTAGGACTTGCGAGGCAAGTAGGCAGGGCCAGGGGTAAGGGTGGAGCGCAGTGGTCACTTCCCTCCCCCCTGTGTGTGTGTGTGTACGCTGACCGTTACAATAGCAGTACATTTTCCTCAAGGTGGCAACCGTTTTGCACTTTTCAGCATCATGGTACAGTACATATTTAAAATTCTAAATAGATATTATTACTAGTAGAAAATGGAAAAAAAGAACACATGGAAAATGTAATGTGATTAAGCTGAGATTGACAAAGTATGAACTGCTAGTGGTGCTTGGTCAATGAGGCACACAACCTTTATTTTGGGTTCTGAACATGAGAAAACGGGCCACAATCTGAATTTAGTAGGAGAAGATTATATTGTTGAAAGAGTAGTATATGCTTTGAACAAACTTCCATCACATGTGGTTGGAAAATCAACAATAAGTGAAGAAAGATGCCTGGGGATATATCTATCCTAAGAGAAAAATAACAAGGAAAATTCCATGGGCAGATGAGATGGACCATGTGGTCTTTTTCTGTTGCTATTCATTTGTCAGCTCCGAAACACCCCCAAAACTAGAGTAAGCTGTGTATAGTGTAAGTGACGCAGAGTCTGGTTATGTCATTTTTTTTTCCTTCATACTTGCGTTTTGACGCTGTGTGTGACAAACTAGCAGTAAAATGCATCGAGAGGACTCCTGAGCTCCAGCACATAATAGAGAGGACTCCTGTCAATGCAGTTTTACTGCCGGTTTGTTGGAGCACAGCATCAGAACACAAGTGAGTATGAAGATAAAAAAATACATAATCTGACTCAAGATCATTTACACTATGTTTGTACATGCACACCCACTGTGTATGGGGTATCAGGAGAAATAGCCCTTGGCTGAACAAGCATTTGGCCTACATTTAATGTGTAGTCAGCCTAAGGCCACTTTTGCGCGGTCAGTATATTGAATCGCTATTCTGTTAGCCTACTACCAGGTCGTCAACTCTTCACGGATTGATCGGTATAGATAGGTGATGCGTCTCTAATTACTGTCACAGCAGAGTGAGGCGCTTATTAAACGCAAGAGAAATAAAACAAAATTTGGGGTGATATCTGTACCCTCAAGAAAGAAAACCTATGGTGAAAACATATAACCCAGAACACATAGAGGACTTAAACATATAGGTCATGTGTGTCCAAAATGGGGAAGTAACACCTGAGCTCCACTAGACCAGTTATCACCAAGGTGTAAAACAATGTTTGATAACCAGACTGCTCGGTTGTCAATATCCCCAGAAAACGGTGTGGGTAATCACACCTTACTGGTTGACGCCGTGGAGTGTGTGTCCAGGAGGGACAGTACTACCAGGTCAACCTCTGAGGACAGTGACTGGCTACAACAGTGATGTTTTGTATACCTGCAAATGAATCTGCATCTTACAGTGTGCGTGGTGTGCTGGGATACGACACATGACCACTGTAGCCAATTACTGTCCTCAGCAGTAGACCAGAGAACCATACCAGTGCTGGAGAAAAGGGGTGAGTAGAACATGTTTTTTTTTTTTTTGTTTGTTTGTTTTTTAATATATACAGTACAGACCAAATGTTTGGACACACTTTCTCATTCAAAGAGTTTTCTTTATTTTTATGACTATGAAAATTGTAGATTCACACTGAAGGCATGAAAACTATGAATTAACACATGTGGAATTACAGGGAGTGCAGAATTATTAGGCAAGTTGTATTTTTGAGGATTAATTTTATTATTGAACAACAACCATGTTCTCAATGAACCCAAAAAACTCATTAATATCAAAGCTGAACATTTTTGGAAGTAGTTTTTAGTTTGTTTTTAGTTTTAGCTATTTTAGGGGGATATCTGTGTGTGCAGGTGACTATTACTGTGCATAATTATTAGGCAACTTAACAAAAAACAAATATATACCCATTTCAATTATTTATTTTTACCAGTGAAACCAATATAACATCGCAACTTTCACAAATATACATTTCTGACATTCAAAAACAAAACAAAAACAAATCAGTGACCAATATAGCCACCTTTTTTTGCAAGGACACTCAAAAGCCTGCCATCCATGGATTCTGTCAGTGTTTTGATCTGTTCACCATCAACATTGCGTGCAGCAGCAACCACAGCCTCCCAGACACTGTTCAGAGAGGTGTACTGTTTTCCCTCCTTGTAAATCTCACATTTGATGATGGACCACAGGTTCTCAATGGGGTTCAGATCAGGTGAACAAGGAGGCCATGTCATTAGATTTTCTTCTTTTATACCCTTTCTTGCCAGCCACGCTGTGGAGTACTTGGACGCGTGTGATGGAGCATTGTCCTGCATGAAAATCATGTTTTTCCTGAAGGATGCAGACTTCTTCCTGTACCACTGCTTGAAGAAGGTGTCTTCCAGAAACTGGCAGTAGGACTGGGAGTTGAGCTTGACTCCATCCTCAACCCGAAAAGGCCCCACAAGCTCATCTTTGATGATACCAGCCCAAACCAGTACTCCACCTCCACCTTGCTGGCGTCTGAGTCGGACTGGAGCTCTCTGCCCTTTACCAATCCAGCCATCTGGCCCATCAAGACTCACTCTCATTTCATCAGTCCATAAAACCTTAGAAAAATCAGTCTTGAGATATTTCTTGGCCCAGTCTTGACGTTTCAGCTTGTGTGTCTTGTTCAGTGGTGGTCGTCTTTCAGCCTTTCTTACCTTGGCCATGTCTCTGAGTATTGCACACCTTGTGCTTTTGGGCACTCCAGTGATGTTGCAGCTCTGAAATATGGCCAAACTGGTGGCAAGTGGCATCTTGGCAGCTGCACGCTTGACTTTTCTCAGTTCATGGGCAGTTATTTTGCGCCTTGGTTTTTCCACACGCTTCTTGCGACCCTGTTGACTATTTTGAATGAAACGCTTGATTGTTCGATGATCACGCTTCAGAAGCTTTGCAATTTTAAGAGTGCTGCATCCCTCTGCAAGATATCTCACTATTTTTGACTTTTCTGAGCCTGTCAAGTCCTTCTTTTGACCCATTTTGCCTAAGGAAAGGAAGTTGCCTAATAATTATGCACACCTGATATAGGGTGTTGATGTCATTAGACCACACCCCTTCTCATTACAGAGATGCACATCACCTAATATGCTTGATTGGTAGTAGGCTTTCGAGCCTATACAGCTTGGAGTAAGACAACATGCATAAAGAGGATGATGTGGTCAAAATACTCATTTGCCTAATAATTCTGCACGTATGTATATACATAACAAAATAGTGTGAAACAACTGAAAATATGTCATATTCTAGGTTCTTCAAAGTAGCCACCTTTTGCTTTGATTACTGCTTTGCATACTCTTGGCATTCTCTTGATGAGCTTCAAGAGGTAGTCCCCTGAAATAGTCTTCCAACAGTCTTAAAGGAGTTCCCAGAGATGCTTAGCACTTGTTGACCCTTTTGCCTTCACAAGCTCACCAGCTCACCCCAAACCATCTCGATTGGGTTCAGGTCCGGTGACTGTGGAGGCCAGGTCATCTGGCACAGCACCCAATCACGCTCCTTCATGGTCAAATAGCCCTTACACAGCCTGGAGGTGTGTTTGGGGTCATTGTCCTGTTGAAAAATAAATGATGGTCCAACTAAACGCAAACCGGATGGAATAGCATGCCGCTGCAAGATGCTGTGGTAGCCATGCTGGTTCAGTATGCCTTCAATTTTGAATAAATCCCCAACAGTGTCACCAGCAAAGCCCCCCCACACCATCACACCTCCTCCTCCATGCTTCACGGTGGGAACCAGGCATGTAGAGTCCATCCGTTCACCTTTTCTGCGTCGCACAAAGACACGGTGGTTGGAACCAAAGATCTCAAATTTGGACTCATCAGACCAAAGCACAGATTTCCACTGGTCTAATGTCCATTCCTTGTGTTCTTTAGCCCAAACAAGTCTCTTCTGCTTGTTGCCTGTCCTTAGCAGTGGTTTCCTAGCAGATATTCTACCACGAAGGCCTGATTTAAACAGTCTCCTCTTAACAGTTGTTCTAGAGATGTGTCTGCTGCTAGAACTCTGTGTGGCATTGACCTGGTCTCTAATCTGAGCTGCTGTTAACCAGCGATTTCTGAGGCTGGGGACTCGGTGTCATGGAACCATGAACCAGACGTACAACAAGAGATAAGGGAAATAAGAAGGCTTTATTGAAAATCAAGCTGTAAGGCAAAAGTCCAAACGGATGGCTAAACCGAAGCAGGGTCTTGCGAAGCCAGAGGTCAGGAACCAGAAGGGTAGTCAGACGAAGCCTGGATCAGGAACCAGCAGGGTAGTCAGACGAAGCCTGGATCAGGAACCAGCAGGGTAGTCAGACGAAGCCAGGATCAGGAACCAGAAGCAGCAGCAGTCTTAGAAGCATGTGAACACAGGAGGACCAAGCAAGGTCGATGAACCTTTCCTCCGCAGCAGAGGTGACTCTTGGTCTTCCTTTCCTGGGGCGGTCCGCATGTGAGCCAGTTTCTTTGTAGTGCTTGATGGTTTTTGTGACTGCACTTGGGGACACTTTTAAAGTTTTCCCAATTTTTCGGACTGACTGACCTTCATTTCTTAAAGTAATGATGGCCACTTGTTTTTCTTTACTTTTTTCTTGCCATAATACAAATTCTAACAGTCTATTCAGTAGGACTATCAGCTGTGTATCCACCTGACTTCTCCACAACGCAACTGATGGTCCCAACCCACTTTATAAGGCAAGAAATCCCACTTATTAAACCTGACAGGGCACACCTGTGAAGTGAAAACCATTTCAGATGACTACCTCTTGAAGCTCATCAAGAGAATGCCAAGAGTGTGCAAAGCAGTAATCAAAGCAAAAGGTGGCTACTTTGAAGAACCTAGAATATGACATATTTTCAGTTGTTTCACACTTTTTTGTTATGTATATAATTCCACATGTGTTAATTCATAGTTTTGATGCCTTCAGTGTGAATCTACAATTTTCATAGTCATGAAAATAAAGAAAACTCTTTGAATGAGAAGGTGTGTCCAAACTTTTGGTCTGTACTGTATATGTATATATATATATTTTATTTTTTATTTATTGAGTTTTTAAAATAAATTGAACAGCACAATCAACATGTTCATCAAGTTGTATGACTCATTATTTTTACAAAAAAAAAAAAATATTGCAAAGACATAGCATAGAATATCAAACTACCCCCCCCCCAACTCCCTCCCACCCCCTCCCTACCCGTCCCACAGATATGGTGGCTCCAATCATTATACTGTATATGTATAATATTTTTATCCCTTTCAAAGACCTGGTGACAGGTTAGCTTATGCTTTGATTACCTCGCTACATTCCTTTATATCGGCTCATTTACCATTTCCGTGGGATAAAAAGCTTGTATGTAAGTTAACCATTTTGTTTGGGATACTTTGCAGGCCCTTTCCGCACCCCTATGTGCTGCCAACTTGTCTACCAAAAGGCATCTTTTAGTATGCTCTATAATTTCTTTTATGGGCGGTGTCAACCAATGTTTTAGGATACCTCTCTTAGTGGCTAATAATGCAACGTGTGTCACTAAGGGTCCATTCACACCTCCGTAGTGTATGGCGGATCCGCAATACACCCGTCTGGCACCCCCATAGAAATGCCTATTCTTGTCCGCAATTGCGGACAAGAATAGAACATGTTATATTTTTTTCGGGAGCCGCGGACCGGAAATGAGGATGCGGACAGCGCACTGTGTGCTGTTCGCATCTCTTCCGGCCCCATAGGAGAATGAATGGGTCCGGATTCGTTCCGCAATGTTGCGGAACGGATCCGGACCCATTCTACGGACCTGTGAATGGACCCTAATGGAGTAGTGATGTGGAAAACTGAGTTCATTCAGGAGTTTTTGCTAATTTTGTCTTAAGCTTATCATTTAGTTCCTGTGACACCCTCTCCCATAGTCCTGATATCTTAGGGCATTCCCAGATGCAATGGAACATATTGGCCCCCGGTGGTGAGCATTTAGGACAATCTGTTTGTCTCTTCTCAATTGAGGGGTCCTTTTTGCTCTTGATATTGAAGCCATAGATTGCTTTATGTAAGAATTTGAAGTGAGTTTCTCTCCAAACTTCACTAGAGACGGCTTTTAGTACATTTTTCCAACCCTCTTTTGAGCTTATCCCAGAGTTGAGGTGAACACCCCATCCCTTAAAAAGAATATTCCTGCGCGAATGATAGAGGCACTTAAGCTCACTCTAGATGAAAGCTATAGAGACTTTGGTGTGTTTGGGCATAACTACTTCATCAAACTCATTTTGGGAGAATTCCAACGTGTTGTTTGTTATTATACCTTTCAGGAATCCTATAATTTGATGGTAAACTAGGTAGTGTTTTGAATCTAGGTTATATAAGGCACCCAATTCAGTAAAGCAATAATATTGTAATTTTTGTCCATCCCATAAGTCTTTTACAGATTTATTACCCTGTAATTCCCACTTCTGGAATTGTTTTAGATGTTCCCGCCTGAAATTCCGGGTGTTTCCATGGGTAGAGGTATTTAGAGATGAGAAAGGGTAGACGGTATATTTTCCTGGCTGCTTTCCAAGCCGCTACAGTGTCTTAATTAATATACTCTTTTTTTTAGTTCTGTGGTAAAGGTCAAGTATCTAGTGTGTAATGGGGCATTAAGACTCCATGGCTTTATCAGTTGGGATCCCAGATTAATGTTGGAGAACAAGGGAGAACCCTTTATCCAATCTATGCCATGAGAGCATGTTTTTTTTAACTTTAAAGGCTATGTACACCTTTTGTGGGCATTTTTATTATTAATATGATTATTATTGCATTGCACTCATTTTGTGGTAAAAATAATTTTTTAACCCCTTCCCGACCAGCGGCGTAATAGTACGGCACAACTGGGGCGTGACTTGCTGCCCAGCGCCGTACTATTACGACCCGCTGATTGGGTGGGTGCAGGAGCTATGCCCGTCCGATCAGCTGCAGGGGACCGGGTGTTCCCGATGCCAGCGCATTAACCCCTTCTATGCCGCCGTTAGCACTGACCGCGACATCGAAGGGGTTTGTTGCGGGTGAGGGAGCCCATCAGGTCCCTGCGCTGCTGTGGCGGGGACTTGATGGGTTTGAAGGCAGCCTAATGCCATGCGGAGGCTGCCCAATGCCTTGCACGGCATCGGGACCTGCCTTCTACGGGTGCCCAGGAGATCCAGCCTCAGGCTGTGTCTCCTAGGCAACCTGTTAGTGTATGACTCATTGTAATACACTAACAGCCAATTCATTACAATACAGATGTATTGTAATGCATTGCAGAGGGGATCAGGCCCCCAAAAGTCAGAAATAAAGTAAAAAAAAAAAAATTAAGTGTTTTTGAAAAAATAAAATAAATTAAGTTTCAAGTAGGAAAATGTTTCCCCGGATTTTATAATAAAAAAAAAAGAAACACACATATTAGGTATCGCCGCGTCCGTAACAACCGGCTCTATAAATGTATCACATGATCCACCCCGTCCAATAAACACCATAAAAAACTAAGATAAAAACTGTGTCAAAAAAGCTATTTTTTGTCACCTTACATCACAAAAAGTGCAACACCAAGCGATCCAAAAGGTGTATGTCCCACAAAATGATACCAATAAAACCCGTCACCTGATCGCGCAAAAATTAAATGAGCCCCTACATAAGAAAGTTGATAAAAAAAAAAAATATATATATAGCTCTCAGAACATGAGACACTAAAACATCATTTTTTTGTTTCAAATATGCTATTATTGTGTTTTGGTGTCTGCCTCCAGAGCGGAATGGAGGCTGAACGGAGGCAAACTGATGCATTCTGAATGGATCCTTTTCCATTCAGAATGCATTAGGGCAAAACTGATCTGTTTTGGACTGCTTGTGAGAGCCCTGAAATGGATCTCACAAACGGAAACTAAAACGCCAGTGTTAAAGTAGCCTTATTACCTGACACTATGCAACGTCCCGTCACAGTGCAGTGCGGGCCGAAAGAAGACCAGGGAGCAGTGAGTGTCAGCACTGTCTGGAGCAAGCCAAGTCATTTTTTTTTCTTTTTACGTCTAATCTCGGGCTGATGGGGGTCTGATCTGAGGCTGATGGAAGTTGGGGGTCTAATCTGAGGTATGATGAAGAATGGGGGTCTGATGAAAGATATTTTTATCTTATTTTTCTCTTCCGAATCCTAGATGCGTCTTATAGTCCACAAATATGGTATCTCGAACAACCCCTTTATAGTAAGCTGTCGAGGTGTTTTGCACGGTTGGTAGCTATAAGGCCACTTTCACACAGCAGTATTTTTGTCAGTATTTAGCATTACTATTGTTGAGCCAAAACCAGGAGAGATACAAATCTTTCCATTATCCTTTTTCTCTGCAAGTACTGGCCATAATACTGAATGTGTGAAAAGTGGCCTAAGTGTCACAAGACTACTTTTTTGTATCAGCTTCTTGCTCCAAAAACACACTTTGGCAATGTTGCATTGGAAGTTTCTTCATAAAAAGTCAAATATTTTGGTCTTCAGGGATGAATTTATCCATCTTTGTACTGGTTGTCTTTTTTTCTTCCTATAACTTTTCTCAGCACAGTTGTTTTTTTTCAGAAGTAATACATGAAAACAACTTGTTGCATCTTTTTCTTGAAAAGGTTTCACTAGTACTCCAACTGGCTTTCTCAATTAGAATAACTTATACAAAGAATCTCTGGCATTACTTGGTGACTCATGCTTCAGTCAGCATAATCTGTTTATCATAATCAACATAAGGTCTAGGACCTCATGAAGGTAAGATGTTGACTGTATTTGCATGACTGAAGCTATGATATGTGCTTAAACTGCCTTGAGAGATGTCAAACCCTTCACTTTTGTTCAAGGTTGGTTTCTCTATTTTAAGATAAATAGCTTCTTTAACATCTCCTTTGAACCGTTCCTCCTTTGTGTCTAAAATGGAAACTCTTGTCAACAAATGAGTGTCCTTTGTCCTTAAGATTTAGGTACACTATTGTAACACCTCTCCTGATGCAGTTTTATCACACCTCATAACTTCAGTCATTAAAAAAATGCAATCAACTTGGGAGTCTTGACCTTGTGCTGATTATGATAAACAGATTATGCTGAAGCATCCGTCACAAGTATTTAATGCCAGAGATTCTTTGTACAAGTTATTCTTATTGAAAAATAAGCCAGTCAGGTGACAAGCGAAACACTTTCAATAAATTCAGTTGCTGTGGCTTATATACTGAGATGCTTCACAGACGTCTTCCTTCAGACTGCGCTTTAAGTCTCTTGTGAGAAAGAGGCATTACAGGTGTGTGTTATTGTTGATGCTGTTTTAGAGTTAGCTCAGTATTGTCAAATTATGTTCTAACAATTATACTTCAGTCTGGACCATCATTTGGCCAGTAATTCACCTGAATGTATTCCTTGATGGTATTCAGAGTCCAGACGTGTATTTCATAAAGCATGCCAATCATTTAAAAGAAAACATCAAATATTTAGCATCTTTGTCCTTAATGGTGATTTCTTCTAGTTACTCATTTACAGTAGACGTTCTAGGGAATATTTATAGAGCACCTGTCGGCAGAGAAAGGGGGTACAGTTCTGGAAGGAGAGGACAAATTATATTCTTCTTATACAATATATTACAAAATGTATTTTATTTAATACTACTGATTTTATTTTATAATTAATTATAATTATACATTCACATTTCAAAGGGTTATCCAAGACCATAACAGACCTCACAGTGGTGATCCTACTTACCTGGTCCTAGTCACTGGGTTCGGTCTCAAACGCTCCACAGCCAGTTCTCTGCTGCACTGAAATTAACATTCTGCTGACGGGTCAAGTGATCGCTGCAGCCAATCGCTGGCCGCAGCAGTGACCTGCTCCCCCTGCGTCACAGCAAGGAGATGAAGAGCCGGCCATGGAGTGATGTAGACCCAACTCATTGACGGAGACCAGGCAAGTAAGATCACCACCACGGGTCGGCCATTCTGCAAGGTCTATTATAGTCTTGGATAACCCCCTTAAACCTAAGGAATGTGTTTATGAACTTAGTGATGATTCTGTGACATGGTATAAAATGGGAATACACTACGTGCAGAATTATTAGGCAAATGAGTATTTTGACCACATCATCCTCTTTATGCATGTTGTCTTACTCCAAGCTGTATAGGCTTGAAAGCCTACTACCAATTAAGCATATTAGGTGATGTGCATCTCTGTAATGAGAAGGGGTGTGGTCTAATGACATCAACACCCTATATCAGGTGTGCATAATTATTAGGCAACTTCCTTTCCTTTGGCAAAATGGGTCAAAAGAAGGACTTGACAGGCTCAGAAAAGTCAAAAATAGTGAGATATCTTGCAGAGGGATGCAGCACTCTTAAAATTGCAAAGTTTCTGAAGCGTGATCATCGAACAATCAAGCGTTTCATTCAAAATAGTCAACAGGGTCGCAAGAAGCGTGTGGAAAAACCAAGGCGCAAAATAACTGCCCATGAACTGAGAAAGGGTCAAGCGTGCAGCTGCCAAGATGCCACTTGCCACCAGTTTGGCCATATTTCAGAGCTGCAACATCCCTGGAGTGCCCAAAAGCACAAGGTGTGCAATACTCAGAGACATGGCCAAGGTAAGAAAGGCGGAAAGACGACCACCACTGAACAAGACACACAAGCTGAAACGTCAAGACTGATTTTTCTAAGGTTTTATGGACTGATGAAATGAGAGTGAGTCTTGATGGGCCAGATGGCTGGATTGGTAAAGGGCAGAGAGCTCCAGACGCCAGCAAGGTGGAGGTGGAGTACTGGTTTGGGCTGGTATAATCAAAGATGAGCTTGTGGGGCCTTTTTGGGTTGAGGATGGAGTCAAGCTCAATTCCCAGTCCTACTGTCAGTTTCTGGAAGACACCTTCTTCAAGCAGTGGTACAGGAAGAAGTCTGCAAGGTAAGAAAAACATGATTTTCATGCAGGATAATGCTCCATCACACGCGTCCAAGTACTCCACAACGTGGCTGGCAAGAAAGGGTATAAAAGAAGAAAATCTAATGACATGGCCTCCTTGTTCACCTGATCTGAACCCCATTGAGAACCTGTGGTCCATCATCAAATGTGAGATTTACAAGGAGGGAAAACAGTACACCTCTCTGAACAGTGTCTGGGAGGCTGTGGTTGCTGCTGCACGCAATGTTGATGGTGAACAGATCAAAACACTGACAGAATCCATGGATGGCAGGCTTTTGAGTGTCCTTGCAAAGAAAGGTGGCTATATTGGTCACTGATTTGTTTTTGTTTTGTTTTTGAATGTCAGAAATGTATATTTGTGAAAGTTGAGATGTTATATTGGTTTCACTGGTAAAAATAAATAATTGAAATGGGTATATATTTGTTTTTTGTTAAGTTGCCTAATAATTATGTACAGTAATAGTCACCTGCACACACAGATATCCCCCTAAAATAGCTAAAACTAAAAACTAACGAAAAACTACTTCCAAAAATATTCAGCTTTGATATTAATGAGTTTTTTGAGTTCATTGAGAACATGGTTGTTGTTCAATAATAAAATTAATCCTCAAAAATACAACTTGCCTAATAATTCTGCACTCCCTGTACATTGCACGGTTCACTGTATGACAAATATGATGAACGGTGTACAAATATTTGCATATGTGTATGAGTTGACAGTAATGTAATGCTGATGCCAACATGAGACATTTTTGCAAGAAACTTTGCAACAAACATGTTCTGTTATGAAATGTTAAGCGCTGATTTCAGTTCCTGATATCTTGCTTTGAACCTCTACCTTGAGGCAATTTTTCCAAGCAGATCTGTCTTGGTTACAAAACATGGGAATAGTCACCAGTGTTGAAATATAGTCTGGAATTCCACATAAGGGCAAATCACTCCAACATTGATCACTGACGGTAATAAACTTGGAAGAATTATCTGCTGAAGTGATAGTTGTCTCATGGGACATACAGTGCCTGCAAAGAAGGCGTTTCCCAGTATACAAATCATCAGGCTACATGCAGACATTGAGACATGTTTTCTTTAATATGTAAGTCCTACCAGGAGAACCACCCGTTCAGATGGTTAATTATGAATTGAGCTCTTGGACCTGTATTATACATCTTTTATTTATTCTGTGCTTTGTCCTGCAGGGTCGTAATAGCCAGGAATATGCATATAGCTGTGATAGGAGCTGGAGTGATAGGACTCTCCACAGCCCTATGTATTCATGACCAATACCAACATTCAGTACATCCTCTCAAGATTGAGGTGTATGCAGACAAGTTGACCCCACTCACCACAAGTGATGGAGCAGCGGGCCTGTGGCAGCCATATCTATATGACAATGGAAACAAGCAGGAAACGTAAGTTCTTTAACTCTACCTTTGAGCTCTCATCCCTCTATTCTGCTATTATCAATGATGGGAGTCATTTTAGTAATGATATAGGCTGAAGAACTTGGAAACAAATGCTTTAACTTGACCTACCACCAAGAGGCAATGGCTCCTTATTTTATTCATGTGTGTTGAAATGACACTGTATAGAATCTACATTATTTACAGCTAGATATACCCTAAATATCTAGGGAGGCACTAAGGAGGCATCTCTGAGGCTGATATCACATATGCAGTTTTAGGGTCAAAGGCAGGAGTGGATCCTACAGGAGGGAAACATCGAAGTCCTCAGTCTTTGGATCCAGTTCTGGCTTTGGCTTTCCAAAGCTATATAAAAAATAAAAAAAAAGTGTGTGTTATTATGTAGGCCTCTCAAATATGGAGTCCTGGTTTACATGCCCACCTGTGCATGCCTCTATAGCTGTGCCAAAGGTTGTGGGCACATTAATATACAGCATTTGCATGCATCACCTGTTACTATGCACTAAATTAGTACATATAACAAGTTGAAAGGCACACTATCATCTGGAGAATTGCTCGTATAGAAAATAAAAATATGTCAATTTATTACAAATAGTTTTAACAATATTAATTTACTATTAATAGTTTGGGCACAAATTTCATTTATGTTTATGGTTTGAAATAGAAACAACTACAATCCATTGCAGATTTTGGATACTACTAAGGTGTCCAATGAGAGATACACCGCCTCTAAAATGGAGGGTTTAAAAAGATAGGCTTAAGGAACATTATACATCGCCACTGAAGGAGGAGCATGCAGGCTCCGAATCACGTTTGGAAATGATCTGTTGAATCATGCATTCATAATTAAATGGGTTGTCTCACTTCAGTAAGTGGCATTTATTATAGAGGAAGTTAATACAAGCCACTTACTAATGTATTATGATTGTCCATATTGCTTCCTTTGCTTGCTGCATTCATTTTTCCATCACATTATACACTGCTCATTTCCATGGTTATAGACCACCCTGCAATCCATCAGTGGTGGTCGTACTTGCACACTATAGGAAAAAGCATCAGCTTCTATGGTGGCCGGGACCATGGGAGTGCACATAGGCTAGTGCAGGGATGGCCAACCTGAGGCTCTCCAGCTGTTGTAAAACTACAACTCCCAGCATGCCCAGACTACCTACAGCTATTAGTCTACAGCAGGGCATGGTGGGAGTTGTAGTTTTACAACAGCTGGAGAGCCGCAGGTTGGCCAAGCCTGGGCGAGTGCTTTTACCTATATTGTGCAAGCACGACCACCACTGATGGATTGCAGGGTGTTCTGTACATTACCACAATGGATTTTGAAGAAAACAATTCAGATGCAGTTGAAGTTCAGACTTTCAGCTTTAATTTAGTGGGTTGAACAAAATGATTGAATAAAAATGCGAGGACCTAAAGCATTTTTTAAACTCCATCCCTTCATTTCAGGGGCTCAAAAGTAATTGGACAAATTAAATAATTGTAAATGAAATGTTAATTTCTAATACTTGGTTGAAAACCCTTTATTGGCAATGACTGCCTGAAGTCTTGAACTCATGGACATCACCAGATGCTGAGTTTCCTCCTTTTTAATGCTCTGCCAGGCCTTTACTGCAGCAGTTTTCAGTTGCTGTTTGTTTGTGGGCCTTTCTGGCTGAAGTTTAGTCTTGAACAAGTGAAATGCTCTATTGGGTTAAGATCAGGTGACTGACTTGGTAATTCAAGAATATATTACTTATTTGCTTTAATAAACTCCTGGGTTGCTTTGGCTTTATGTTTTGGGTCATTGTCCATCTGTATTATAAAACGCTGACCAATCAGTTTGGCTGGATTTGAGCACACAGTATGTCTCTGAAAACCCCAGAATTCATCCGGCAGCTTCTGTCCTGTGTCACATCACCAATAACACGAGGGACCCAGTGCCACTGGCAGCCATGCATGCCCAAGCCATCACACTGCCTCCGCCGTGTTTTACAGATGATGTGGTATGCTTTGGATCATGAGCTGTACCATGCCTTCGCCATACCTTTTTCTTTCTATCATTCTGGTAGAGGTTGATCTTGGTTTCATCTGTCCAAAGAATGTTCTTCCAGAAGTGTGCTGGTTTTTTAAGATTTTTTTTTTTTTTTTTTTTTTTTTTTTTTTAAGCAAAGTCCAATCTAGCCTTCTTATTCTTGAGGCTTTTGAGTGGCTTGCACTGTGCAGTGAACCCTCTGTATTTACTTTCATGCAGTCTTCTCTATATGGTAGATTTGGATATTGATACGTGAAGGGGTTTCTCTTCACCATGGTAATTATTCTGTGATCATCCACCACTGTTGTCTTCCATGGGCGTCCAGGTCTTTTTGCATTGTTGAGGTCATAAGTGCTTTCTTTCTTTCTCAGGATGTACCAAACGGTAGATTTTGCCACTCCAAATAGTGTAGCAATTTCTCGGATAGGTTTTTTCTGTTTTCACAGATGAAGGATGGCTTGTTTCACCTTTATGGAGCGCTCCTTTGACCGCATGTTTACTTCTCAGCAAAATCTTCAAAATGCAAACGCCACACCTCAAATCAACTCCAGGCCTTTTATGTGCTTAATTGAGAATGAAAGAATTGCCCACACCTGCCCATGAAACTTTGAGTCAATTGTCCGTTTACTTTTGGTCCCTTTAAAAACAGGGTGCCACATGCAAAGGAGCTGAAACTCCTAAACCCTTCATCCAATTTTAATGTGGATACCCTCAAATGAAAGCTAAAATATGGACTTTATGTCCATGTCCATTATATAACTATAACTTGAATATGTTTTAGTAAGCAGGTAAAAAATAAAAAAATAAAATTTGTGGCAGTGTCCAAATATATATGGACCTAACTGTACATTATGTGCACTAAATTAGTTAGAGAGGATGTACCTTTATAGCATGACAACCTGCTGCAGGGGAGAAAACGAAAGCACCAGAGCCATACACAACAAAGGCCAGCTTTATACTGTACTGTATACTATAGCAGAGTTACCTGCACTGCAAAACTATTAAAACACCTACTGCTCAGTTACTGCATCTAAAAATCTATGAACATCAATATATTTGCAAATCTGCATTTGTGAAGTTGTAAAGCAATATATCTGATTATGTAAATGATCCAGCTTTCCATAAATTGGATGCAATAAAAAAAGAAAAATTTGTATATGAAACTTTCCCTCTACAGCAAATATTGGGAGAATGAAGGCTCATTCGTTCCCATGGGAGACAAGCTACATCAAACGTTTTGGCAGCGGCTTAGCTGTAGTGTGAATATGACATTTTTCACTGCATTTACCATTTTGTTTTTCAGTCAATGGAGCAAGGAGACTTTTGACCATCTTCTAAAATCTGTACAGTCTGCGGAAGCCCAGGACATGGGCATATTTCTACAGTCTGGATACAATTTGCTGAAAGAACCTGCACCTGTATGTACAAACGACGATATTCTGTCATAGCATTCTGCAGACATTGAATATGTAGATTATAAGGGATACTAATACTGTATTCACTACACAGTATAAGAATATGAGACACTTAGCAAGTATGACCTCTTCCATGCCTCCCAACTGTCCCAGATCCAGGACCACATTCCTGAACTTTGACTTCTGTCCAGGATGGCTACTGTGTGTCCTGATTTCAGATGTCTCTGCATCCTCAGGACACAGATACCGTTGAATACAGTAGTGAAGCAGAGAGGTGCCATGTGCCTGCTCCACCATTTCCCTGCTGGTGGTGGTTTGGCGCAGGCAGGCATGACTAGCCACAGACAGCCCCAACCAGAGAGCAGACCTGCACTGCTCCATTCATCATGGAAATGTGTCATCAGGGGCAGATTGGCCATAGATACCTTACAAGGAAATTTCCGATACCCAGTGGAGGTTTTTGGGGATGCATTTTGTTTCTGCTGGCAGTATTTTGTGGTATTTGGCTCTGTTGGGGTGGCATAATGTACCACAATATGGTATTGCTGGCCATGCCTTCCATCAATTTAGAACCCAACTACAAAAGAGGGTCACTTTTCATATTGTTTCCAGTCCGCCCCTGTGTGTCATTATGTCTTAGAGGGCACTTACAAAGCCATTATACCATGTGGGGGTAACTTATTGTGACATCACACTGTGAGGGGGCACTTATGGGACTATCATACTATGTCAGAGGCACTAAAGAGGCAGCATACTCTGTAGGGGCACTGAGGGGGAATTATACTGTGTCTGAGGGACAATAAGGGGACATCATTACTGTCTGGGGTGCACCTTTAGTGTGTGGAGGGCACTCAACACAATTGAGTTGGGAGGCATTAAGGAGGCATTCTTACTTTGTGGGATGCACTACTACAAGCGCACCCTTACTGAGGGATTGGGTGGGTTTAGAGTTGTGGCTTAATGTAAAAAATAATTGTTGCAACGTGTTTTCCTGCTTTGCATTTTTTTAAATTGTGAGTCATGCTCTTGTGTAAGGGAGCCAACACTAAAATGACTTGCCTTAGGTGTGTGGCAACCTCCATTTTGGTTGTGCACTGGCTACCCATCAGACCAAGAGCAGTATATGCAGTATATAGCTGGATCCTGCTTTACCTGAATTCACTTGGCGGGACAAACCCAAAGAAAGCGGAGTCATTTTAGTTCAGGGTCCCATCTATAAGAGGTTGCCATGCTGCAGTGGATGGGCACATTTATTTCGAGTAAAATATTTTGCTAAGTACCCAATATTCATTTATATGATGTAAATCCTTGTGTACAATTATCTACCACCATAAAATGTCCACCCAATTGCACATATTTCTTTACTAACATGACAGAGGATATTATAGTCGGAATATTATTGGCACCTCGCCACACTATCAATTTCCTAGCTCTGTATGTGTTCCATGACCATGACCAGGTGGTATAAGATAGATAGCCCCGAGCCTTCTGTTATTTGTAGGGTGCCCGTTTAGTTAATATATTCTCTTTCCACCTTATTCGCTGAATACTGTTAAAAGGAGGCATGTTCACTACATATCTCCTAAAGGTGGTATAATGATAATTCTCTTATTTCTTGTTTCTGCCTTTTAGGTTGTAATTATGCTTTAAAGGTGTCAAATACCTACATCACACAAAATCCATCCCACTAATCTAGGCACTTCAAAACTCAGTTCATGTTGCTCATGTAAGAATGTAAATAGGGACCTAAATTAGGACTTCAAAGACATCCTGTCCCATTTAGGTGCCACTTATTTTACACACCATTGATAGGAACAAGATCCCACTGCAGGAGACTGCATTATGAGAAAACATGGAAGGAAGGAGCCAGTCCAACACCAACCTTAACCCTAAGTTCACACCTGAGCGTTTTACAGCGCGTTCAAACGCGCTGTAAAACGCTCAACACGTGAAAACCAATGCTTCCCTATGGCCCTGGTTCACACTTGAGCGTTTTACAGCGCGTTTGAACGCGCTGTAAAACGCCCGACGCATAAACAAGTTCTTGAGCTTTTTTGGGGGCGTTTGTCGCACGTTTTGGCCATAGACTCATTGGACAACACTGCAGTCAATCACACAAACGCGCGTGAACCCAGGGTAAAGCGAATCTGTCACTCCATTCAAGTGTATCTAACAAATGGCAATGCATTCTAGTCCACTGTACCATCATGACAACCGTACCTTTGTTAGAAAATGTGCAGGTTCCAAACGTCATAAAAAGAAGTTTGATATGAAATTTAGGCTGCAAAGTGCCAATCAGGGTGGAATTATCGGTTGTAGGAGCATCTACACGAGTTCCCAGTGCTGCCCCTTGCGTCAATATGTCCACCCATGTGCGACATCTCCATCTGGCCACAATTCCACCCCACCTGGTCCTGGTACGACTCTCGCAGAGCAGTTTTCTGGCACACATATTATTAAAGCAGTTGGGCCATGGAGGTCCTGCACGCGGCCACTTAATGCAAAAGTGTGGAGGGTGGCGCCAAATTTTGGAGTAGTAGCCAGAAGTCTGAATATGCTGTAGATGTGGGCTATAATGCATGTTATAATACAGGGTCACTGGAAGATAAATACAGTGGTCCTTCCAGTTACAGTACACTCATGGACAAACAACGCACCCAGATAGAAATGCCTCGGTATGCAGTTATGTCTCAGGTGAGGTCTAGTTAGACACTAGGGGGGACATGTATAAAAACCAGTGATTTAGACTCCGGTCTTTGTCCCTCCTATGCTGGCGGTTCATCCACCTCTACATAACTTGGGTGGACTTTACACCAGTTCCCTTGCTGGCATAAATCTGCGTAGAAAATGATAAAGGAGATGGGGCTGCCGGACCCCCCTTTTCCCCACCCACACCACGGCCCCTTGTTTAGACCGGGCATGAGTGGCAGAAAGGGGGAAAAAGTTGCGTAAATCTGTTGGTAAATGACCCCCTAGTTCTTTCCACAAGAGGGTGTAAAAGTGCTTCCTTGGCTGCCCTATAAAAAGGCTTTCAGAGGCTACTTTTGAGTAGTGTACCTCTTGGTGAGCGATTGACTGCTAGACATGCCTGCACGATACACTCAAAGACATTTTGCCCAGTTGACAGACTTTAAAAGGGAGCACATCATTGGACTGAGAAAAGCAGGATGATCGTTGTGATGAATTACCCACCATTTAGGCCAGTCTGACTTAGCTGTTAGAAGGTGTTGTGCTCCCTACGTGGGTAGGAGCACGCACACATGGTGAACAAGCTCCAACTGGCATTTTTCAGCATATAATGCTCTTACACACACAGACCATATTTTCCAGGAATGTCTGTGCCAGATTGCAACACTTTCTTGGCCTGCCCGGTCACCAGATTTAATCGCCAATAGAGCATTTATGGAACAAGGCTGGATGCCAGCTGTGGCAACCTACAATCTCTGAAACCCCAAAATGTCAACCCAAAATAACACGAAATGAAGATTAAACATTTTACTTGAAGACAGCCAATCAGAGCATGCACTTCAGTAATATGGCTTTTTTTTACTAGTGAAATATCCATGATGACTGGCTGGATCTTCCGACCAATCACACGTGCTGCATATCGGCAACGTCTGTGACGTTGTATGCTGAATCAAGTTACAGTGGCCCAGGGAAGACCACTGTATGTTGAAAATAGTGTATCCTGAGACTGTATATTTTAAAATTTTATGTAGATACTGTATAAAATTTAATACTTCTGATTTCTGATTTTTCCAGGAACCTTCATGGAAAGATGATGTCCTTGGGTTTCGACGCCTTACACCAAGAGAGTTGGAATTATTTCCTGGATATAGGTTTGTCAATCTTATATAAAATTCGTGCAATTGCTAAGCAAAACTGCTTCATCCCATTATAACATCTGGCCAACACATTGAATAGCTGGAACACACGTATTCTTGCTGACTCTTCCGTACACATGCATGCTGGGTTCGGTCAAGCATGCATGTCCGTCCCCTGAGAACAGAAGAACACCTCTCCTTACGTGTCTGTTTTAGTAACCAGTTGCATTCCCCAGTGTAATAACAATTACAATTCTGGAACATCTTTCCATATACTGTAACTCTGTCATGTCATTTCTTTACTGTTCCTACTAGCCAGCAGTCTGCCATAAAGGTCCATCAGGGTGTTACCAGTCGAGTGTGCCCCAACACAGTCTAACATAATCCAATCAGTACTGCCTGTGTCAGACTGTGTAGGAACCCCCCCCCCCCCAACTGGTAACACCCATTTGGACCCTCAATGCAGACTGCTGCCAATTAATTCATAATCCTCTAGAGAAAAGATGCTCCAGAATTATCACATGGGGAATGCAAATAGTTACTAAAACAGACATGTCAGGAGAGGTGACAGCTCCTCTTTAAATATTTAAAACAGCAAATAATAGTATAGCAGGGAGCGCTCTGCATTACTCCTTAACCATGGGTAACGTGATAGACAGGGGTTCCCTCGCACAGCTCGGCTGACAGATTCTGTCCAGGGGCCATGTAGAGAGGATGATTACAATGCTGTTAACCCCGGTAAAGACTTTTTGGGGATATTCACTTTTACAGCTTTCCATGACAGATCTCAGCTCTAGTTTAGATCTTGGCAATTACAGTGTGATAGGGAATATGTAAAGTAGGGCCATACCAGTACCATCACAGGTTACTGGACAATCTGAGGATCTTTCCTGTACTGGAAAATAATTTTGTCATTAGATTTCACAGTGAATAACAGAGATCAAACCAGGAAAAGGATGTGACATTGTGGTCACTGAATGCTGCTCCAGTTCCTGTCTAAGAAAAGGGAGTGGGGTGGGACAACCACTATTACACATGCACCTGTATTATATACTGTATAAAAACCTAACTACTTTTGATGGGTTATCCCATAATTAATGTAAAAAAAATTATAATGAAAATCTGACATCCTATAGCACATGATCATCTCATTCTAACAAAGCCAGAACCAGCCCTGAACCTCACATGGGTCCAGAGCTCTGCCCATTCTTTGCTCCAATTTTTATGTTAGATTAATATCAAGCTGGCAGCTCAGGGGGTGTCGTTTTTCAGGAGGTGTGTGCTTTGTCTGTAGCTATCCCGCCATCTAATAGGAAATAGGGCTGGTGGAAGTTGAAGGATGGAACTGAACATGTGTGTTCACCTTAGGTAGGTGGACAGAGAAATAAGGAGAATAATAAACAGCAGGTGGCGCTATACCAGTAGATTTTATTGAATAACTCAGTAGCTGCACTAAATGCATCCAGTCAGAAAAATATTGAGATCCAGGTGCTGTTTTGAACTATGTAAAATATTACAGCTTGAGCTAGCTTATGTGTACAATCAATATGTAGTCTCATTGAAGTCCCTTCTTATAGGTATGACAGTGTTTTGCTGTAGTACTAAACGCCATGTGAACTCATAGAGCATTTTATAAAGTACTAGGTGTGGAAAGCAACGCATTAAAATATTGAAAACCAAGGTATTCTCATGTGGCAGAAATGCTGAGCTCTATGGAAATCATACACGGAAGGGGTGATATGATTGGTGATCCAGTATGGTACTTTAGGAAGGTTGGTTATCCTAAGGAGTTCAACTGAACGGTTGATGTCGTGCCCGTCTCATCGCCTGGGGGAGGGGGGGCATGTGGTTGATGGGGGTTGAGGGTTTTAAGAGTGAATAAGTTATGATGGCTACAATTCTTCACTGATAAGAAATCCTATTGATATCTTGCACTGTTGTTAGATAATATGCATAATATGAATTACTGCTGAGACAATATATGTCAATTAACAGAGATTATGTATACCTCATACTGCAATATGTATGTGCAATGATATTTTCTATTTTATTTCTACCTCTTGGAAAATGAAAAAAAATTATCTGATTTAAAAAAGCAATGCTGAGCTCTATTGCCTTAAGGGATGATAAGGTGCATTTGCCTATTACCTATTGCTGGTCAATTACTACAGTAGAATCCAACACTGTCTGGTGTCAGACCTCAGGGGAATGCAGTGCAATTCTAGTCTGGTTTGGAGAAAGATCGCCATCTAGTGATCAATATGAAGACTGCTTCTGTTTTTTCCTATAGTTTTACTGGAAATAATCCATCATTTGTATTTAAAAAAAAAAACATATAAATTGTTTAAACAGACATATACACTTTGTTACTTTATGCATATGACTGTATGGGCGCATATAACTGGTTAGGTATGCAAACTAGGGAATATATAAAAGCAATTTTCCCAAAATATTTGATATCACGTATGTGAATATTTGCTACTTCCAGACATTTTGTTTGTTACTGCTGGTACATTAGGCCTTTCACTTTACTGATTGCTGCACTTTGGGGTAGTATATTATTGTATGCTATTTCACAGTTATGGAATGAGATTGCACTACTGTTTGCTACTTTTCAAAACATTTACACTTCACTAACTACTCAGTTTACAAAAGTGTTGAGAATAGGGTAAAATCACAAAAAATTCACATTTTTGCACAATAATGGTGTATGCCAAAGTTAGGGGTCTTTTTTTATACCAGAAAACCAGCATTCATGTTTTCATAAATGAACCCCCCCCCGTGTACAGACTGCTCATTATTTTTATCTATGTTACTACAGCTTTGGGTGGTTCAACACTGCACTGATGATTGAGGGGAAGAGCTACTTACCATGGCTCACCAAGAAGTAAGTTTTCATATGTATGCTGTTGTAAACCCATTTCCACATAAGGCTGGGGCTACACAATGACGTGCTGCACGACATGAAAGCCGCACGACATTGGATCTCGTGATTGTAAGCGGTATAACAGTGCGACAGGCGACATGCTGTGACGACGGTGCGACAGCTGCAGAAAACCCATTGACTTTAATGTAAGTCATGTGTGATATGCAACTCGCCTGTGACTTGGCCAGACAGCTCCAAAATAATCGTGCAACAGCACATTGCACTTTTTTTCCCCCCACACGCCTTTTCTGCGACTTGCTGTGGAGCGACAACGTTGCTATGTTGCCCCAGCTCAAGACAACGTATAAATGATAAATTCCTATTTACACAATGGATCAGTGTTGCTGGCCGACTGTAAATTCATTGACCGTTTCGTAAAAAGAAAAGGGAACAGCATTCCACTGTCTGTAAAATAAATTGATACATTTGGCTTCCGTTTTATGCGGATCCGCGGTTTGCAGACCACAAAAAAACAGCACCGTTGTGTGCATGTAGCCTTAACTGGCAGATAAGATTTTTGGTGACATTTCCTTTAAGATCCTAGTGCACTGCTTTGAACCTTAGCCTGCTCTGTCATGTGCATTGTGTTTATTTTACCTCAATGGGGCAGATTTCCTAATCCCGTACACAGTGTAAACTTAGACCAGGCAGCCTAAAGATCTATTACAGGGGCTCAGGCTGGATAATAAATGTGGTTCAGTTATAGGCACTTTTCTCTAACTCTATGCCAGCTATTGGTTGGCTTACTTTGAGACAGAATTTTGTGCCACAATTTGGCAAAATATTGGGTAAAATTTCACGTCAGGTCTCATCTGCTAAGAGCCTGGAATCCTCCTTTGGAAATATTGCTGCACACAGTTTGTTGCAATGTCCATGTACATTTCAGGTCATGGTGATTGTCACTGTTTTCCACAGTAGTGTGTGCGGCATAATTGCTTTGTACATCAGTTTTGTTGCCTATAGCTGCGTGAAATTGGAACATTTCCATTAAATAAACCGCAGGATATACATGTGGTAATACCCTATAGATGTGTCTTAAACATCGCACAGTACAGAGACCTCTTCTGCCTTATTTTTCAATGTTTTGCTCAATTCCCAGTTTTCTGTGGTTTTGTCCAGCAATTCCCTTGATGTATTCTTATACCTAAAGTGTTGCCCTCTCTTTATAATCCATGTATTCAGTGAGCTATGTCTCTTGTCCTTTTGTTATTTTCTGATTGATTTCCTTAAATTGCACTCCCAAAAAATATTTCCTAAAAACTGTGCATACACTGACATGAACCTGAATGGGTAGACCTTATTTACCGTAGCTGGTACGTCTGTGTATCTTCAGACCATAGTCATTTACGTAAAGGTGGCTCTTACCAGAGTATTCGCTGTAGGAATGTCCTCCATGTCTCATTCTGTCTTGGATTATTCTGTAGACTGGAAGAGCGAGGAGTCAAGTTTATCCAAAAGACAGTGAAAAGCTTTGGTGAGGTAAGGGGTCACTTTTTAATACATTGTCTGTATGAGAACTTAGAGTGCAATGCAGTCTGAAAGCACCATGTTATAGAGCAGGAGGAGCTGAGCAGATTGATAAGTAGTTTTGAGGGAAAAGATTCAGTAAAACTTGTAATTTATACATATGTATGTCTTTGCCTTTTTACCTCCTGTGAAGAGCTATCGGTACAGAAAGGAGGTGTTACCAGTGACTGACAGCCATGTCTTATGCACAGTTATACACACAATGCTATGACTGATAACACCTTCCTCCTGTACCGATAGCTGTTCGCAGGAGGTTAAAAAGGCATAAGATATAACTGTATAAATTACAGACTCTTTTCCCAAAACAATATATATCCATCTGCTCATCTCCTCTTGCTCTATAACATGGTGCCTTTAGATTGCACTGCATTTTGTGGTGACAGGTCCTCTTCAAGAAATTTAGAAAGTGTGTCTGGCTGCACGTAGTCAAAGTCACCTCCACCTATGGCAGCCAATGGCTACATGATTTTGAGGTAGAATCTGCATGTAGCCCGCTGTGTCATCTGGCTGTTCTCTAAACCACAAGATAAAGATGTCAGTGATTCTTGTGTTTAATCCCCAGCTGGCTGCTCTAGGGGCAGATGTCATCATTAACTGCACCGGCGTACGTTCAGGACAGCTGCAACCTGATCCAGAATTAAAACCAGGAAGAGGACAGATCCTGAAGGTAAGTTGGATCCAATGCAATCTAGTGGCAATTGTCACTTTTCACATTTTCCTTAAAGTGAACCTGTCAGGGGAATCATACTGCCCACAAGGGTATAATACTGACAGGCTCCTTCCCTACATACACTTATCGGTCACCTGGGCAGGTCTTCTCCGGCTTCTTCCTGCGCGGCGCGGCTTAGGTCTCTTCCTATTTACATATAGTCAAAGACCTGTCAATGAAGCCAAGCATGGTGGGTAGCACACCCTTTAATGTATGCTTTCTCTAAAATGCTGAAGCATTTCAGATAAAAGCCTGTTGGTATTTCACATTGCCCACGGTTCCCATTAGCCTAATAGCGACCAAGGGCTATACATATACAGAGTTTGGTGTTCAATCTGGAGTGCTGTACATGTATGGTGCAGGATTAAAGCTCCTGCTCCTGTAAACCAAAAGGAGCAGTTTGGATCCCTGGGTCTCAGTGTTAGCCGGGAACTGTAGGAGAAAACAGAAGCTTATTACCACTTCTGTCTTCTCCTTTCCAGGTTTTCTCATCACACCAGAGCTGCCGGGTCTTAGCAGATAAACTGATTGAAGGGTGTGATATACCTTCTTCCACAAAATACTGATTGAGGGCTGCAATATACCTGTTGCCCCCAAAAAACAGGCTAGTGTGATTTAACTGTTGTGGCAAAAAAAATAATTGAGGGGTGTGATATACCTGCTTCCACCAAATATTGATTGAGGCCTGCGATATATACCTGCTTCCACAAAATAATGATTAAGGGGTTCAATATACCTGCATCCACCAAATATTGATTGAGGCCTGCCATATACCTGCTTCCACAAAATACTGATTGAGGGCTGCGATATACCTGCTTCCACAAAATACAGATTAAGGGGCTCGATATACCTGTTTCCACAAAATACTGATTAATTGGTTCGATATACCTACCAAATTATTAATTGAGGCCTTTGATATACCTGCTTCCACAAATACATCTTCTCTAGTGACTTGGGCACAGGATCATTTTGAAAATGACAGGCAGAGGAAGAGGCAGGCCATTCTGCAAGGGTGGTAAGGGTCAGGCAGCTGCACCAGGCCAGAGCCTAAGTGGGAAGTTGGAAAAGGCGCGTGCGATTACTTCAAAGGGCGCACCAGAGTTGGTTGAGTGGCTCACTCAGCCTTCCGCTTCTGCACCCTCCTCATCCTCTGTATCTGCACCCTCCTCTCTCTGCTGTGTGCACCCCCAAATACACCACCACCACCATAACCCTCCACTCAAGTCAGAGGAATTATTTTCCCATCCATTCCCAGACATTACGGATGCGCAGCCATGCTTGACATGCTACATACATAATAGTGCTGTGATGTCACAAGTTCACAACAATACTAGTGCACCGATCACTAATAAGTAGTCAGACCTGTTAAAATGTGAAGTTGCACGTATTGCGCCAGAATATTCGCATCATTAGTGCCGAATTTGACAGTTGGTAAAGTGGTGTGCGACAACGGTGCCAATCTGCTGAGTGCGCTGAAACAGGGCAAAATGACACACGTGCCATGCATGGCACACGTCCTGAACTTAGTCGTGCAGCGATTCGTTGCCAAATACCCTGGGGTCTAGGACGTCTTACGGCAGAAGATCTTACACGGCCATGGCTCGCCTTAGCCTCAGCTGCGACACCCGTCAGACATCTGATTTGTGACAGCCCGATGCGCTGGAACTCCACCTTGTATATGCTTGATAGGCTGCTCCAGCAGCAACGTGCCATTAACGACTAACTGTAAAAACTCTGCAGCAGGACAGGTTCTGGGGAGCTTGGTTTCTTTTGACCGCACCAGTGGCTGCTCATGCGTGACACATGCAGACTTCTGCAACCATTTGATGAGAACACCAAACTGGTCAGTCGCAGCCAGGGCGCCATCAGTGACATCGTACCTTATGCCTTCTTTCTGGAGTGTGCATTGCGTTGTCATTGATCAAGCCGTTGAGGAGCAGGAAGATGAGTAAGTCGCAATGCTGAATGAATTCCCAGGTGGGGGCTACTCCATCTGTAACAAGTCAGCAGGAGTCTGAAGAGGAGTCAGAGGAGGATGGTGGCGAGGGGGAGGAGGAGCAAGAAGAGTAGGGTTTGAGGGGGACTTTAAACTTTTCGGGGGTCCCTAGTGTTGTCCGTGGCTGGGGGGAGGAGACCGAGGACAACATTCTCCTGGGCAATGAGCAGGAGCCAGGGCACTCCACAACTTCCAATTTAGTGCAAATGGTCGCCTTCATGCTCCAGTGTTTGAAGAGGGACCCCCATATAAACAGCATAAAGGGCAAGGACCAGTACTGGGTGTAAATGTACTTAGACCCCTGGTACAAACAGAAAATGGCGGACATGTTACCAGCATCACAGAGGGCCCCCACAGCGAAACAAATGTGGGTACCAATCCTACCGCGCCTGCAAGAAGAGGGCGGTTTGAAGATGTGTTGGTCAATTCAGATATGAGATCATTCTTGCAGCCAATCTATCGACAGCCACCCCCCGGATCAAGCCTCAGGTAATGCTGAGGCCGACAGGTGTCCGACTTTCTTGTCTGTCAGGTGAATGCCTAATTTTTGGGGCCTGTACTCCCGTGGCCTGAAATAAAAAAATTCTAGGCTCCAGCAGGGCACATTTTTGATAGTTTCCCTTTAAGATGCATAAAAATGGCCCCTAACTAAAATACATATTTTTTGCGGGAATTTTTGCCATTGATCCCCCTCTGGTATGTCACTGTCCATGTTGTGGGACTATTTGTGCACTTCTAGTAAGTATTTGGTGGCTGCAAATATGACCTGAAGGTTTTTCAGGTTCGCCTGCCATTAAAGTCAATAGGGTCCGCCGTGAACGCACGGTTCGCGAACATTTGATTTGAATCGTCCCGGCCGATGTTCGTCCATCACTATTAGCAGACCCAGATCAGCTCTGCCTATTTACAATGTTCCCACTCTTTGGATGTACCAGTTACAGTAGAAAAGAGTAAACTAAATGTGACGTTTCATCTCGTATACTTTTCTGAAGATCTGGTATGGAAGCTGAAATGTAACTACTTTCTGAGTACCGATTGAAGTGCTGCAGCTTATTGGACTGTATAGCATCTATAGCATAGTTCTGGCATCAGGAACCGAATCGCTATCACACTACAATCATTGTTTTCTTTCTACATGGTGCTTGTTTCAGTATTTTTATATTCTCTTCGGCATCTCTATGTTCTGTAAAGGGTATATTAGACACCGCAATGCCGCAGACGATTGTCAGGAGGGAAGCATTTCCTCCCAGCAATCGTCAGATAGCTAGCGGAGGACACTGCTGCTATTACATGCAGCGATGTCCTCAGTGACATGGGGAGGAGCGATCTCTATGCCATCACTCGTCCCCATGCAGGGTAGCAGTGTGCTGTGTAATAGCGACCTGCCGCCGGCACCATTGTGATTTTATTATTATTTTTTTTTAAGCATGCTCGTTCATTGGGCATTTGGAGGCAGTATTAGACTGCCAGATGATCGCTAACGAGGATTCATAGAAACGCTCGTTAGCGATCATCTGCCAGAGAGCCTGGCAGTCTAATACACCCCCCCCCCCCCTGATATGAGCACTTCATTCTCTGAAGCTCTCCTTTGCCCTGCTCTGAATCTCGCAGGGCAAGGGCTTTTTTTGGAGAGCCGGTGACGTACCGGGTTCTCCATGGGTAAAGCTAGGCAGAGGGGTATGCCTCCCAGTAAAGCCCACCCATCAGTTCCGGTGACGTCACCGGCAACACTGCTAGGCGAAGCCTCCGCCTAGCAGTGGAAAAATATAAACAAAAAAGGCCTTGCCCTCGGCAATCCAGCACAGGGAAAGGGAGAGCTCCGGGGCATGAAATGCTTTAATGATCATGTCAGAGGGGCCGGAGGGGTGAAAATGGGGATATGTCCAGGTTCAGCACTGAACCCAGACAACCAAGGGTCCGTTTACACGACCGTATTTCTCGGTCTGCATCTGTTCCACAATTTTGCGGAACGAGTGTGGACCCATTAATTTCAATGGGGCCGCAAAAGATGCAGACAGCTCACCGTGTTCTGTCCATATCTGTAGTTCCGTTCCGCAGCCCCGCGAAAAAGATAGAGCATGTCCTATTCTTGTTGCAGACCAGAATAGGCATTTCGGTCACAGGGTTGGCCATGTGCGGTCTGCAAAATGTGGAACGCACACAGCCGGTGTTCGTGTTTTGCGGATCAGTAGACAGAATATCATAGGAGGCAGTTAAAAGAGCTGCAAAAGTCATGTGGAGATGGTTAAACTGACAGAATACAAAGTGTCTGTAAAGATGAGATTGCTTCCAATGGTGGATTCTTTGAAATGTTCTAGGAATTCATATAACATTGTTAATGTACTAACTATAACAGCCGGCCCAGTTTCTGGTAATATGATAAAATAAAGAATGGGGTTAAAAAAAAAAGACATTTCTAAACTATTGCAAAATTTACCCGTTTTAGTTGCTTTTTCACTTTACTGTGTGTCATAGGTGGTTGCTCCCTGGATGAAACATTTTATACTGACCCATGATTTGAGGACTGGAGTATATACCACACCTTATATAATTCCAGGGTGAGTCCTATAGGAAATATGTGATGTATAATATTCCATATAGAATACAGAAACGGAAACCCATAATCTTATGTGTAGGCATCAATGTATAATCCCAGTGGATAAAGCCCTTCCACATTTCATGTTATCTGTGCGTGCAGGTCTCAGATGGTGACATTAGGAGGCATTTATCAGTTGGGAAACTGGAGTGAAGAAGAAGTGTCCAGCGACCATAACTGGATTTGGGAAGAATGCTGTAAACTGGTACCTAGCCTAAAGGTAAGAAAAATAAGCATAACCACTCATTACTACAGTATTTCTCTGGCCTTTGTTCCATTTTATCTAGTTCTTCGGAGTAAATGTATCAATAATACATGTAGTAAGATAGTAGCAGGAGGCAACGACCATAAGATCAAATGTATGTGGCATGAGTAGGCAGCTCTAGCCTGCCACGGTCAGCACAAAAGAGGGCCAGTCATGGTATGTTTTTGAGTAGACCTATTCTCTTTTGTTCATTTTGGGGGATGAGGTGCCGAGTAGTACCAGTAGGCCCTCACCTCTTCTCCCTCCACAGACATAACATACGCAGTCAGAGTTAATTATCAATGGTAATAGGGATGATGAACACATTTCAGGTCTGTACTTGAAATATATAAACTAAAATGTTTATAGGAAGGCTAATTCTGTCTGTACAGAAAAGAGCTGTCGGCCAAACACTTGTGGAGCCAATGGCCATAAGCATGTATTTCTGTATGAGTATGCATTTGTACTGCTATTTGGTAAGATAAGCAGCTGCCAGATACTCGTAGCATTGCCTAAAAAGCACATTCCAGCAGTATCAACCCTAATAAACCAAGCACACTGCCTGCCCATTACAAATATTCCTTTCAGTTGTGGCATTCCCAAGAAAATAAGACTTGTATTCTTTATGCAAATTACTGCTTCAGTGCACTGAATTGCTCATTTGCATAAACAATGCAAGTCTTTTTTTTCTCAGAATTCCCACAACCGATTTGCTCAAGACAGGTATCCTTTCAATGAGCAGGATCAGCCCTACCATGCAGTCTGCCTGGTTTGATCGGATTGATCCTGCTGACAGATGCTGTTTAACTTTTGACCAGCACTAGAAAGCTGAGGAGCTGGGGTGCAATAAGGGGTTAGGCTCTGCCCCTCAGTGGACTGAAGCCCTAATTTGCATAAACAATAAAATATATATTTTTGTTCTCATGAATGTCGCAATCTGATTTTTCACAAGACAGGTGGTATCATTTTAATAAGCAGGATCAATCCTACCAGGCAGTATGCCTGATCTAATAGGGTTGATGGTACTGAAGTATGTGATTTGATGACTAATAATTGGTCTACTTGCTGTTGTAGAATGCGAAGATTGTGCATGACTGGGCAGGACTGAGACCATCACGGAGCAAAGTAAGGTTGGAGAGAGAGCCTTTGGTGTGTGGATCTCTGAAGAGTGATGTAAGTGCACCCGGCAGACAATAATGCACTGACACAGAAGCACCAACACTTCATGCCCCTCACCCAGAGCTTCTGCTAAAAAACATGGCCCCTTGCGCTATTCAAGTGGACTTGGTTTTGGCTAGTGTAACTGGGAGAGACAGGTTGAGTGACAGTATTACTTGCTAGATGCCACAAAGAATGCCTCTAAGTCCTCATGCACACGACCGTTCCATTTTTTGCGGTCCGCAATTTGCTGAACGGAACAGGCGGCCCATTGTAGAAATGCCTATTCTTGTCCGCAAAACGGACAAGAATAGGACATGTTATATTTTTTTGCGGGGCTACGGAATGGAGCAACGGATGCGGACAACACACAGAGTGCTGTCCGCATCTTTTGCGGCCCCATTGAAGTGAATGGGTCTGCACCTGAGCCGCAAAAACTGCGGCTCGGATGTGGACCCGAAAAACGGTTGTGTGCATGAGGCCTGAGGCTAGTATACTGTATATGTGGTAGTGCCTGCTATCCAGGAAGACAAGCAAGGGCGTGGTTCATTGTCTAGGGTGGAAAGGATACAAACACCAAGGGGAAGATTTATCAAGACCAACGATTTCTGCGCTGGCCTTGAGATGCCAGAGGATGCGCCTAATTTAACACGAGGAGCAGGCCTTGTCATAAATTAGGTGCATCCTCCAGCAGTCTGTGCACCTAGACAGAAATCTACAGCAGCTCTGAGCTGTCCTGGGGAACTCCCATAAGGACCTCTTTTGTGTGGTACTATAGAGTAAGGTTTTTTAGTATATTAGCTTATCTCTTTTTATTTTTTTTTTGCTTGTTCACTAGAACAGTCCATTTACTATCTGTATATTCTTCTCATTAGATCATACACAACTACGGCCACGGTGGCTTCGGCCTCACTATCCATTGGGGGTGTGCTATGGAAGCAGCCAAACTTTTTGGCCAAATCGTTAAAGAAAAGCAAAAAAGAACACCTAAATCCTCTCTGTGATCATGATCAGTGTGACCAGTTACAGCAATGCTCATGAGATCTGTGATAACACCAATGAGCTGTATTAATTGCTGGCCGAAAATTGTCACTTTGTCATTCAGGTAGCACTCCAGATACAGAAACATCTACTTCTGACTGGGGGGAAAGTATTTGATGGCATGTGTCTCTCCTCAATCATAGATGAAAATGAAAAACATTTGAAAGACCCACTAGTGATCTCACATAATTTAGAAAATATCCAGCTAAAGAATATTTGCATCCAGCATGTCATTGTGTTCACTGTAACATCCTGTATTCGATTATACTGCAGGATCTGATTTCTCTCCTCTTCATATTACGATCCTTTGGCAAAAAAAACCATTCTGTTGACTTGGTAACACCATAAAACTCTGAAATCTTCAAGTTGTTGGACACTTCAGTGACAACTCTTAACTAACAAGTAGGGATGAGCAAAATTCTGTTTTCAAGTTCGGCGTACAAGGTTCGGGTTATCTATGGATTCCGCTACCACGGACCATAACTTTGAATCCAGCCAGCAATGGAAGCAATATGGACAATCACAATACATTAGTAAGTGCCTTGTATTAACCTTCTCTACATAATAAATGCTATTTGCTGAAATGAGACAACCCCTTTAAGTCATATAATGCATTTTATGTCTTAACACAAGTAAAGCAACTAATCAGCCAGCTATATTCATCGCGGGACATTCCTTGAGGCAGCGCCAGGACAAGATCCGATTCGTCTCTTTTCCTTCTGTGCATGTTTTTGAAATGAAGTGAGCAAACTCCAAAGAGACTTGCACCAGTTTGTCCTAAAAATTCCTGTCTGCCTGCCGTGGCAATCAGAGTTTATACACATCTTATACTTTACATAAGGGCAGATGAGTGAATGAAGTTTTCTGTATTCCTCGACCCCTTTCACATCCTTCAGACACTGTATCACAGAGTCTCTATTACTGTACTGGCTGAGCTGTTTTGTGATTCCACGCCGCTAATGATGTGGTCTCTGCATAGACATGTACTGGGATGGAGAAGCAAGGCTCAAGCCAAACAGGGAGATAGAGTCCTGCATCCTTCAGTACAAATATTGGTGGTGGTTAACCCTTTAACTGTCTTCTAACCAGAGACATGGAGACATGTCTTCTAACCAGAGACTTCACTACCCTAGATCATTATCCTTTCCCTAGCCTAGACCACCAGAGATGTTACCATGAGCTCCTTCACAACCTAAAACCACTTGTGATAGTAGCATTACCCTCTTCACCACTGAAGGCTCTAGATTTTAAACATTAAGCCCTTCATTAATTAACACCACCCAGAATATTAGCGTAAACCCCTTTATCACACTAGGACACAAGGAATCATGGGTATTAACACTTATAAAACATTAAACCCTGGACCACCATATCAGTTGTCATTACCTTATAACACTCTAGACCCGTAGGTATATTAAATATTAACCCCAATAGGATATCGCCAGGATTTCATTTAACCTGAATACGAATTAGTTGGGGGCTGAGGCAACTCATTTCTGTCTTTTGGCTAGTTGCAATTAGTTCTGTATAAAGGTTATACAGTACACATTATACGAATGTTGGCCAAACCCGTTGACCATCTGATGTGTATGGGGGTGTTGGGGAAAGCAGGATCCAGCATACTAGATTTCAACATGCCTGATCATTTGTTCTCATGAGACATAAGTCAATGCCAGAGGTGTCTCTCGGAGGCTTATTCTCCTCTCCATATTGAGGACACATGCATGCTCATCAGAGTAGCGGTCGGCTGACATCTATCTAAGGCGTATGGCCACCTTTAGTGTGAGCTGTTACTGCTTTAAAACGTAAAATCTATATGCTTTCCATGTTTCAATACAGCAATTCCTTGAAGCTTCTTTCTACGGAGAAACTGAAATAATTTGAATTACTGAAGTTTTTTTAACCCTCTGCTAAAGTAACTGTAGTTGTAAGGCTCATATGTGTTCCTCTCCCAAAAAACTGATATTTTTTTCACTTGAATAGGTGAGTCTAGCGAAAAAATGGTCTCTGCAGAAAGTCAGACGTGTGAGTTGGCCTATTGACTTTAAGGCTAGATCTACATGGCGACATGTGTTGCGCGACAAAAAAGGTACAACTACATTTCGACATGTGTCACGTAACATTTTTTGTAATAATAGTCAATTGTGTCACACTGCAACGAGACGGTTGCACAAAAATCCAACTGTCATGGTGCGACACCATTGACTATCATAATAAAAAATATTGTGTGACTTTAAAAAGTCGCGCCACAAATGTCACTGTGTAGCCCTAGTCTAATTGGTTAGTGTTCAGTCCATGTGCTATCCGCTTGACAGCTGTCACGCTCGTGTGTGGGAGGAAAACACCACACTGAGCATAGAAGGGAAAGGGGATACAGGAATAAGGCCTGGAAACTAGGGAAGGAAGATGGACCCTAACTCCAGTCCTGACAGACTACCAGTATGAACAGGCCCCAATGGTAGGCAAGTTCATACACTGGATACCTAGAATCCTATCTCAGCCTATAGGACCCTGGAACTAATGTCAGGACTGAGTCTAGCTGTTCATCCAAAGGGGAGGACGAACAGGAGTCTCCCTCAGGCCTAATGACAAACAACAGGGAAAGGCAACAACACACACACACACACATATATATGTGTATATATATATATATATATATACAGTATATATATATATACATACATATATATAAACAAAATACAAAAGGGAAAGGAAACACTTATCTTCAATAAAGCTTTGGTAGCACCAGGAACTCAGCTGAAACACAAGCTAACCACAAGTCCAACAGAAGCTATAAACCGCATAGCATTGTGGGAGAAACAACAATACATAGGGAAGGTTAAATGACCACAATAGAAACACCTGGGGAAAGAAGGTGTGGCAAGCACCAGAAACAACACAGTCGTCATTTGATCCAAAAGGAAAACATGTCAGATCAAACGACATGTTGCCAGTCTCACAGATCTCTTGCCACCTATCGCGGGAACGTCCGTATGTCTCGGTACTTCTGTGACAACAGCAGACAGATGTGAACACCACGTGAAAACTTTCAGATTAGGGAATATAAATGTGATAAAGTGGCTTATTGATTTGATTGTTGCAGAGTTAATAAAGATTAGCTGGCCACTTCATCTGGTAATGGGATCCTGTCAATGTCAATGGAACATTTAAATGTCCAAAACAGCAGTAACATTTTTGACGATTGAATGTATATAAATATAAAATAGTAATGAAAGCGGCACAGCGATCAGACGAGTTATGGTGTGCCAGCAGCTGTGGAAGAGATCCAACATCCAAATAAAATAAAATAAATTCCACAGCACTCCCACAGATGTGATTCAAAGGTAGTGTTCTTTAATCACCAAGATTTTTTTTCTTTTTTTTTTTCTTTTATATATATATATATATATATATATATATATACACAGAGCAACAAAGTCCAGGAAAGCAAAATCCGTAGTCAAACTAATGAGTGCCAGCAGTTTAGACATAATCCACCATCAAAGCATAAATAAAAAGAAAAAGGCCGCAACACTTCCGACTAGTGAAAAAATATGTAGTCCTTTATTCACCCATGTAACATTTTAATCCACTTACTGGGACTGTTCTCAAGCTTCAGAACGGTCCCAGTAAGTGAACTGAAACGTTGCACGGGTGAATAAAGGACTACACATTTTTTCACCAGTCAGAAGTGCTGCAGTTTTTTTTCTATATATATATATATATATATATATCTTTTTTATTTTTAATATGAGGCAATGTGTTTGTATTTGTGGCTATATGATGGGAAGAGGGGGGCCAACCACTGTTTTTACACAGTGGCCTTAGTTGTAAAACTGAAAAACAAAAAAAGACTAAATCAAACTGATATTATCACATCTGGTAAGGCAAATAACAGACATGCGGCGCAGAGGTAAAGGGAGACTGGGTGCCCTAACTCACCTAGCACTGGCACCTGGCTACCCTGACGTCCCTAGACGGGTTGCTCACCCGTATGCCGATCACGTGCCTCTTCTCTGGCTTACCCTGGAGGAAGCCCTAGGTAGTGAGTAGGGCGTAGGGTGTCCTCACTGCTAACACCTAGGGCAACAACAGGGAGTGGACAAACAATACAAACACCACATATAATCCCCGAAGGGAGACGACAAACAGTAGGAAACAAACTGGAGAAAACCGGAGATCCAACTGCAGTGGTTCCAGCAGCTCCACAGCAACACCACCTAAGGTCAGAATAGATAACCTGAAAGGATTCTGGCTGGGGGCGGGCTTCATCTTGATTGAAGTCTTCTCCCGGCCAGGCCGCGCGCTTGACTAAATGCGCATGCCGCCGCACATGCGCGATGGTGACTTATTCCTGGCCAGAATAGTACAGAGCCAGCGTGCGCGTTCGCGGCTCTGTACTATTCTGGCCAGAAAGAAGTCACCATCGCGCATGCGCGGCGGCGTGTGCATTCAGGACATCAAGCAGCTCGGCCGGGAGAAAAAGAGTCTTCTGCGCAAGCGCGGCCACCGGGTTTCCGGAGAAGAGCAGTGGCCGTAACCAGGGGAGACCGAATGACAACAATGAGGTAAGTGGGGATGAATTTTCTCCTAAACCATGGGAATTGGTTAATCAAATATTTTTACAAAAATTATCACTGTAAAATCATTAACAGATTTAACAGTGATCATTTTGATGGGAATACCCCTTTAATATTTCTAGTCGACAACCACCACACTTGATGGTGATTGTTTATAGCAAACTCTTCTAAAGGTAAGTAAGATGACCATTTCTCCTGATTTTCAGACACAAAACACCTAAGGTAAGTCTCTAAGTTTTGGTTGGTGCGTTCAGTCTGGCCATTCCACTGCGGATGGAAGGCTGAGGAAAAAGACAAATGTATCCCCAGGCGAGAACAAAAAGCTTTCCAGAATTTAGAAATAAACTGGGTTCCTCGATCCGAAACATTGGAAGGGACCCCATGAAGCTTCACAATTTCACTAATAAAAAACGTGAGCCAGGGTCTTAGCATTTAGCAACGCGGGTAAAGCAAAGAAACGCACCATTTTACTGAACCTGTCTACAACTACCAGGATAACAGTTTTACCCGCAGATACAGGTAGGTCAGTGATAAAGTCCATCGACAGGTGTGTCCACGGCCTGTTAGGAATGACCAGTGGTAACAGGGACCCCGCCAGACGAGTATGAGAGACTTTAGCACGTGCTAAGGTGGACACAAAATCAGCTACATCCTGATGCAACCTCGGCCACCAAAAATGATGAGGTTGCCCAACTACCCGGGTGCCCCGTGAGTGCAGAGTTATGATGTTCTCTTAATATTTCAGAGCGCAAGTTCAAAGGCACAAACAACTTCCCTGGGGGACAGGAGACCGGGGCATCCCCCTGAGCCTCCAACACCCTCCCCTCCAGGTCTGAGTGTAATGTAGAGCCCACCACCCCCTTTTGTAAAATCGGCCCCAGATCAAACACATCACCCCCTCTAGGAAAACTTTGGAATAACGCATCAGCTTTGGTATTTTTTGCCCCCGGACGATAGGTGATAATAAAATTAAACCTGGTAAAAAACAAAGACCACCTAGCTTGTCTAGGGGTAAGACATTTAGCAGACTCAAGGTATAACAGGTTTTTCTGATCTGTAATCACCATGATGGGATGAGCTGCCCCCTCCAAAAAGTGATGCCATTCTCCAAAAGCTACGGTAATTTAATAAAAGTTCCCTGTTGCCTATATCATAATTTTTCTCAGCTGCCGACAATTTCTTAGAAAAGAAAGCACAAGGAAGCCATTTACTTGGAGACGGACCCTGAGACAGTACAGCCCCCACCTCTGATGCATCAACCCCCACAATAAAAGGTTGAGAAACATCTGTCTGGACCAGTATGGGTCCCGTGGTGAACCTCTCCTTCAGAGAAGAAAAAGTCTGTTTAGCAGCGTCAGACCATTTAGAAAAATCAGTCCACTTTTTAGTCTGGTCAGTAATGGGTTTGCCAATCACTAAATAGTTCTGAATACATTTTCTATAGAAGTTGGCAAAACCCAAAAAACGCTGCAGCGCTTTCAGGTTCTCCGGAAGATCCCATTCTAGAATCGCATGGACCTTGTCTGGATCTATACGGAACCCCAAAGCCAATAGCAGATACCCCAGGAATTGTACCTCCTGTACGGCGAATACACATTTCTCCAATTTAGCATATAACTTATTTGTCCGTAAAATCTGCAACACCAGCCTAACATGTACCTTGTGTGTCTCCAGGTCGGGTGAATAAATCAAAATATTGTCAAGATATATTACAAAAATCTGCCGAAAAGATGACAAAAAATATGGTTGACAAAGTGTTGAAAGACAGCAGGAGCATTAGTCAGGCCAAAAGGCATGACCAGGTTTTCATAATGCCTCTCAGGAGTGTTAAATGCGGTCTTCCACTCATCCCCCTCTTTAATGCGAATCAGATTGTAGGCTCCCCTCAAATCCATCTTGGAAAACCATTTCGCACCAGCAATCTGATTAAACAGGTCGGAAACGAGAGGGAGGGGATAGGGATCTCGGATAGTTATCCGATTTAGCTCACAAAAATCTAGGCAAGGACGCAGGCCCCCATCCTTCTTCTTCACAAAGAAGAACCCTGCATCGATAGGTGAAGAAGAGGGTCTGATATGTCCTTTAGCCAGACTCTCGGAAATATATTCCTTCATGGCTTGTCTTTCGGGACCAGAAAGATTATTAAACCTGGTCTTAGGTAACTTTGCTCCAGGGAGCAGGTTAACCGGGCAATATACGGACGATGGGGTGGTAACTCTTGACAACCCTTCTCAGAGAAAACATCTTCAAAATCATTCACAAATGTTGGTAAGGTTGTAATGGAGGTGGCTGAGCAACTGCTACTTAAGCAATTGTCCCTATAGTGCTCACTCAACTCTAATATCTCCCTGGCCTGCCAATCAACAACAGGATTGTGCGTCACCAACCAGGGAATACCATAGGAGTAGGAATGGAGGGCTTCCACCCGAGGATGTGTATTATGCACCATGTGTGTCAGGTTCCCCTGAGAAAGAGGAGCAAATTAAGTAGCCACCAAATTGACCCCCACCCCACTGTCTAAGAAAACAGAAATCTTCTCAGTTTTATTTTCTGAAACTACAGTAGCAGGCAAAACAAACTGAGACGTTCGTATGGAGGAAATGTAGACACCCGGGTTGTCATCCTCCGCACAACCTGGGGTCAGTAGTTTTCCGATGGTTGTTTCTTTTTCTTAGATACAGATGGACAAACACCAATGAAATGACCCTCTGACCACAGAAAAAACAAACCCTGCATTTACGACGAGTGCCAGGAGGACCAACCTGACGAGTGGCTCCCCCTAGTTGCATAGGTTCGTCTGAGTCAGAACAAGCTGACTCCTGCTTGAGAACAGTCGGTGGGGGACAAGAACTCCTCAGCCTATCCCTAAGGCATCTATCAATTCTTATAGATAGTGACATAGCGTCCTCAAGGGATATAGAAGTCTCATACAGCGCAAGTGCATCTTTTACCTTTTCTGATAACCCTTGGCAAAACTAACTCCTGAGAGCCGGGTCATTCTACTTAGTATCCGTGGCCCACCTTTGAAATTCTGAACAATAAACCTCTGCTGACCAATCTCTCTGCTGAAGACGCCGTAATCTGGACTCAGCAAGAGAGACGTGGTCAGGGTCATTGTATATGGGACCTCAAAAAACCCATCTACCGACCGGAGGGCCTGGGTACCAGCTGGCAACGAAAAAGCCCAGGATTAAGGATCCCCTTGAAGGAGGGAGATAACAATCCCCACCCACTGTTCTTCTTTACCCAAGGAACTTGGGCGCAGTCTGAAATATAATTTACAAGCTTCATAGAACACCACAAATTTGTCTCTTCCTCCAGAAAATCTGTCAGGGAGAGCAACCTTAGGTTCTGGATTGAACTGGTTACCCCTAGCAACCACTGGACTCAAGGACTGCTGCAGCTGCTGCTGCCGAAGGACCGACACCTTCAATTCTGTCACTTCAAGAGACAGACCTTGTAACTGCTTTGCCAAAGCAGCAATAGGATCCATAGTAGATCTTAGAAAGGGAAAAAAAAAACATTTCCCCCCAAAATAAGGGCCAGATATAATATCACGTCTAGTAAGGCGCAGAGGGAAGGGAGACCGGGTGCCCTAACACAAGGGAGAGGGAGGAGTGGTGACCCCTAACTCACCTAAAACTGGCACCTGGCTACCCTGACGTCCCTAGACGGGTTGCTCACCCGTACACCGATCACATGCCTCGTCCCTGGCTTACCCTGAAATAAGCCCTAGGTAGTGAGTAGGGCGGTGGGAGCACTAGTCCTCACCACTGACTCCTAGGGTAACAACAGGGAGTGGACAAACAATACAAACACTGTAACGAAGGGCAGGCGGCGAGTGCTTCCTTCGCAGCACCGCCGGCAACCTGCGCAAGGAGAGGGGCAAGGACGTAGCCTGCGTCCTCATCTTCATGGCAGCAGGGAAACCGAGCACTGATAATGATGATCGGTGCTCGGCTGAGTTGGGCTGCTGTGAGTCACATGATGCTGGCCACGTCATGTGACTCACCAGCCAGGCCTATTTCAACAGGCAGCCTGCTGGTCACAGATTGCCTGTGATTAAGGTCTTCATACGCTCCTGTATTCCTGGCATTGTGTTCCTGAATTCTGACCTTGGCTCTGCTCGTTTGACCTCGCTTCTGCTCATCCCCTGTTTGTCGTGATCTCCTGGTACTGACTTCGGCTTGTGTTTGGACTCGCTCTTGTTGCTCCCTTGTACTGATTTGACTTCCTGGTATTTGATTTTGGCTAGTTTGACTTGCTTTGTGTTCTGTTTGTCCTGTCTCTTGTTTTCCCCTGCACTTAAGTTAGGGACTGTGCCCCGTTACCTAGGACGGATCGTGCGAGTAGGTAGGGGCAGAGGTGTGGGTGGCAGTCAGGGGTGCATGCTTTCCTACCCTTGTCAGTGACAAACACCACATATAATCCCCGAAGGGAGACGACAAACAGTAGGAAATAAACTGGGGAGAACCGGAGATCCATCAGCACTGGTTCCAGCAGGAGTGGCAGACAAAGAACAGCTGAAAGGAAAACTACAGATACATAGATAGGACAAAAAGGATTGCAAACCAAAACAGGAAAACCTGGACCGGAATCCATTCCCACAACTAGGTCATGGAGCGATCCCTTGAAATTGGACGAGTAGCCACCCGCTGCGACCTTCTGACCCCAGACACCACAGGGTCAGCAATAGGTCGTGACACCCTTGTGACAGATATATAAACAAAGGCACTCATTAACCACACTGGTTAATGTAAAAATTTTATTCAACATAAAATATTCAACTTACAGTAAAATCCAAGTCAACAAGGCATTGTGGACAGAAGAGGTCATACAACAAGCATCGTACACAGAGACGTTCAGACATTTAAGTGCATTCATCAAAAAAGTCTGTACATTCAGACACACTAACATTCACTTTTCTGTCTGTTCCGTTGCATCTGCTGACATCACAGTGCCAAGCAGAAACAAGCAAGGATTCAAATCCGGTTTCTAGCTAACCTGGGCTAAACCATTAGTATGATATGGTATGGTCCACTTTCATTGTTCTTTAAAGACCAGTATCCTTAACATCAGATTTTTCCTGTGAAAAATATCTCAGCATCCAACTGGCCACTGAATTTGCATCTGTGTTCTGCAGACAGTGCTGAAACTTTAAGATGGTCATTGCACCAAACACTGTAGGGGTACCTGCTATATTGGTTGTCAGAAGTAATCTATGGAGAGATCTGCCATGGGACTCCATCAGCACATCCGGAGCATGCCTAATAACTACTGAAAGGGGTAACGTTTGTGTAGAAAAATAACTGCATAAAATGATATCCTCTGGAAAGATTGATGGTACGTTGTTGATGCCTCCCATCAAATATGACTGAAGGAAATACATTTTACAACTGTATGTTCAAATAAACTCATTAGCATACAACTTAATTTCATGGAGATCATATAAAGGGAGTCTAATTAGGTAAGTGGCCGTAAAGATTTATAGTCTATAAATTAAAGGTCAGAATAATTATGTTTAGATTCAGTGTGAAGACATATTTGTCTCCAGATGGAAATAAAAGAAACGGCAAAAGGCATTGTTCAGCATCCAGAAGCCATGACGCATCCAAAGCAAGTGAGTCATTTTCAGGGTAGGATCACATCCAGTGCTGACTACCGCTTTTGTTGTTCGAGCTAAAAATACAACTTGTTATTTGATTGTTTTCTTAAATTAATAGTAATTAACGGAATCCATTTCATCCCTGAAACTTCAGTACTGCACATTTTTAACCCTTTTAGAAGACTATAAACAATTCCTTTTCCCATTACCTTAATAGTGCTGTTTTTTTTTTTGTAGCACCTTGACCTTTGCTGTTCATTCTTTAATTGTGAGATTGAAAGGCTATCTGTGTGTGGGTGGGTGAGCAACAGGTAAAGTGAGGGGTCATTCTTGTGAGCCAGAGTTTGAAGGAGTGACCCCAGAATTGTGTGCACCTCTTCCCACCATCTCCTGACCCCATTCTCTGTGGCTAGACTCTTGAAGGCCTCGGCCTTTGGTTTCAATGGGGAGGAAACAAGCAGCCAATGCTGCCAGTAGACAACAGCCACTGTATACCAACACTGTGAGATATATAGAAGACTCGAGCATCACCTGGAGACAGACAAAAAGAAGCATAACTAGTAAGTGTGAGTTACTTTTCTAAACCCAACTTAAAGCCGTTGTCTCAGTTATTGACCCATACCAATAAAGTGTATAAGATAAAAACGAATCCTATACTCACCTGTTTCTCCCGCATTGTTCTCAACACCACAGCTCCAGTCTTCCTCCGTTCTTTGTATACAAGGCTGAAGTGGTGACATCGTGGTACCTCAACATCACCGCCACGTTCTTGTATACAAGGAATTCGAGGAGGACTGGAAATGCAGAGATCTGAATGGTGTGGGAGAAATAGGATTATTTTTTATTTTATACAATTTACGGGCATGGGACAAAATTTTAAATAACTGGGGCAACCCCTTTAAGTCAAGAACCACTTCCTATAATGACAATATAGTCTCCATATTAGGGTGCATTCCCATGACCGTACTTTTAGGTCCGCATCCGTTCCGCAATTTTGAGGAACGGGTGCAGACCCGTTCATTTCAATGAGGCTGTAAATGGTACAGACAGCACACTGTGTGTAGATCCGCAGCCCCGCAAAAAAGATAGAACATGTCCTATTCTTGTCAGCAGACTAGAATAGGCATTTCTGTCATAGACCGCTAAATATATATGGTCGTGTGAATGTAGCCTTACTATGATAAATCAGCTGCCTGGCAGAGTAGCACGTTTGAATGTGTGTGTCTAAATTGACACATAGTGAATTTGGCCTATTTAAGACCAAATATAGGACTGCAACTTCAGTTTCCTACCCAGTTTTTCATAGGGGAGACACTTGTAACACCGAGTAGTACAGCTGCAGTGGCAACCACACTACACTCGGGCCTATTAACCACAGGACTTGTGCAAAATACTTTTTGGATGCTGTACTGTTGTTTCAGCAATTGCCCCAACTAGCATGACACCACCATCTATCAATGCCCAATGTAAGATCAGGCAGGAGAGCAAACATACAGTTACACTTTACTATGTGCCTCATTTGGCTCACAGATATCTCTCATGACCCAGTTATTGCCATAGGGAGAGGGGAACAATTGGCTGTGAGACACATCTATTGGCACTTATTACCAAGGGTTACAAAGGATTTGATGGGTTAAAATCCCATCTTCCTGATCCTTGTTTTCCCCAACAGTAGACACCCCTATATGCATTATATTGTCAGTTGATCCAGTAAGCATCATTTGATCCACTGATAATTATGTAAAGTTTACTGTCACTCCAAGTTGGTAAAAAATAAACTAGAAAGAATGATCAAAATTCTCTTTGGTTGTTGATAAAGACATTTTGGGGACATTTCCAATGTGGCTACTAACTTGAACTATTTAATATATGAATATACATAGAGGTTATTGACCACATGGGCAACGAGCCAGTCAAGTCACTGCTGATTAATTAAATTAATCCTCTTCTCTCCTAGATACTAAAAGTTATAATTCTCCATCACTCTGAAAAATGATAAAATTGTAGGTTTGTTTCTGACTTGCAATTTTACCTGTGCAATAAAAGGTGTAATTAATGCCCCTACACGCGCCATCCCACTGCATGTTCCTAGACCTAGTGCTCGTGTAGCTGTTGGATAAACCTACAAAGGTAAAAGATGCAAAAGTAAATAATAGAGCAAGATACAAAGAAATAGATTCCCTCAAATTATTTTAACATATTCTCCAAGAGCAATGATTAAATGGGTGTTCCAGGAAGATATTTTCATTTACAGCCACTGCTCTCTAGAATGGTTCAGACTATACAATATACTTATGTTAGGGTGTAACACTCATGAACATATGGTACTATCCAAGGGCTGGTTTATCCAACCATTAATTCAGAGGCATAACTATATGGGATGCAGACTTGGCATCGACTTCAGGGCCCTGGTGCCTGATGGAGCACAAAGGCTCCTCTTCCACCTAAGAGGACACCAGTATTATATTGTATATGGGAGACCCAGGAGCTTCAAGTAATGCCTCTGCATTTGTTCGTCTAGGTAAAATTTTCAGATATACAGTACATAGCTATACACAGCTGTCCATGGGCGTAACTATAGCCATAGCAGCCATTGCACTTGCTATGGGTTCCAGAGGTTTGGGTGCCCAATTAGGTGCAAGATTATTGTACTTTTTTTAGTGAGGACTAATGATATAGCCAGTGTCGGACTCGAGTTCCTTGGGCCCACTAGAAGAAATTATTCTTAGGGTCCAACCTTTAGATCGTCAATAAAGTCTAATAGGATTTGATTCAAAGACCCTTTTGGCATGTGATTAGTTCTAAAGGCCAAATGGAATTTTTCTCCTGGACCTTTGAGGCCCACTATGTTTTCAGAGACTGGGCCCACTGGAGGCTCCTCTGCTACTCTGTTGGGCCAGTCCAACAATGGATATGGTGGCTTTGTGCTAAATTGTGCGTTTTCTGCTATATGGTACTATTATGCGTATCTTTAATTATTGCTATTTATGCTGCTGTCTTAATTTTCTTACACTAGGTGGTGGGTCCCCATTTTATTTTGCTATAGGGCCCTAAGAATTATAGTTACGCCCCTGCAGCTGTCTTCATGGTGTAGCAATGGACCTACCTCTGGTGTGTAAACATAGGCAGCTTGGAATCCACCTGAAATGAAAGCTCTTGCAATGAAGAGTAAAACGGTAAGGACATTCCTAGAACGAAACAAAAGATAGAGGCGTTCACCAAGACAAATTGATTACAGAGACAAATTGATTACAGATATACCCTGAAATCAGTGTTACTTTTAAAGGGGTTATCCAAACCTTATAATGACCGCCCCCCAATGCCCAGACCCCTCATATATAGGTTATACCTACCCCACTTCCCAGCACCCGCGCCGATCCTGATCCCTGCATGGCCACTGCTGCATCTCTCTGACATGCAGATCAAAACATCCGGCGATGGGGAGGGTAGCCAATAGCAGGCCATGATGAGGATGAGCTTCCCTAGTGTCACCCGAGATGCTAGTAGATGCAGTGGCGGGTGAGGAGGAGCGGGGTAAGTATAACCTATATGTGGTGCTCGGGCATTGGGGGGTTCATTATAGGGGTTGGATAACCCCTTTTGTATCTTTTTAGAAATGGTCACTTTGATAATGTTTTCCGTCATTAAAAATACTTGCAGTAATTAAAATGTCCTTGTACATCTGTTTTACTATTTGAAAAATGTAAAAAATATTTTACATACCGTCCAACACAAAGGAAAAGAAGAAGGGCGCATAAGGAGAAAACAAAGAAACAGATGGCCATTGTCTTTTTCCGGCCTAATCGGTCAATGATCCACAATGTCACCAACACACCTTGTATATAAAAATAAAAAAAAGATTTTAAAAATCTAATAATTCTAATGATAACACAATTAAAGTGGTTGATGTGGTACATATAAGCCTAGGCCCAGGCATCAGTTGTGTCTGTCAATTTTATTTTATTTTTTGCAGAGTCAGACACAACTGATATGTGTATGTGCACATCTATAGATTAATATCTTAAAACAAAAAAAATGTAGCATCTAGAATTTTTCTGTTCACGCTATTTGATATCCAGCATCATAAGTGATGCACCAGATGAATTTGAACGATAACATAGAAAACTAAGGAGTCCGTTCTAGATTCGGTTTCCCTCTGTGTTTTCTTCACCACACCACAGGAAAACTGAGCAGGACTGCCAGATATATGTGAAGGGAGCCTAAGAGGCTGGCCTTTTCAGGTCAATGACTCAGGTCAATAATTGAAAATTGCCCTATTGAAACTCAATTTGCTTATACGGTATGTATAATTTTTCTTGGGCATTTAAGTTTTGAATGCAACTTAATTAAAAGTTACATGTTAAATTGTATGTTTTTCTAAGATATAGCACTTAAATAATAGTAATAATGGATATTAAGTGAATATTTTAAATTCACTTTGAGATAATGAAGGCAAATCCAAAAAATTGTGAAATGTGTAAATGGTGAATATTGCCTATGCATACTAAGTCAACATCTGCGACTAATCTAAGTCCACTGACCTGGGAATTCAGATAACGTGGTCCATAATAAATCTTTGTAATCTTCCACAGTTAAATATTCACAGGAGAGACTACATTTTGGCTTGACTGCCTTTCTCCGGCTGGAAACTGGGTTGAAGCATAGAAAGAGGCATGTTTGAGTGAGTTTGGTATAGAAGAACTTGACTGGCTTCCTCAGAGCTCTGACATCAACCCCAAAGAGCACCTCTGGGATGAACTAGAATGAAGATTGTGAGCCAGGCCCTCTCGTCCAACATCAGTGTCTGACCTTACAAATGTTCTTCTCAATGAATTGATAAGAATTCCTACAGACACATTCCAAAATCCTGTAGATTGTCATACCCAGAAGAATGGAAGATGTTTTAGCTGCATAGGGGACCAACTCCATATTAATGTCTATGGATTTAGAATGGGATGTCATAGAAGCTCTTGTAGGTGGAATGTGTAGGTGTCCCAATACTTTTGTCCATATAGGGTATAAATAGTTGACCTGCTCAAATATGTAAGAGTTCAATGTATGGTACACACAATAACTGATTTGTTATACACACCCATCTTTTGGTTGTAACGATTTTTGGGAGTCAGCTATGGCCATTGGTGCTGTGATAGATTTACAGTGTGTGAGCCTTTAAAGAATGTAAGGAGGAGCCATGTATCTGTATTTGGTGGAAACCATAGTATGTCCATCAAACTGGCAGCCTTCCACATTAGAGGATTCAATAATTAAAATGCAGTGATGTTCACTGACACAGGTAAATGACAGAATTTACTACTTACTGCTGCATGCATCTCCAGCTTGGAAAAGTTCTGTTGTTAGGAGAACCAGCCCATAATATGAAAAGGCATTGGAAAACCTGTAATAGGAAATTAGATCTATTTGATCACCTCTGCTGTAATCTCTGAAGATGATTAGGTTTCATTCTCTGTACACAGGTTGGACTGGACCACGAGCGTACCATAGGATCCTCCAGTGGGCCCAAGTTCTGACACAATAATGGACCCCATATAATACAGGACCCCTAAGGGCTCCAAAATAATTTTGGAACTGATCTTGGAACCAATAACTACTAGATACTGTATCATATTAAACCTTATAGACGCATATGCAATGGTCACAAAAATGACTTAAACGTGAATGTTCATATGTCCTGTGTACACAGAGGGTAGGCCCTCAGATTAATGTTCTTTGGTGGGCTCAATTAACTTTATTCTGGTGCTATCTGTTCATAACAATTCGTTTGCTCCTGAATTGTCTGTCAGTGCCACTAATGAGGTTGTTCAGAATAAAATAAAATAAAAGCTGCTTTTCTTTAAAAAAAAAAACATGCCACACTTGTCCACGGGTTTTGTGTGGTATCGCAACCCAATCCTATTCACTTCAATTAAGCTGTGCAGTAACACCACACATAACTAGATGATATTCACAGATGCGGCACTGTTTTTAGAAGAAAGCAACCACTACAACCCCTTTAAAACTGGTCACCTTCTCCCCACACATTGATAGCTTCCCCTGAATGAGCGTGCATACAAGGGAACACCGACAATCACTGCATGTTGAGCGGTAGGACTTCTGGGTCAATGTTTTTTGAACATACACTTTTTAATGTCTCATACCGGCTGTCCATAAATACTATAGCATAGAGGTGAATACAATATTATAGTTTGGTGCATATCCATACAATATCTAGAGTTCTGAATAATAAGAACAAGGCTCTTATAATGTCTATATGTTAGATACATAGTCATTGATATAAAGATCAATGAGCAGTTAATGCAGATAAGTTACATAACTACTTACCATATAAACCAAAGCAACAGCGTTGTGCATCTGAACTGAGGTGAAAAAAGGTCCTGTATTTTACCACGATCCTCCTACAATTATGAAAAGGAGTTAAATTTAAGACCCTTAAAGGGGTTATCCGAATTCTAAAAGATCCGCTCCATTGCCTGGGCCCCTCGTATACATTATACTTACCGGTTCCCTGGCACCCAAGTTACTCTGGATCCCTGCACGGCCACCGCTGCATCTCCCCATCGTGCGGATCAAAACATCCAGCGACAGGGGGGAGCAAGCAGTTTCAGGCTGCGACGAGCCCCCTTAATTTGGATAACCCCTTTTAATGACCATAGAAAACCTTCAGTTAGGCCTCATGCGCACAATCGTAAGCAGTCATAGTTTGAGAGTGGGAACAGCGGTACCTTGCTCTATCTGAATATTTTTTAGGTTACTTTTAATAGGATGGCTCAGTGGTTAGCACTGTTGGATACAAATTTGACCAAGGGCAACATGAGTATGGAGTTTATATATGTTCTCAGCTTACACAGCTTTATGGGTTAATTTGGAGTTTAGATTGCGAGCCCTAATGGAGGCAGAGACGTAAGTGCTATATAAATGAATAAGATAAAAATAATGAGGCTGATGTTAAGATGTAGATGCATGGCAGATTTTTCCTGTACGCACAATGACTTCAATGAAAAAAAAAAGGGTCTATTGACACCAAAAAAATGTGGTGTCATTTAGTGCAACTAAGGTTTTTACCATTTATTTCCATCTGGAAGAGGGGTGGGGCTTGTCTGGAGGGGGCATGGCACTTCACAAAAAAGGTGTGGCCTAAGATGGACCACGCATAAGGTTCTGCCTCAAAGTAAGGCAGACAGTAGTGGGCATAGCTTTAGATAAAATTGTCTATCCCTACACCAGATGTATCATCCAGTCTGAGTCCCTGTGATAAATTTGGTCTTGACAGCCTGGGGGAGATTTATCTATCTATTTATCTATCTATGATAGTCCACTGCGCTGCTGCAGGATGCAGTGGCGTTGCGAGGGGGATTGTAGAAGCCCTCATCTCCATAGTCATCTGTATTGCCGATACAGATGGATGCTGCGGCGGGGCAGGGGAGGGAGTTGCTGTTGAATGGTGATGTGTAACAGATAGCATTGTATTGGCACAAAGAAAAATAATAGGGCACATTTACTAATCCTATAGATGGTGTAAACTTAGACTTGGGGGCAGCGTAGCCACTTTTTTAAAGTGGACCTTTCACTGGTTCTGACATAACAATATTAGTACCTGGCAGTGTAGGGCATAATCAGTAGATGTCCCGGCGCAATTTTTTTTTCACATTGGCCGCTATATTGGGGTTAATGTGCCAGTAAGAAGTGCCCCCAATAATGTGCCAGTAAGAAGTGCCCCCATAGATGCCCCCCAATATTGTGCCAGTAAAATGTGCCTCTATAGATGCCCCCTAATCATGAGCCAGTAACAAGAGCACCCCCCATCATGTACCAATAACAAGAGCACCCCCCATCATGTGCCAGTAATAAGTGCCCCTCATCATGTGCCAGTAACAAGAGCTCCCCAATCATGTGCCAGTAACAAGAGCCCCCCCATTCATGTGCCAGTAGCCAGTAGCGAGAGCCCCCCCATCATGTCCCAGTAACAAGAGCCCCTCATCATGTCCCAGTAACAAGAGCCCCTCATCATGTGCCAGTAACAAGAGCCCCCCCATCATGTGCCAGTAACAAGAGCCCCCCCATCAAGTGCCAGTAACAAGAGCCCCCCCCATCATGTGCCAGTAACAAGAGTCCCCTCATCATGTGCCAGTAACAAGAGCCCCCCCAATCATGTGCCAGTAAAAGTATTGTACATATAAAGAAAAAACTGTTATACTTACATCCATGTCAGCGATGGGATGCAGGCCTCTTCCGGCCTGTGTCCCGTGCTGTACGGCTCCGCCCGACAATGGTATTTAAAGAGGGCCTTTCACTGGCCCTGACATAACAATATTAGTACCTGGCAGTGTAGGGCATGATCAGTAGATGTCCTGCTGCAAATTATTTTTTTTTTAGATCGGCTGCTCCATTGGGGTGCTGTGTCACTCGTTCTCTTTTCCTGCCGTGTATGCTAATTAGTAGCATCGGTACAGGGAGGAGGAGACGGACATGTTTCTCAATGGGCGTCACAGCCAGGGAGAAAAAACAGCTCACCTTCTCCCTGGCTGTGACGCTTTCTACTGCGATTGGGCAGCTCACAGCCCAAAAATTTTGCGCCGGGACATCTACTGATTATGCCCTACACTGCCAGGTACTAATATGGCTATGTCAGAACCAGTGAAAGGTCCACTTTAAAAAAGTGGCTACGCTGCCCCCAAGTCTAAGTTTACACCATCTATAGGATTTGTAAATGTGCCCTATTATTTTTCTTTGTGCCAATACAATGCTATCTGTTACACATCACCATTCAACAGCAACTACTAATATGATTATAACGTGAGGAAACGTGCACACTTACCTGCCTGGATAAGATAAGTTTTCCTAATGGCATTGGAGCACCATTCTCTGTTGCTATACGCTTTAAGGTAGCAAGAGCTTTCTCCTGATTTCCGGACAGGACATCATATCTAGCACTCTCCGGTAACCACTACAACATGATAATATGCATTAAGACAAGTAGCATTATTCTTTAAAGAGGATGTGCAGGTTCAGAGCTGAACTCGTCTGTAAGCTTCCCTCCTCTCATTTTCCATGTATGAGTGGAGCATCCGGGCATTTCTATCTCTGATGCTCCTCCTTGCCCTGTGCTGCATCACCCAGGGCAAGGGCTTTTCTTCCCTACCGGTGATGTACGTGGCTTCACATGGGTATGCTAGGCAGACACTTCCGCCTAGCAGTAAGCCCAGTGACGTCACCAACACAAATGGTTGGTCTTTAGCGCTGCCCTAAGTTGTTTTACAGGATCGGGCAGTGCTAAAGACTGCCCATTAGAACCAGTGATATCACTGCTAGGCGAATCCCCCACCTAGCATACTGAGAAACGGCCAGGTACTCACCGACAGTAATCAAACTGCCCTTGTCCCATGATATGCATTGCAGGGCAAGAGGGAGCATCAGAGCTAGAAATGCTCAGATACTCCACTCATACATGGTAAAAGAGTGAAGGGGGCTTTTGTCTGCGTTCAGCTCTTAACCCGGACAACCCCTTTAATACATAAATTACTTTCAGCAATGAGGATGACCATCTTTTACAAAATGTAGAAAATAGAATTGATCCCAGTGTATCTTGTTGATGTGTCTAGTGATATCCTGTAGTTGGCTCCTGCTTGTAAAAAATGTCATGAAATCCTGTGGTTTTTACAAGCTTTTTTCTGCCATGGCCATTTTGTAGTCACACATTTTACGTGCACTTTTTGTCAGAGATGAGAAGTCTATAGGAAACCCCCCCAAAAACTTTTTTGGGCAGCATTTTTTGCAAACATTGTGTTTGGCCACTAGTGTTTTCTTCATGGAGTTTTCCCCCTAATAGAGAAGGTGATGTCAAAATGGTAAAAAAAAAATGTTAAGTGCTACAGCATGCTGCACTTTTTGAAAAGAAGCCAGAGAAGCAAAAAAGGTCATCTAATGAGCAAAAATGTCAGTAGCAAAAAAAAAACATTTGTGTCCTGTGTTTCATATTCCCTATAGATCTACATCTGGAGGTGGCGTTTTCACCACCAAAAAATTCAGCCCCCCAAAAAAGGTGCCCAAAATAGGACTAAACATGCAAAATTGCAGTAAAAGCAGCAGCAAAAACCTCTGTGAGAAAGTACCCTTACAGAATGTTTTTGAAGAGCGCTGTTTTAGTAACTTGTTCTCCCCACTAAATAACTGATAGTCCTCGAGTTCACCGGTTAGTTTTTCGTTCTTCTGATCCGTCAGAAGAACAGAAGAATAAAGAAAGTAACGGACCTTAGACGGAAATGGCTCAAACGGATGCAAAATGTGCAAAACTGAGCATAATGGATGCTTAAAATACAGGATCCGTTTTTTTGTTTAATTTTCTATTCTTCTGACAGATCAGAAGAACGGAAAACTAAACGGTGATGTGAACCTGGCCTCGATGGGTAAACTAGTTATTACCATTCTCCTGGTCAATGGGCTTTGTCCCCACACATCTCCAATCAGTGCTGACAGAGTCAGACTGTATAGGAACAAAGCCTGTTGTCCAGGGAAATGGTAACATCCAGTTTCTTTGGAATGAGCAGTTACAAATGCCTTTGATCGTCTATATTAGGACATATTTGTTAAATACTTACAAAACACAAAACTGAAAACACCATTAATGGCAGGGCTGATAGGATCAAGAGCCAACGCCATCCTAAGGTGGGCATCACAAAGATAGCCAACAGAACTTCAAACACGGTGCCCACTGCCCAGAATATCTGCAAATAAGGAAAAATGTTGATCATTTAATATGACAGCGTACATGCAAATGATGAAGATGATGATGCTAAAAGTGATCAACCATATGTCATTCTAGAACAACTCCCTCAAATGGCTTATATTTAGGGATGAGCAAGTCAATTCACATAAAACTTAGTTTCAATACTGTACGGAGCGAGTACTCCTCGCGAGACTTCGCAAACTAATAACTTCGGCTCATCGGAGCCAATACATTTTAATACTGTATGGAGCACTCGCGAATATTTCATCCTAAGTCAATTCGCTCATCCCTACTTATATTATTATAGTATACCCAAATTGTTAATGGGAATCACTATAAATCATGCAACCTTTCAGTGGTCACTTTTTCAGTTTTTTTTTGACATTGCCATTTCATACATATACATATGTTCTTTTTCCTACCCCTATCAATGACTCTCAACTTAATATTACAGTACCTTATAGCTTATTGACAATGAAGAAAGTATGTTGATGCCATGTTCAGTGTGTATATTCAGTGGTGTATGCGCCAAACATCTCCATATTCTATGAGGTAAGGCTTTATTCACGGACGTGTGAATGAAGCTTTATACCTGTTTTTACAGTACCTGTACCTGTATTGGGAAACATAGCCATTGCATAGATTCGGCTATAAGGCAATCACTTGCATATGTCTGTTATACATCAGGTGTATATGTCGGGAGATTTTGTTAGCAGGAACGCTGGGCACAGACACAGAACCCAGTGTGAATAACGGCTAACAGAGCTCTATTTACAGGTTACTTCTCCTATTACTGCTTGGACAGAAAGGGAGGTTCACTATAGGTGCCTTATGCAAATAGAATTAGAAATGTTGAGTCTTTTTCCCCCTCATCTATAAAATATACAGGATTTTAGGTTGTAATAAAGCTACACTTGGAATGATGCATAACATTAGATCTATGTCGGTTGAACCTGACAACTTCAGCAGGCTTAGGCCTCATGCACACGACCGTTGTTGTGTTCCGTTCCGCAAAATGGGGTTCCGTTGTTCCATGATCCGTTTCCGTGTGTCTTCCTTTATTTTTGGAGGACCACCAGACATAAAGGAAGGTAAAAAAAAGTCTAAGACAGGTATGCCATGCAAATGATAGGAATAAAACAGACTCGGACGCGCGGACGGGGATGACAATCTTGTGTGCCTCCGTGTTTTTTAGCGGTCCCATTGATTTGAATGGGTCTGCGAACCGCTTTCCGCAGACAAGAATAGGACAGGTTATATTTTTTTGACGGACTGGAACCACGGATCACGGACGCGGATGGCAAACGGTGCTCTATCCGCATTTTAATGGATCCGCATCTGAAACGCTAAAATCGGCGGAACGGACGCGGAGACAAACAACGGTCGTGTGCATGAGGCCTTAGGCTGAGTTCACATCACCATTTAGCTTTCTGTTCTTCTGGTCCATCAGAAAAAGAAAGATACATTTAAAAAAAAAAAAAAGATTCTTCTTTATTTCGAGCATCAGTTTGCATCACTTTGCACCTGGTCAACCAAGTCCACTGCCTTGGAGTAACCTTTGATTCTGTCCTGTCCTTCAAACTGCACATCCAATCCCTTTCTACCACCTCCAACTCAAAAATATCTCTTGCAAAAGTCTGCACAAATGCTTGTACATGCCCTCATCATCTCCCACCTAGGCTACTGTAACATCCTCTTATGTTGTCTCCCATCTAGCACGCTTAGGCCCCTTTCAGACAAGCGAGTTCCACGCATCGGACTCGCAATGTGAGTATGCGGCAACTCCCATTCTGACTCCCAGCACTGACGGGATCGCATGGCATTATATTGATTCATGATGCTATGTAACCCCTAGGCCTCTTTCACACGGGCGTCGTGTGTGAGGGACGGACAAGATGCGGGTGCGTTGCGGGAAAATGCGTGATTTTTCCACGTGAGTACAAAGCATTTTAATGCGTTTTGCACGCGCGTGAGAAAAATCTGCATGTTTGGTACCCAGACCTGGACTTCTTCACAGAAGTTCGGGTTTGAGTTAGGTATTCTGTAGATTTTATTATTTTCCCTTATAACATGGCTATAAGGGAAAATAATAGCATTCTTAATACAGAATGCTTACTAAAATGTGGCTTTAGGGGTTAAAAATAATAAACAAATTTAACCCCATCCACTTGATCGCGTAGCAGATCTCCTCTTCTTTCTACTTTCTTTAGTACCTGGCTAAAGGACCTTTAATGACATCACTGCGCTCACCACATGGTCCATCACCATGGCAATGGACCATGTGATGGACCATGTGATGAGCGCAGTGAAGTCATCAAAGGTCCTTTAGCCAGGTCCTGAAGAAAGTAGAAAGAAGAGGAAATCCACTACGCGATCAAGTGGATGGGGTGAGTTAAATTTGTTTATTATTTTTAACCCCTCAATGGACATTTTACTAAGCATTCTGTATTAAGAATGCTATTATTTTCCCTTATAACCATGTTATAAGGGAAAATAATAAAATCTACACAACACCGATCCCAAACCCGAACTTCTGTGAAGAAGTCCAGATTCGGGTCTGGGTACCAAACATGCAGATTTTTCTCACACGTGTGCAAAACGCATTAAAATGCTTTGCACTCGCGCTGAAAAATCATGCATTTTCCCGCAACGCACCCGCGACTTTTCCAGCAACGCCCGTGTGAAACCAGCCTTAGAGTTCTTGAATGTACTGGATTACACTGACATAATGCTGTTCTTGCACAGAAAAAACTCTGGGGCACATGTATTAAGACCGGCGTTCTAGACGCCGATCTTAATAAAGGCCCATAGCTGACGGTGGATCCGCAGAAGTTATGCAGAGGCGTAGGCCTCTTTATTACGTCGGCGCATCTAGTGCCAGTTCTAAATGTACGACAGCTTCCGAGCTTTCTTACGTTTAGACCATTTTCTATGCCTAAAACAGGCGTAGAAAATGATGAATGAGACTGGCCTGCAGGCCCATCCCCTTCCCCGCCCGAAACCATATCCGCAATTTTAGACCTGGCGTCAGCAGGGTGAAGTCGCAGATAGCAGCACAACTAACCGTTGCGCCACCATCTGCATCTGAAATACGGCTAATTTAGGTGTATTTTAGTACAGTAAATGACCCTCTCAGTGTACTCAGCAATTACGGTAATTAGAATTTCATATTTAATGATATTTTTTGTTCAATAAACATTTAACATGTTGAGATAGTTTAAAACATTAAAGGGGTTTTCCTGGCTCATAATATTGATGATCTATCATTAGGTCATGAGTTTCCAATTGGTGGGGGTCTGACACCTGGCGCCAGATAAGTCCCGAGCATAGGTCAGCGATATTGGGAGCTCAGAAAACCTAACTATAAAAAAAAACATTCAAGAACTGTGTATACTGTAGTATATGGTGAAAGCAGTTTGCAGGTTGTCCTAAATTTATAGTAAAATTCATGTTCTTACCTCTATTAAAAGTATGCACTTTGCTCTTGCTTTCATAGGAAGAAACTCTGCATACAATGTCACTCTGGACGACAAAAAACAAACATGCACTGTGAGCAATACTAAATATAAGGCCTAGATTTAGGGTTCATTCACATGGTGAGGTCACATACCTCCAAGGCTATAGCGGGTCAATGATATGCACACTATAAACAAATATGCTCATTATAAAGAATTATATAAAATCAATAAAAGACAAATCAATAGGACACTTACGACTGAGGGACACCTCCAATCCCAAAACCAACTAGTCCTCTAAGCACAATAATCCAGCTGTAGACCGGGGCAAATGCACTGAGGATTCCATAATATAACGTCCAAAATACACTGATCTTCAGACCCTGGAAAGATGTAGCAACAGGATGAAAATCCCAACAAAATGTGACTGAACACAAAGGCATCCAATATACATTGAAAGATATGACTTACTGTTTTCCTACCATACTGGTCTGCGACATTTCCCCAAAGAGATGAGCTGGACATCATCCCAATAAACACAACCTGTTGAGAAAGCAGAACGCAAACATCAGCAATCTCTGTGTCGCAGTGTCCTTTAGTCCCTGACGGTGGCATCTATCACCTGAAGATCTGGAGCTGAGAAGAAGACAGCTTTTAGATGTTTATTTGCTAATCTAAAGGGATGGAAAAATAGAGAATACAGAAAGTTTGACAACGCATATAATCATCCAGTAAAGATACCTATTTTGGAAGGACCTCAAATATAAATAAAAAAAGCCAAAATCAATTTGTGCATACAGCACTCTAACTAACACATTGTAATGAAATATTTATTAAAGAGTTTGTTCTAGTTAATTTTTTTAAAGGGTGTGAAGATAATGAAGTACTACAAAAAAAAACAACCCTTGTACTGACCGCCACAAATCACCTCGATTCCTCGATGCTACTGCATTGTCCTCCCCACCATGCTTTGTTTTCATGACTTCAGCAATGATGTGGCTGTATTTCTCACATGACCGCTACAGACTTGTGCTGTATACTGCTGAAGATGGTGTTTGGCTCCAGCGGTTACTTACAGTATACCATATATATATACACTAGCTGAAGGACCCGACTTTGCACAAGTTTATTTAATCTATTTCATTTAATGTTTGTGTGTGTCGTTAAAAGATATTGACAGTATCCATTATAACAGTGACATCTACAGTACCCCACCCCTTAACAGTGATCTCCACAGCCAACTACCCATTAACACTGACCCCCCCCCCCCCCACAGTTCCCCATCTCCTTAAAATAGGACTTCTATAGCAGCCCACCCCTTAACTTTGACCTTCACAGCAGCCTGCCCCTTTAACAGGGAGTTCCACAGCACTCCACCCGCTTGACAGTGACCTCAACAGGGGCCCATCCCCTTAACAGTGGCCTCTACAGCACCCACCCCTTAACACTGACCATAGGTTACATCCCCCTTAGGCTACTTTCACACTAGCGTTCGATCGGATCCGTTCTGAACGGATCCGATCATAATAATGCAGACGGAGGCTCCGTTCAGAACGGATCCGTCTGCATTATTTTAGCATATAACAGTGTGAAAATAGCCTCGTACGGATCCGTCCAGACTTTCAATGTAAAGTCAATGGGGGACGGATCCGCCTGAAGATTGAGCCAAATTGTGGCATCTTCAAACGGATCCGTCCCCATTGACTTACATTGTAAGTCTGGACGGATCCGCACGCCTCCGCACGGCCAGGCGGACACCCGAACGCTGCAAGCAGCGTTCAGCTGTCCGCCTGTCCGTGCGGAGGCGAGCGGAGCGGAGGCTGAACGCCGCCAGACTGATGCAGTCTGAGCGGATCCGCTCCATTCAGACTGCATCAGGGCTGGACGGCTGCGTTCGGGTCCGCTCGTGAGCCCCTTCAAACGGAGCTCACGAGCGGACCGACGAACGCTAGTGTGAAAGTAGCCTTAACTGACCTCCACCATTCCCTGCCCCCTTAACAGAGACCTCCACAGCGACTGCCCCTTTAACAGTGACTGCCACAGTACCCCCCGCTCCCTTAACAGTGACATCCACTGTACCCTGCTCCCTTAACAGTGACCTCACAGTACCTCACTGCCCCTTGAATAGTGGCCTCCACAGTCCCCTCCTACCTTAACAGTGACCTCCACAGCGGCGTGCCCCCTTACCAGTAACATCCACAGCGCCCTCCCCTTTAACAGTGACCATCACAGCGGCTGCCCCTTTATTTGTGACCTCCACAGTACCCCGTCTCCTTAACAGTGATTTCCACAAGCTGCAGGGAGAAAGTCACCCTCCCACCTACGCCTGCAGCTGACTGAAGTTGATTTTTACCTTCGTTTTCATTTTTTTAATCCCTGTCGGCTGCGGCGTGGGAGGGTGCGTGGCCTAACCGGGGGCGTGACTTAGCTGGACCTGGGGGCGGGATTTTCAAGTCCCTCTTTAACCGCCTCCGGACCGCCTAACGCAGATCTGCGGTCCGGAGGCGGCAGCTCTGCGCAGAGTGACGCATATACGCATCATCTCGCGAGAGCCGAGATTTCCTGTGAACGCGCACACACAGGCGCGCGCGTTCACAGGAACTGAAGGTAAGCGAGTGGATCTCCAGCCTGCCAGCGGTGATCGCTCGCTGGCAGGCTGGAGATGTGATTTTTTTAACCCCTAACAGGTATATTAGACGCTGTTTTGATAACAGCGTCTAATATACCTGCTACCTGGTCCTCTGGTGGTCCCTTTTGTTTGGATAGACCACCAGAGGACACAGGTAGCTGTGTAAAGTACCACAAAACACTACACTACACTACACCCCCCCCCCCCGCCACTTTTTAACCCCTTATGAACCCCTGATCACCCATGATCACCCCATATAGACTTCCTGATCACTTCCCTGTCATTGATCACCCCCCTGTCAGGCTCCGTTCAGACGTCTGTATGATTTTTACGGATCCACGGATACATGGATCGGATCCGCAAAACACATACGGACGTCTGAATGGAGCCTTACAGGGGGGTGATCAATGACAGGCGGGTGATCACCCATATAGATTCCCTGATCACCCCCTGTCATTGATCACCCCCCTGTCATTGATCACCCCCCTGTAAGGCTCCATTCAGATGTCCGTATGATTTTTACGGATCCACGCATACATGGATCGGATCCGCAAAACACATACGGAACGGACGTCTGAATGGAGCCTTACAGGGGGGTGATCAATGACAGGCGGGTGATCACCCATATAGATTCCCTGATCACCCCCTGTCATTGATCACCCCCCTGTCATTGATCACCCCCCTGTAAGGCTCCATTCAGATGTCCGTATGATTTTTACGGATCCACGGATACATGGATCGGATCCGCAAAACACATACGGATGTCTGAATGGAGCCTTACAGGGGGGTGATCAATGACAGGCGGGTGATCACCCATATAGATTCCCTGATCACCCCCTGTCATTGATCACCACCCTGTCATTGATCACCCCCCTGTAAGGCTCCATTCAGATGTCCGTATGATTTTTTACGGATACACGGATACATGGATCGGATCCCCAAAACGCATACGGACGTCTGAATGGAGCCTTACAGGGGGGTGATCAATGACAGGGGGGTGATCACCCATATAGATTCCCTGATCACCCCCTGTCATTGATCACCCCCCTGTCATTGATCACCCCCCTGTAAGGCTCCATTCAGACGTCCGTATGATTTTTACGGATCCACGGATACATGGATCGGATCCGCAAAACGCATACGGACGTCTGAATGGAGCCTTACAGGGGGGTGATCAATGACAGGGAGGTGATCACCCATATAGATTCCCTGATCACCCCCTGTCATTGATCACCCCCCTGTAATTGATCACCCCCCTGTAAGGCTCCATTCAGACGTCCGTATTCGTTTTGCGGATCCGATCCATGTATCCGGTGGATCCGTAAAAATCATACGGACGTCTGAATGGAGCCTTACAGGGGGGTGATCAATGACAGGCGGGTGATCACCCATATAGATTCCATGATCACCCCCTGTCATTGATCACCCCCCTGTAAGGCTCCATTCAGATGTCCGTATGATTTTTACGGATCCACGGATACATGGATCGGATCCGCAAAACACATACGGACGTCTGAATGGAGCCTTACAGGGGGGTGATCAATGACAGGCGGGTGATCACCCATATAGATTCCCTGATCACCCCCTGTCATTGATCACCCCCCTGTAAGGCTCCATTCAGACGTCCGTATTCGTTTTGCGGATCCGATCCATGTATCCATGGATCCGTAAAAATCATACAGACGTCTGAATGGAGCCTTACAGGGGGGTGATCAATGACAGGGGGGTGATCACCTCATATACACTCCCTGATCCCCCCCTGTCATTGATCACCCCCCTGTAAGGCTCCATTCAGACATTTTTTTTGGCCCAAGTTAGCGGAAATAGTTTTTTTTTTTTTTTTTCTTACTAAGTCTCATATTCCACTAACTTGTGTCAAAAAATAAAATCTCACATGAACTCACCATACCCCTCACGGAATCCAAATGCGTAAAAATTTTTAGACATTTATATTCCAGACTTCTTCTCACGCTTTAGGGCCCCTAAAATGCCAGGGCAGTATAAATACCCCACATGTGACCCCATTTCGGAAAGGAGACACCCCAAGGTATTCCGTGAGGGGCATATTGAGTCCATGAAAGATTGAAATTTTTGTCCCAAGTTAGCGGAAAGGGAGACTTTGTGAGAAAATACAAAAAAAAAAATTTCCGCTAACTTGTGCGAAAAAAAAAAAATTCTATGAACTCGCCATGCCCCTCATTGAATACCTTGGGGTGTCTTCTTTCCAAAATGGGGTCACATGTGGGGTATTTATACTGCCCTGGCTTTTTAGGGGCCCGAAAGCGTGAGAAGAAATCTAGGATCCAAATGTCTAAAAATGCCCTCCTAAAAAGAATTTGGGCCGCTTTGCGCATCTAGGCTGCAAAAAAGTGTCACACATCTGGTATCGCCGTACTCAGGAGAAGTTGGGCAATGTGTTTTGGGGTGTCATTTTACATATACCCATGCTGGGTGAGATAATATCTTGGTCAAATGCCAACTTTGTATAAAAAAATGGGAAAAGTTGTCTTTTGCCAAGATATTTATCTCACCCAGCATGGGTATATGTAAAATGACATCCCAAAACACATTCCCCAACTTCTCCCGAGTACGGCGATAAGTTAGCGGAAAATGATGATTTTTTTTAGATTTTTTTTTTCTTACAAAGTCTCATATTCCACTAACTTGTGACAAAAAATAAAAAATCTAGGAACTCGCCATGCCCCTCACGGAATACCTTAGGGTGTCTTCTTTCCAAAATGGGGTCACTTGTGGTGTAGTTATACTGCCCTGGCAATTTAGGGGCCCTAATGTGTGCGAAGTAGTTTGCAATCAAAATGTGTAAAAAATGGCCTGCGAAATCCGAAAGGTGCACTTTGGAATATGTGCCCCTTTGCCCACCTTGGCTGCAAAAAAGTGTCACACATGTGGTATCGCCATACTCAGGAGAAGTTGGGGAATGTGTTTTGGGGTGTCATTTTACATATACCCATGCTGGGTGAGATAAATATCTTGGTCAAATGCCAACTTTGTATAAAAAAATTGGAAAAGTTGTCTTTTGCCAAGATATTTCTCTCACCCAGCATGGGTATATGTAAAATGACACCCCAAAACACATTCCCCAACTACTCCTGAGTACGGCGATACCAGATGTGTCACACTTTTTTGCAGCCTAGGTGGGCAAAGGGACCCACATTCCAAAGTGCACCTTTCGGATTTCACCGGTCATTTTTTACAGATTTTGATTGCAAAACTACTTCTCACACATATGGGCCCCTAAATTGCCAGGGCAGTATAACTACGCCACAAGTGACCCCATTTTGGAAAGAAGACACCCCAAGGTATTTTGTGATGGGCATAGTGAGTTCATGGAAGTTTTTATTTTTTGTCACAAGTTAGTGGAATATGAGACTTTGTAAGAAAAAAAAAATAAAAAAAATCATCATTTTCCGCTAACTTGTGACAAAAAATAATAAGTTCTATGAACTCACTATGCCCATCAGCGAATACCTTAGGGTGTCTACTTTCCGAAATTGGGTCATTTGTGGGGGTTTTCTACTGTCTGGGCATTGTAGAACCTCAGGAAACATGACAGGTGCTCAGAAAGTCAGAGCTGCTTCAAAAAGCGGAAATTCACATTTTTGTACCATAGTTTGTAAACGCTATAACTTTTACCCAAACCATTTTTTTTTGCCCAAAACATATTATTTTTTTTATCAAAGACATGTAGAACAATAAATTTAGTGAAAAATTTATATATGGATGTCGTTTTTTTTGCAAAATTTTACAGCTGAAAGTGAAAAATGTCATTTCTTGGCAAAAAAATCATAAAATTTTAATTAATAACAAAAAAAGTAAAAATGTCAGCAGCAATGAAATACCACTAAATGAAAGCTCTATTAGTGAGAAGAAAAGGAGGTAAAATTCATTTGGGTGGTAAGTTGCATGACCGAGCAATAAACGGTGAAAGTAGTGTAGTGCAGAAGTGTAAAAAGTGGCCTGGTCATTAAGGGGGTTTCAGCTAGCGGGGTTGAAGTGGTTAAGTCTGGAGTGCTGTGACCTCGACAGCACTCCACTCCCTTAACAGTGTCATTCACAGCGCCCTGCCCCTTTAAAGCTGACCTACAGCAGTGAAGAAAAATGGCTGGGTTGTTATGGAAACCTGGTGTAAAACTATCCCAACTTTTGAAAATTGCAGAGAGCACACATCATGGCAGTTTTTTTCATACTAGGCAACGCCTCTAACTCCGCCCAAAGCATAATTACTGGAGCCCCTGCAGCAATTTTTTTCTTGTGCTTCAATGTTCATAGAAATATTAGCACATACATCATAAGATTATTAATATTTTAAGGTCCAAATTGCACCAAATAATTTAATTCTGGTCTGATAGAAACCATACAGATAGTTTAGTAAGGAGCAATTTAGTAAATGTATTAGTGCACATCTATGCATTATGGGACAGAGGGACTTGGGTCAAAAAGAGGGACAGTCCCTTAAAAAGAGGGACACTTGGGAGGTATGTGTGTGTATGTGAAGACTAAGGACCTGCAAGCTTCTATTGGCTGATAAGGGACATGTGACCATGTATATGGCAGTTGGGATATGAAGAGAAAGACCTGCAGGGTTCTATTGGCTAATGTAGGTCATGTGATGTGCCATATTTGCATTTTTTTGGGGAATATCTCAGGAATGGTACATCCTAGAGAGCTGAGACCCGGTCTAAAACCTGATGTACCTGTGTGCCAAATTTTGTGATTATAAATGCGACGGCGCGGATTCCTTACTACACTCCTTAATTTTCCTTAATACACTCAGCTTTATATAGTATATATATATATATGTATTGTAAGAAGGCGCATGGATCCGTCGTTGATGAAAGGTATGTGTCACCAAGGTTTCTGGCCTCGGTGGAGTAAGAGCCAGTTTTGATGTGTCAGCAGCAGTTCCTGTTTGACACCTAGCTATTTAGTATAGCTGTATAGCTGATCCGGGAGGACTCTTACTGGGAGTAGTCAAAGTGCTGGGTGGGTGACTACTCCCCATGTTCCAGGCCGGGTCTTGACTGGCCTATAAAAAAAACAGCCGGCAGTGTCAGGTGCAGGGGCGGGCTGGGCCGGGGGGCAGGCAGGCAATTTCCCCCATAGGCCGCCTAAAAAAAAGGCCCCTGGGCCGCCCCTTTAACAAAAATTATTTATATTTTTTATTCTTTAGGGCCGCACCGCCGATCACCACAGGCGGCGCAGCCCTGGATATATTTGCGGCGGGCTGTGTGCTGTGGGGCAGGGGAGGGACTCAGGGAGAGGAGCTGGCACTATGGGGGGGAGCTGGCACTATGGGGGGAGCTGGCACTATGGGGGGGCGGCACTATGGGGGAGCTAGCACTATGGGGGGGCTGGCACTATGGGGGGATCTGGCACTATTGGGGGAGCTGGCACTATTGGGGCGGAGCTGGCACTATGGGGGGGGAGCTGGCACTATGGGGGGCCTTACACTATGAGGGGAGCTGGCACTATTGGAAGAGCACCATGGGCGAGAGGAGCACTATGGGGGTATCTTGGGGCTCTAAAGTGGCTTTTTTTAATTATTGGCACATTCTGATGGGAACTATAGGGGAGAGCAGCACTATGGGGCATCTGGTGTTACTATAGGGGCATTATTTGGGGGCACTATGGGGAAGTGGGGGTTCTAAAGGGGCCTTTTGTATTGGAACATTATGGGGGCACTATGGCATTTGGTGGCACTAGGGGCATTTTTTACTGGCACATTATGGGAGGCACTATAGGGGAGAGCAGCACTATGGGGCATTATTTGGGGGCACTATGGGGGAGTGGAGCACTATTGGGGCATATGGTGGCAATAAGAAGGGGCATTTTTTTACTGGCACATTGTGGGGGAGAGGAGCACTATAGGGGCATCTGCTGGGGCACTAAGAAGGGGCATTTTTTTTACTGGCATATTATGGGGGACACTATGGGGAAGGGGGAGAGGAGCACTATGAGGGCATTTACTGGGGCACTATATAGGGGTATTTTATACTGGCATACATTATGGAGACATTAGCTCAACTGCGGGCACTAAGCGGAGGTATTTCATGTACTGTCATATTATAGGGAGAATTAGTACTACTAGGGGGTATTATGGGGAGCTTTACTACTACTGGGGGGCTATGAGGAACATGATTACTAGGGCACTAAAGGGGCATTATTACTACTAAGTGTGCTCTGGCAGAGAATTATTTCTATTGGTGGGATTTTGGGGAGCACTGTTACTTTGGGGGGCACCCTGGCATAGTATCAGCTTAGCACAATTATTTTTGGGGGACATTATCTTTATACTATTAGTGTCTGGGCGCAGTTATTTTTTAGTGCACTGTGTGCCAATAATTGTTTAAGGGGGCACTATCTGTGTGGTAGTAGTATTCCCAGGGGTACTGTTTCTGCAGTATAGTATTGGGGGCACAGCGGGCACAGTATTGGGGGCACTATCTGTGTGGTAGTAGTATTTCCAGGGGGACTGTTTCTGCAGTATAGTATTGGGGGCACAACGGGCACAGTATTGGGGGCACTATCTGTGTGGTAGCAGTATTTCCAGGGGGACTGTTTCAGCAGTATAGTATTGGGGGTGGCAGGAAAGGGTGTTCAGAAGATGTGAAGATGATGGAAATGTGGGTAACTAATGTCTGTTTGTCAGTCTCTGCAGAGACGGGAGATGGCAGAAAAATCATCATGGCGGTCTGGGCTGAATGGAGAAGATAAAGAAAGAGAACATCTACAACAAAGGTGACATCACTGGATGTAAGAGGTATGGGGCGCTATGTAGGAGAGGAGATGCTCCGGCTCCTTCCCCTGCCATTTGCAGAAGGAGGATTCAGAGCTGGGTGAGGACGACCAAGGGGGCAGCAGGCCACGGGCGGGTGACAGATGGTGGGGGGAACCACAAGCCTTGAGCAGAATCTGGGGAGGGAGGAGAGCGGAGGAGCTTCCTGGCTGTAGCCTGCTGTTTATTGTATAATGTGAAGCAGGCAGTGCAGCCAAGACAGACCCCCCCTCTCCGGATGATGTGTAGAGACAGGCCCCAGCAATAGAATGTCAGCTGTACAGTGTTTGTTGGGAGTGGTCTATTATATGTAGGAGGGGCTTTAATAATGGGCGGGGCTAAAATTGGCAACTTGACTGGATTTGCCCCCCAGGACTAAGGCTGCCAGCCCTCCCCTGGTCAGGTGGGTGTGATTACCTCTCTCTCTGACAGAGGAGCTCTGGCAATCGCTGGATTGGGATCTGAGCCGTGTGCTAGGCTGGAGGCCGGAGTTTGGGAGGTCTGCTCTGTCCTGAGCAATGCCGATCGGGTGTGAACTAACACCTAGGATAACAGGTGACTGTGTTGCTGTATGAACTGTCTAGGTGTGAACGAACACCAAAACTGCAAATGGACTGTCGTACTGTTTTGTTGCCATAAGTGTGAATAAAACACTGAAGTTTTTTTGAGTTACAAACTGGTCTGTGCCTCTTTACTGCGTCTGCTTGTCCTGCCTACCAGAGCGAATGCCTACAGTATATATATATTTTTTTTTTTATAGAGTAACTAAACTTTTGTATGACTTTTTGTGAACATGTCCCTAATGCCCTAATAATAGTTTTTGTAATATAGTTTATTAGTGTATTTTGATTCCACTTTTCCCCCCCCTTATGTGCACAGTCCATGCACTTAAAATTCACTTCTCTGTACACTGCTGACAGCTCAGCGGTGTATAGAGTACGGACTGTACATTTTATCAATGGGGCTGCAGCGCAGTGAGTACTGGCAGGAGCGCACATTGCTGCTCCTGCCCGTGCTCCCTGGATGATTACTAACTCTTGGCATAGCACATGGGTACTCTGCACCTATGTACTATGCCAGGATTAGCTGAGCGGAGCGGGCTCCTGCCTCTGCCTGCTCTGCTAAGCTAAGAGCTGACATGCAAGACTCTTAGTTTAACGAAGCAGGCAGAAGCAGGAGCTCAGCCAATCCTGGCATAGTACATAGTTACAGGGTACCCATGTGCTATGCCAAGAGTTAGTAATCCTCTGGGGAGCACGGGGAGGAGCAGCAATATGCGCTCCTGCCTGTACACACTGTGCTGCGGCAACATTGATAAAATGTACACTCCGTATTCTGTACACTGCTGAGCAGTGAATTTTAAGCGCACAGGGAATGGTACGCTTTAGGAAGGAAAAAGTGGAATAAAAATACATTAATAAACCATATTACAAAAACTATTAATAGGACATTAGGGACATGTTCACAAAAATCATACAAAAGTTTAGTTACTTTTTAATACATTCAGTTCCAACCAATATAAATTTTTGCAGTGGTCACTAAAGGGCCCTAGTCTTGGCCACCGCTCATAGCAAACAATCAGATATCACCGTTCATTTTTGAAAAAGGCGCTCTGAAAAAAATAGAAAATATTTGGACAGCCCCTTTAAAGTTTAGTAACTATAAATCTGAGGCTGGCACAAGGTCAAGGGAAGAAATTGATGTTTTATAACCACTCCTGAAGACACAGTTAAACATAAATTTTTCGTGGTAACACTAAACAGTTCAATTACCAAGGGCATTGTGGTATACATTCATTTTATATTCAATACCTGTGCCAGCAATGCTTTGTGCTTACACGGATAAGTGCAAGTCCTTGGGCTGATAATTATGTCAATGCAACACCTGGAATTGAATAACTGGTCAGTGCATCTGCTTACCGATGTTAGCAAAGCAACCTGCCAACTGGGCAGTCTCCATTCACAGTGGAGCTGTGGAGCCAGGATGCTAAGAATCATCATTTCCATTGCATCTGCCATCTAAACAAATAGAGATCAAAGGATTAAAGAGAGGAAAAATAAAAGTTATCATGTGGAAACTAGCAACAGTTCAAGGCTTAGTGATAGAAGAAATCACATAGTGACAACACAGATAATATCCCTAAATACTTGTGAAGGACCTGTAACCTCTCCGGACATGTCTTTTTTAACAACTACTTGCAGTCTGCAATGAAGGACCAGCTGGGCGCTACCCGTTGGGGGTGGGGTGTCCCTGCACAGTCTGATACTGGCAGCGCTGATTGGATAGTGTCAGACTGTGCAGGGACACACCTCCAACTGGTAACACACATCTGAACCTTTATTGCAAACTGCTGGCTATTCATTCATAACTTGTAGAAGGAATAATAGAGGAATGGCACAAAACAGAGTCATACGCATAGATGCTGCAGAATTGTTATTTCCTGGGAGATGCAAGTAGTTACCAAAAGTCAGGAGAAGTTACAGGTCCTCTTTAAATACTGTTAAACTGTAAAACAGAGTTACTTGCCCAGGCCAGTCCCGTAAGGACTGACAGCTTCCACTGAAATTTCCCAAATCCAATTGCTTCCACGGCATCTTCCACCATAAATGTGTCTGTAAGGAAGAATTAAAAAGAATATTTTCTGTAATCTTATAACTGCAGGATACTTTGAACCATGCATGCTCCTGCACATTTTCTATTTAAAGCCTTCCTACTGCATGCTCTGATAAGGGAGAGTTCACATCTGCGTTTCATTTTCCGTTCGTCTGATCAATCGTCAGTTAGGCCTCATGCACACGAACGTTGTTTTGGTCCGCATGCAAGCCACAGTTTTTGCGGTTCGGATGCGGACCCATTCACTTCAATGGGGCTGCAAAAGATGTGGACAGCACTCCGTTCCGTGGTCCGCAATTTTTTTTAAAATAACCTGTCCTATTCTTGTATAGCAAAAAAATAAAGACTGGGCAGCACCGCAGTAACGCTTGTATGTATAGGGTGCCAGCAGTTGTGAGGACAATCCACCCCCCAAAAAATTATCCAAATGAAGAAAAAATTCCACGGCACATCCAAGGAGTAGAATACAAGTAGAAACTTTATTCACCAGACAGCGACGTTTCAGTCCACTTGCTGGGACCTGCACAAGCAGTGCTTCAGAAAGGTCCCAGCAAGTGGACCGAAACGTCGCTGTCTGGTGAATAAAGTTTCTACTTGGATGTACCGTGGAATTTTTTCTTCATCTGTCCTATTCTTGTCCGTTTTGCGGACAAGAATAGGCAGTTATATTAATGGCTGTCCGTGCCATTACGCAAATTGCAGAACACACACGCATGCCATCCGTGTTTTAAAGATCCGCAATTTTTGAAGATCCGCAATTTGCGGACTGCAAAACACACAACGGTCATGTGCATGAGACCTTAAGCACAGGATCCGTTTTTTTTTTTAAAAAGTGGATCCTGTTGCACATTTGAGCATCCGTTTGAGCCATTTCCGTCTGTATGCAGGACCTTTTTTTGCATTTGATAAAAAAGTATCTCAGATGGAAATGTTAAACGGATGCCAAATGAGCATAACTGATGCACAAGATCCATTTTTTTACAGGACCCTGTTTGTTTGTTTTTCTGTTCTTCTTGACGGATCAGAAGAAAAGAAAATGGAACTGTGACGTGGACTCTGTGGCCACTGGTGCACTGACCAAGATACTGGCAAGAAGCAGACACGTGGCTCCCTGTCAAAGCGTAGAGAGGAGATTGGGAGCCACGGGTATACGTTTCTTAAACCTATCTAGATGGGTTTAGACTTTAAGGGGGGAAAACAGATACAATCTTCTTATTGATCTTTAAGGACTGTATCACAAATCAGTGAATCATGGACATTTGCTGTCTGTGGTCCCTATGGACAACACACTTACCCATTGCTTTTAATATGTGTATTCACACATCAGTGGTTTTGCACAGACTGTGGGTCCATAGTGACACCATAGAGGCATGCCCAGTTTTTGTCTGTGATTACAGATCTCTCACACACATTATAATCTATGGGTCTGTGAAAACCATGGACACAACACAGATGCCATTGATGTTTGGTCCATGGTTTTTATGGAGCATTGGTAGTAGATGCTCTGGAAATTAACTTTCAGCCTAGCAGTGTTTGTGGAATATGGATGACACACAGAGGGAAACAAAACGGACACATGGACCCTTCACAGACATCTTCATGGATGAACCACTAATCATTTGGTCGTGGATGTCTTCACAGACAGAGACGTGTGAAAGAGGCCTATAAAGGCGATCTTGGACTATGCTTCCATTTAATCATTACTGGTTTAGAAAAGACCAGTAAAGGGCTTCTCTGCAACTGGGAGTCAATGACCAGGGAGCCAGAAATGGTGTAAAAGTAAAAAAAAAACACTCACTTGTTCAGAGGGTTCCAGCTCCAGTGCCAAGTGCCCATCTTCACCTCATCTGGTCCCTGCTGGATCAGAAGTCTGACATGCATGTCACAACTGCTGACCAATCAATGTCTTTAGTGTTGACCTGTGCAGGAATAGTACACTATTGAGGTCACCATTGAGGCCACCGATTGGGCAGCAGCATGTGACATGTACGTAGAAGGTATGTCATGCTTCCAGTTAAGCATGGACTAGAAGTAGTGGAGTTGGGAGATCAGCCCTGGACTTGGAACATTCTGAGTTTATTATTTTATTTCATTTTTGACCATGCCTGGCCCCTGATTCATTGAATCACAGTCTCCGAGAACCCCTTTAGGTGTTAAAAGCAATGTTCTTACCATCAGTAGGGTTGGCAAACTCTTTTGGCACTGTGGTTCCATCTTCCAGCTCCACTGCTTCCAAATCTGTGTGGACAGGTCCAATTTGAATTTCATGCTCGCCAGAGATGTTGTCCTCTTCTGATCTGGCACTTTCTCCAGTTCGACGGAATTTGACAACACTGTAAAGAAATGTTTTACTTCAGTAATTTTACATAATAACTTTATGTTAGAGGCTTCCAATGAATCAAGATTTACGTTTTCTTGTTGCTGTGAGGCATCCATCACTTATTCAGATCATCAACTGTCTTACGGGCCCTTTACACAGGCTGAGAAAGATCTTCGCTAACAAGCATTAGTAGTAACGCTCGTTATGGATGATCTGGCGGTGTAAATGCACCGCCGATTACCCGATTTTGATCGTTAGTGCAGCACAAAAATCCTCCCCTTACTCTGAAGGAGCTGGAAATGCAGCGGAACATCTTTTGTCCATGTATTATATAGACAGCACATAGGACAGTGTAATGGGTGCCATGTAATGCTTGTTCCGCTAAGGCCTCATGCACACGACCGTTCCGTTTTTTGCGGTCCACAAACCACAGATCCGCAAAAAATGGAAGCTGCCCGTGTGCCTTCCGCAATTTGCAGGACGGAACGGGCGGCCCATTGTAGAAATGCGTATTTTTGTCCGCAAAACGGACAAGAATAGGAAATGTTCTATTTTTATTTTTTTTGGTGGGGCCACGGAACGTAGCAACTGGTGCAGACAGCACACGGAGTGCTGTCCGCATCTTTTGCAGCCCCATTGAAGTGAATGGATGCAGACCCAAACAACGGCCGTGTGCATGAGGCCTAAGACAGCACTGCTGGAAATCAAACACTTGCTGCCAGTTTCTCATGCAAATAACAGCTGATCTCTGGGGATCCCTACAACATGATAACCTGGGACTAGCTGATTTTTTGAGACTTCTAATAAAGGGGATTTAGCGAAAGCAGGCAAATCTTTATTCTGTGTGTTAAACCGTATAAGTAAAGCTTAATGCGGCACTGTACTTTAGGAAAACTTTTAAATATATCATAGAGACATATCAAACATTTTAATTAGTTGGGGTCTGAGCGCTGAGACCTTGCCAATTGCTAGAATGAGGAGAGAGAAGTGCTCACACAGTACGTTCTCTCCCCTCACTACAGGAGATGGAGACAAGGTGGATTCAAAATGGACCCGTCTTGATACAGTCTCCTGCAGCATGTGAGCACTTCGTGCTCCTCGTCTAAGGCCCCATTCACACGCGGACCACACATCGCCGGCACTAATAGAATATGCCTATTCTTGTCCGCAATTGCGGACAAGAATAGGACATGTTCTATTTTTTTCGGGAACGGAAATGCATGGGAAATGAATGGGTCCGCAATTCCGTTCCGCAAAATGCAGGGTTCGGTGGGAGTGTCAGCACTGGGACCCCCACCAATTAAAACTTTTGATATGTTGTTAGCACATAAAAGTTTTCCCAAAGTCATAAAAAAAAAATTCACAACCTTTTGCTAAAAAAATCCCCTTGACAATGTACTTGCCTTTGTAAATTTTCCCCTGTCCCCACCACTTGCCACTGGTCCAGGAGGCCTCTGCCTCTTTTTTTTTTTTTGTAAAGGCCTGACAACCCATTTAAATAGGTTTCTGTCACCAGATTTAACCCTATTAAGCTAGCTGACATTAGCCATGTGCTAATGTCAGCTAAACCTAACTAGCCTATTCCTACTTTTATCTATGCTCCCGTTACACCAGAAATATAACTTTTATAATATGCTAATTAGCCTCTAGGGGAAGGGCGGGGGCGTTGTTCCTGCTCCTAGAGGCTCTGTTCTCCCACCTTTATCGCCTCTCTCCAAGCCAGGCAGCGCTCGCATCTGTCTGCCAGCCCTGTGCTCTGGTGAAATCTCGCGCTGTTCAGCATTCCGCGCAGGCGCGGTGAGGGAAAGACGCTCACAGGCTGCCGGCTTCTTCACCGCGCCTGCGCCGAATTCTGAGCTGCGCAAGATTTCAGCAGAGCACAGGGCTGGCAGACAGAAGCGAGCGCTGCCTGGCTTGGAGGGAGGCGACAAAGGTGGGAGAACGGAGCCTCTAGGAACAGGAACAACGCCCCACTTCTCCTAGAGGCTAATTAGCTTATTATAAAAGTTAGATTTCTGGTGTAACGGGGGCATAGATAAAAGTAGGAATAGGCTAGTTAGGTTTAGCTGACATTAGCACATCGCTCATGTCAGCTAGCTTAATAGGGTTAGATCTGGTGACAGAAACCCTTTAATCCCTGTAGAACTCTTCATCTTGATAATGGTGTAAAATAGATTTCAGAAAACTATAAAACTTTTAATTCTACAATTTACATTATACAGAGAAATGACGTAAACATCAGCAAATTCTGCACATCTGGTTGTATTCAAATGAGGGGTATCATTAAAAATACTTTTATACATATATGCAAATTAATATCACACACAAGTATACATCTCAATTTAGAATTTACACCAATCTTATAAAGCTCCATAGCAAAACTTAGTATGGGCCTCCCCGCACTGCCAATTTTCCAGTATGTCTGTGTCATTCATCTGCAACACCTAAGATTTCAAGCAAATTACTATGTTTTTCCTGAAGCAAAATACATTTTAATTTTAAATAATAGCACTATAAAAAAAGTCAACTTCGAACCTCACCCACTTTATCCGACTTCTATGTTGGAAAAAGTGGAACTGATGCTTTATAATATGGCACTCATTCTAACCCCATATTTCTTAATGTATTCACACCAAACAACTATCATAAAAACATAAATCTCTTGCTTCACATCACATATTACACGATTGCCTGCCTGCAGCTACCAGTAGGGGGATCTCACTGCATAGAAGATTATACAGTTACCATTGTCTGCAATGGAAGCTGTAATCACCTCTTTGTGCTGAGTTCCCCCTAGTGGCAGATGCATGAAAATGCAGTGCTTTCACTGCTATCAGGAACAGAAGAAGGAGTTCAGCACTGGACCCATCCTTCTCCCAAGGCCTGAAGCAGTAGCATGTTCTGCTTCCATTGAAGGTAGATCCCTGGTACAAGGGAAAAGATGCCAGTTACAGGTCACTTTTCTCTTTTTGGGGACCCTTTGGTAAATGAACCCGCTCAGTTGCTATTGACAACTCCATCACTTGCAAATAAACCATCACCATGGTTTTTATTTTTATTTTTTTACATTTGTAATTTCTATTGTACTTATAAGAAAACTTAATTTAAAGAAAAATGTATTAAAACGGGTATAAATGAAGGCATGATTAATTCAAAATGAGACTTTATGCTTATACATTTTTATAGCTATAGAACTGGAAATAGCAATCCAGCCTTTATAGACTCACATATAATAACTGATCATAGAGAGGGTATGAACTAATCTATTGAAGCCAATCTTTACAAGCGTTCCAGAAATCTTCTACTGTTGGTATAATAGCATGGCCGGTGCTACCATAAGGCAGACCAATCGGCTGCCTTAGGGCCCACCCTGGGGGAGGGCGGAAAAATGTGACATGGAGGGGGAGAAATGTGACATGGAGGGCTGATGTGACATAGGGGGGTGATTTGACATGGAGCGGGAGAAATGTGACATGGGGGGGCTGATGGCTGACATGGGGGGCTGATGGCTGACATGGGGGCATGATGGCTTACACGGGGGCATGATGGATGGGGGCTAATGGCTGACATGGGGGGCTGATGGATGGGGGCTGATGTCTGAAATGGGGGTCTGATTAACATTGGGGGTCTGATTGGGGCTGTGAGATGAGATCTGATTAACATTGGGGGTCTGATTGCTGGTCTGACCTGAGGTGTAATGGAAAATATTTTTTTCTTATTATCCTCCTCTAAAACCTAGGTCTTATAGGGTGAAAAATTTTGGTCCTCAAACCAGCGATTGTCTGAAGCAGAGAGAAGATACCAGGACCACACAGAGGAGAAGCCAGCTGCTGCAAATGGGACCAGGGCCAGGTGAGCTGCGAGGGGGGGGGCGCCAAAATGTAGCTTCGCTTGTGTTGGCAAAATATATATAATTCAGCACGAAGAGAACCATATACAGAACCTGCTTTCTTTTAGCTATAGAAAGGTAAAATCTGCTGCTTTCAAAAGCATGATACACAAGGGGTCACGTTTATAAAGAACATTTCTTTAGTTGGCAATGGCATAACTATAGGGGATGTACAGAATACAGTTGCACCTGAGGTCTGGTGCCTAAAAGGGACCTAGGAGCACTGATGCTACAGAGGTGACCAGCAGCCCGTTAAATGGCACGTAACATCAGGACCCTGTTACAGATTTGCGCTGGGACCTAGAAGTTGGAAAACAGCAGCTATTTTTTGCACATTTTCTTCCTACCAGACAGTTTTCAGGTTGGAGTGTGATCAGACCTAGCGGGCTTTGCAGATGTACCATTTTTTTTTTATAACAAGCAACTGTCAGTAAAAGGACACTTTTAATAAATGTGTCCCACTAGGACTGTATTTTCAGTTTAAAGTGAATCTAGACGTTCTTAGCATAACCACAGAAAATACCTCTAGATACAAATCAAATGATGTTGCGTTCATCCAGGGAGCTATGGAAACAGACGAGCATCCTGTGAATATGCCGTAGATGTCTGAGATGGGAAAACCCAGCAGAAATAAGTCATAATGGTGAGTCATGAGGGTGAGATGAAAGAGGCCATCGCTCTTCAGGTTGTAGCGTAAAGAGCACTTAGGCTGATGGATTTCAATTAGCCTGTTTTTTCATCTTGGCTTCCTAGAGTCTTGAACTCTTGCATCACTGCAGTTATATAAGGTCTTATTTTTGGGGGGAACACATTGTACATTGCATATGAACTATTTAGTTTGGTGAGGACAGTATAAAATAACTCCAGATATAAACAATGATTGCTTGGCCAAACTGGCATGTTGTTACAAAAGGTGGGGTAGGCGGCTGATAAACACTGGTAATATACGGTACTCACTGCTATCTGCCAAAGTTCTCAGCGGCACCAGTGGGCATGCTAGGTGGTGCAGGTGCAGAAGAGCGCCTGCATGTCCAGCCAATCAGAGTGCTAGGTGCTGTATCTGAATGCAGCTGGCTAGTACCACAGTGACAGTTATTAGATTATTACTTTTTTTGTGACTTTTGTATTGTGGATATTTATTTATTTTTTCACCTGGCTTCTCCCTGAGAATTATTCTAGATTCCCCTTTATTTATTGTCCATGGGCCGTGGATCATCTGACCTTCCACTATCCTGCTGATTTAAATTTTTTATACTTTTCCTGGTTTGATCATTGGCTTTCTCCAGACTATGCCTCCAGATAATCCTCTACTCTGGCATTTTCTCCTAGTTGACTTCTGCCATGAGCCTTGACACAGGTTACGACTATTGATCTTGAACACCTGCTATTCCCCTGCCAGTTGATGACTGTTCTGGGGACACAACTTGGGGATCTTCAGCAGCAAAGTCCAGATGCCTGTATAGGGTAAAAAGGGTGAAAACCTGGGGATCCTTTACACTCTGCACCCCATTCTAGTCAGTGGCAAACTGAAGGTGGTCTCTATCTTCACAGCTGGTGAGCCTTAACACTGCACCAAATCTATCTTGGGAAAGCAAAGGTATATGGTCTGCTTTACTTATGGATTTAGACAACTGCATTACATACTAAGAATGCTTTTGTCCAAATTGCTCAAAATGCCTTCCAACTCACAAATTTGCTACACATATTTTTCTTCCACTGTAACTTTGTGTGTGTCCTTCTTTCATTTTATTGACCTTTATGCACTACAGGTCATTTGCATCCTGAATGCAAAATCAAGGTATCTTCTACACAGCCTTCATTAAAAAATATCCTACCATATGGTGTCGTAGAGTCACTGCAACTCCTTTAAATAGCTGGTGTGCTTCTGACATAAATCTGGCAGCACAGTCCTCCTAGCTGCTGTGAGGTAAGGTCTAAATTCCTCTACTCTCTATTCTCCCCTCCCTTTGGCCTGTGTTAAAGATACTGACAGGGAGAGGGAGGAGGTTGTACATGGAAGAGTGAACTCATTAGAGAAGCATATTTGAAGGGATCACATTGAATGTATCACATGTAGAGGCAGAGAGGTGGGAGAATCCACTGCAGAATCTGCAGGTGGAGAGGTGTGATGAAACACAGGCTCGGACTCGCCCACCAGGGGGGCGGGGGATTTCTCGGTAGGCCCCCAGTCTCCTGCGCCAGGAGATAAGACGGAGGAATAATTATTTCTCTTGTTTTTCATTATTGTAGCCACTAGGTGGCAGTGTCGCACAGAAATGCAGCCTCCTACTGGTGTAAATTGTACAGGAGGCCCCGCAGTATCTTCTAAACTTCCTGGGCTGCTGGCAGTGAAGGAGGAGAGAACATGTCTGGCCATCCTCCTGCCCTCCCTTGCTGTCAGAAAACTGTGGTTGCTAGAGAGAAGGACTCCTCTGCGGTGCTGGGCTGATTTCTTAGGTGTGTGACAGTAGTGAGCCGTAGGAGACTGTAAGGGGGAAATAGGGGATTTGCTTATAGTAGACTCAGATCTGTGTATGTGTACTCCTCTCTGCAGAGTTCTGCTTTAGGTGCAATCCCAATAGTGCCACAGCTCTAGATGCCCCATAATGCCACCACTCTAAATGCACCCCTAATATTGCCTCTTCTCCAGTTGCCCCCTAATACCTCTGCTCCAGGATCCCCACTATTACGCTGCCTCAGGCGACCATAATGTCTCTACTTTAGGTGCACCCCCATAAATGCCCCAGCTTCAGATGTCCCCACTCTAAATGCACCGCTAATATTGCCTCTTCTACAGTTACCCCTGCTCCAGGATCCCCACTATTGCCCTGCCTCAGGTGACCCTAATGCCTCTGTTTCAGTTATGACCCTCCGTTTGTGCCCTTTGCTCCCGTTGCTCCTCTAGCACATTTGCTTGGGCTTTGTTATGACCTGCAAAGGGGGTTGGACTTATGCTCGAAAAATTCTGCACAGTGTGTCACATTCTCCAGTATTGACACGTATGGTTTACATGGCGGTAGTGATGATATTCTGTATTTACAGGCATCACTGCTGCCATGTAAAGAGATACTGGTGGTGGTGGATTTAAAGGGGTTGTGCTGGTTTTCAAGTTATGCTCTCCACATTATAGGGCATAACTATTTGATTAGTGGGGTCCGATTCTGCGACCCCCACTGATCCCAAGAGTGGGTTCTGTTCCCCCGTTTTGATGGTGTGGCAGGCCACACATATGCCCTGCTGCTCCATTCATTCTCTTTGGGACCACTGGAAATAGCCAGCGCTGTACTCTACCATCTCCAGCGACCCCATAGAGAATGGATGGAGAGGCAGTGTATATGCTCGACCTGCCACTTAATCAAAAAGGAGAATCAGTGGGGGCTCCAGCGTTCAGACCAGCACGGATCACTTCGTTCTCCCCGATCCTGTGGATAGAGGATAACTAGAAAAGTGGACACAGGTCCTTTAAAACAGGCGAGTATTTATATTTTAGTTTGACACATATTTTGGGCCAGATTTTTTATGTTAATATTATTTTTATTTTTTTACACCCAAAGAAAACTTTTAAGGATAGGGAATATGAAAAGGTCCAACAGCTATGACACAACAGGTGATAAGTGTCTGATTGATGGGGTCTGACTGCTGGGACCCCCATTATGAAGGGAACGTGGTCTTAAGACCGTTGTGTACATAGATTGGTGGTAATGTAATTGAATGTCTCAGGACCCCTTTTTTTATGATCAATGGATGTTCCAGCAGTCAGACCCCAGCAATCTGATAATTATCACCTATCCTGTAGATAGGCAATAGGTCATTAGGGTAGGAAAACCCTTTTAATTATAATGTAGATTATGTACAATATGAGGAGGTTAAGATTTGGTAAATTTCATGCCAGACATTCATGCTTAAAGGGGTTAAAGGGTTTGTCTCACTTCAGTTAATGGCATTTATTATGCAGTTAATACAAGGCACTTACTAATGTATTGTGATTCTCCATATTGCCTCCTTTCTATCACATTATACACAGCACGTATCCGTGGTTACGACCACCGTGTAATCCAGCAGCGGTGGCCGCACTTACACACTATAGGGAAAGGCTGGAAGTGCTCATAGGCCAACACCTTTACCTATAGTGTGCAAGCATGACCACCACTGCTGGATTACAGAGTGGTCAAAACCATGGATACGAGCAGTGTACAGTATAATGCAGGGGTGTCAAACTCAAATTCATCGGGGGCCGCATCAGCAGTTTGGTCACCCTCAAAGGGCCGGTTGTATCTGTAGGATGTATACGGTTGTATACTGTATGGGGGCAGGGGCCACAGGGTGACGTTATACTGTGCGGGGGCAGCCGCTTGGTGACGTTATACTGTATGGGGCACTAGGGCAGCCCCAAGGTGACGTTATACTGTATGGGGGCCACAAGGAGACGTTATACTGTATGGGGGCAGCCACAAGGAGACGTTATACTGTATGGGGGCAACAGGGAGACATTATAGTTTATCAAGTGCCACGTGCAGTGCAGATTGCAGGCAGGGCCAGAGCCTCAGAAGACAGACAGCACAACCTTTATTTCTGACACCCCTGCAGATGAGCGTTCCTCCCGGAGCCTGTCCACATCGCAGCTCCCGGCCTGACCTGCAAGCGCTGACTGGGGTTACATAGCATTATACTGATTTATGATGCTATGTAACCCTTATAGTTCTGGAATGTGTTGGATAACACTGACATAATGCTGTCAGTGTTATCCAACACATTCCAGAACTGTAAGGGTTACATAGCATCATAAATCAGTATAATGCTATGTGACCCCAGTCAGCGCTTGCAGGTCAGGCCGGGAGCTGCGATGTGGACAGGCTCCGGGAGGAACGCTCATCTGCAGGGGGCCGTGGGGTCTCTCACTCCTCTTCTCCCATCTTGGCTTACTCAGTCTCTGGAGACGGTGTGCTGACTTACTGTGCGCTCCTGTGCTGGCAGGTGGGCGGAGACTTCGATACAGGAGCCGGGAGGAGCGGGGGCCGCCTGCAGGAAGTGATATGTACGGTACTCATATGCACGATGCAGGGGCAGGCTGACATAGATGTAGGAGCGGTCAGCTCGCGGCTAGCATATGACCGCTCCTATTACTGCCCAACAGACATGTCCCTGCTACTTGCCCGCACAGGGCTAAACAACTGTTCAAACTACTTGCCCGGCGCCCGGAACTGCATGTCCCGGGCGTCGGGCGATAGGAATTCCACACCCCTGAAAGTGGAGGTTTCCTGTGTAGAACGGCCGGCGCCGCTAGAGGGCAGACGTTCTCTGGCTTGTAGGCTGCTGCGCATGCGCTGAAGAGGCGGCTTTCTTCTGTCAAAAAAAAAAAAGCGAGAATAAAAGGTGAAGGCTGGCGGCCGGCGGCGGCTATGTGGGCCACATGACAAGGTCTGGCGGGCCGGATTAGGCCCGCGGGCCTTGTGTTTGACACCCGTGGTATAATGGAATGGATCAATATGGACAGTAATGTCAATATGGACAGTCACAATACAATAGTAAGTATCTTGTATTAACTTTCTCTACATGATAAATGCCACTTGCTGAAGTGAGACAACCCCTTTAAGAGTGCTAGACTTAATAGGGTTAGGCATAAATATCTTGGTGTGTGCATTGCGTGTCCTATGTGTGTGCTATATATGTTCTATGTATCAGTGGTGTATGTGCAGCATGTGACATATGCATCAGTGGCATGTGACCCATGTATAAGTGTCTTGTGTGCCACATCTGTCCGATGAGTGATTGGTGTGCGCTGTATGTGTCTTGTGTCTGACTGACTTAAGTGCAGGATATCCATATATGTGTAAATTCTGCCACATGTATGTTTGTGCTTTTTGCTGTGAATGTCGGCCATCATACTTCATCTGTAATACTCCTGTTATCACTGTACAGGCTCATGAACACGACCATTGGATGTTTTGCAGTCTGCAAATTACGGATCCACATAACATGGATACCAGATGTGTGCATTACACATTATGCGGAACAGAACAGCCGGCCTCTAATAGAACAGTCCTATCCTTGTCTGTAATGCCGGCAATAATAGGACATGTTCTATAATCTTGCAGAACGGCCATGGACATACAGACACAGAATGCACACGGAGTCGTATTTTTTTTTTTGCAGCCCAATTGAAGGGAAGTGAACGGTACAGACATGGAAAAAAAATAAGTTGATGTACAGGAGCCCTAAGGAGGGCCCCCAAGAATCAGTTACACTGGTGAGCCCTAAGTACCCCAGTCTAACACTGATTAAACACATAAGCAAATTTTTTTTTTTGGGGGGGCACACACACAGAAGCAGCAATAGTGTAGATCAGGGATGGGCAACAAATCCCATCATGCCCTGCTGTAGGCTGATAGCTGTAGGCAGACTGGGCATACTGGGAGTTGTAGTTTTACAACAGCTAGGAGAGCTGCAGTTTGCCTATCCCTGGTGTAGATAGATAGGTGAGAACCCCGGGCAGAATGTGTCTGTGTTGTGTGTGTGGAGGGGTACATACACAAGAGCAGAGTCGTAGGGGGAAGAGATCATACATAGACTGAGACAGCAATACTACAGAGAGAAAGGATAGAACCCACAACAGAATTTGCAGGGGGAGATTGTGTCAGCTCAGGAAAAAGCAGCATAGGAATGAAGCTGTACTAGTACATGGTAGCTAGTGAAAGCAGCAGAATCCTGGATGGGTCCATCGAGAAAAGTTTGAAAATATCAGCAGGTTGAGAATTGCATATCAAGAAGTGTAAAAATAAATGAAGTAATGGAGATTTCGGACTAAAAATTAGTACAACAATTTTAACTTAAGGTGACCACTAACAAATCTAAAAATAATTTTATTTCTTGTGAAAGGTGTCCCCGGCCTTTACGTAAAATAATGAAAACTGAGAATGTAAAAATAATAATAATAATCAGTAAGTTTATACATTGCGCTGACGTCTGGCTGGATTATTCATGCTTAATAAAGCTAGGAAGGTGGTGGATTCCGTACTGTAGGTGTTTTATGTGTTTATATTTGCTTTGTTTTTATATGTATTCCTTGTATCCAACAAGACAGACTATGGCAACAAAGCTAATTAGCTATGCCAATTAGCTGAAAACATTGGAGGGGGAAAGTAATTTATAGAAAAGGCTTGTGTCTTGCCAAAGCAATATTAATGTAGGAGCTTCTGGAAGACTGCAAGATGGAGATTGTTAATATGAACAAATGTATGTACTTGGTTTTCATCTATTGTACAATATGGAGTGAGCGGGGGCACACATTCTGTCCACTGCGTACATTAGATATTTATGTAGAAGTTAGTGAAATCTGTTTCATTGTAGCAAGCCGCAATATTTTTTAACATATACTGTACATCTATCACAACCATTTATTTCACCAGTCCTGTTCTAGTATAACTACGTATTATTTTAGTTAAGCCAATTCGCCATTTTTGCTTAAAGGCAACAATGTATGAAAAGCATCAAAATATACACTCCCATCTAAGCCAGGGACTAAACATTAAGAAAAAGCCTACAGTATTATAACATACAGTAAGTTACTGGTATATAGCGTATGCAGGGCGAAAAAGAATGGTGGGGGACCCCATACTTTGTAGCTGAATAAAAAAAGGATAAATTAAAAAACAATTTACATGACCCTAATTTTTGTTAGGGATACAACACATGCATTTCTTCACAGGCACATGATATACTATTAACACAGCCGCTTGAATGAGGCCCATCTGTGAATACAGTCCAGGTTCTAGAGCACCCAGTCTATGGCACGAAGTACATGCAATGGCCTTTTAGAATGTAGACAATCTTGTTTGACATATGTAAGAGTCTGTGCTAGAAATGAATGCAGCAGAAGTGAATTTGTAAGATGCAGCGGAAGGAATTTGTCATTTGGAACAATTAATTGTGCTTCATAATATACCATCTGTGCTGACAAACTCAGCTCTGCTACATATGCTTCATGTATGTGCACTTTTGATGGCCATTCTGTTTGGTACTTTAGTATAAATATAATTGATATCTACCTAAGTACCACACAGAATGAAGCAGAGCTGTGTAGGATACATTTCTTGTGACTTATTACATAGTATATGGTACGGTATATTACACTGTATAAACCAATTATGTTAGGTGTCCAGATTTCTATATGTATGTACTACTTATCGACTACTCAGATTTTTAGGCTAGGGCTACACAGCGATCTTGGGTTGGATTTTTCCAATTCTGAAGTTGCAGCAACCGGAAAGTCGTGCTGCGACCCCATTCATTTCTATGGCCGCACTGCTACACTGCGATCCTTGGTCACGCGACAGCTGTTGCGCCCAAGATCGCTGTGTAGGGGGCCAGACTAGGAGACCCTCATGTCAGAAGATCTATGACATAGCCTATTATGCACTGACCGTTTTCCCTTCCATTGCAGGGTACAGATGACTATATGGAGCCAACCAATGCTGCCAATTCCCCCCCCAACACACATTACTGTATTATTTTAGGAGGTGACCTCATCATGCTCCTTGAAGATCCTTTCTACTTTGCTCTGGCAACTCTTGCCAGGACCTTTTGGATGTCGATATTACATGGCGCACGGATGGTCTTTCCGGAACAGGCCTCCCCCAGCTTACATAGAATGGGGGAGATTCATACACACGAGGACATAAGGAAAGACAGAACTGGGGACAAATGCACAGAGGGGGAGATAAGGAATACCCCCACCCGGTGCTCACATACATACACACAGCAGCAGCCACATTAACCCACTGAGGATGCGCTGCAGCTGGGGCAGGCTCCAGGGTGCATGTCCTGTGTGCTCTCCCTTTATTCTGGGCTAGAGCATATCTGGTTTGTGCATCGGTCATGAGAAAAACAATACATATCAGGACCAGTGGTGTATGTTCAAAGCAGGCAGACCACACAACTGCTACGGAGCCCAGAGGGCGGAGGGACAGGGTGCTGAACTCTTCCTTCTGCTCCCAAAGAAGGAGATCAGCAGCATACAGCCGCCAGTGCAAAGAGATTACAAGGAAATTACAAGGAAATGTTTCTATGTCTTAGGCCTCATGCACACGACCGTTGTGTGCATCCGTGGCCGTTGTGCCGTTTTCCGTTTTTTTTCGCGGACCCATTGACTTTCAATGGGTCCGTGGAAAAATCGGAAAATGCACCGTTTTGCAGCCGAGGCCGTGATCCGTGTATCCTGTCCGTCAAAAAAATATGACCTGTCCTATTTTTTTGACGGACAACGGTTCACGGACCCATTCAAGTCAATGGGTCCGTGAAAGAACACGGATGCACACAAGATTGGCATCCGTGTCCGTGATCCGTGGCCGTAGGTTGCTTTCATACAGACGGATCCGAAGATCCGTCTGCATAAAAGCTTTTTCTGATCTAAGTTTTCACTTCGTGAAAACTCATATCCGACAGTATATTCTAACACAGAAGCGTTCCCATGGTGATGGGGACGCTTCTAGTTAGAATACACTGCAAACTTTGTACAAGACTGCCCCCTGCTGCCTGGCAGCACCCGATCTCTTACAGGGGGATATGATAGCACAATTAACCCCTTCAGGTGCGGCACCTAAAGGGGTTAATTGTACTATCATATTCCCCTGTAAGAGATCAGGGCTGCCAGGCAGCAGGGGGCAGACCCCCCCCCCTCCCCAGTTTGAATATCGTTGGTGGCACAGTGTGCGCCCCCCATCGGGCCCCCCCTTCCTCCCTCTAATGTTAGAAATCGTTGGTGGCACAGTGTGCGCCCACCATCGCCCCCCCTCCCTCCCTCTATTGTAATAAATCGTTGGTGGCACAGTGTGCCCCCACCATCGCCCCCCCTCCCTCCCTCTATTGTAATAAATCGTTGGTGGCACAGTGTGCCAACCACCATCGGCCCCCCCTCCCTCTATAGCAGTAACAACATTGGTGGCAGTGTGCGGCCTCCCATTCCCCCCCCCCATCATTGGTGGCAGCGGAGTTCCGATCGGAGTCCCAGTTTAATCGCTGGGGCTCCGATCGGTAACCATGGCAACCAGGAAGCTACTGCAGCCCTGGTTGCCATGGTTACTTAGCAATAGTACAACAGTATAAGATTCATACTTACCTGCTTGCTGCTGCGATGTCTGTGAACGGCCGGGAGCTCCTCCTACTGGTAAGTGACAGTTCTTTAGCAATGCGCCGCACAGACCTTTCACTTACCAGTAGGAGGAGCTCCCGGCCGTTCACAGACATCGCAGCAGCAAGCAGGTAAGTATGAATCTTCTACTGTTGTACTATTGCTAAGTAACCATGGCAACCAGGACTGCAGTAGCGTCCTGGTTGCCATGGTTACCGATCGGAGCCCCAGCGATTAAACTGGGACTCCGATCGGAACTCCGCTGCCACCAATGATGGGGGGGGGGGAATGGGAGGCCGCACACTGCCACCAATGTTGTTACTGCTATAGAGGGAGGGGGGGCCGATGGTGGTTGGCACACTGTGCCACCAACGATTTAATACAATAGAGGGAGGGAGGGGGGGGCGATGGTGGGCGCACACTGTGCCACCAACGATTTATTACAATAGAGGGAGGGAGGGGGGGCGATGGTGGGCGCACACTGTGCCACCAACGATTTCTAACATTAGAGGGAGGAAGGGGGGGCCCGATGGGGGGCGCACACTGTGCCACCAACGATATTCAAACTGGGGAGGGGGGGGGTCTGCCCCCTGCTGCCTGGCAGCCCTGATCTCTTACAGGGGAATATGATAGTACAATTAACCCCTTTAGGTGCCGCACCTGAAGGGGTTAATTGTGCTATCATATCCCCCTGTAAGAGATCGGGTGCTGCCAGGCAGCAGGGGGCAGTCTTGTACAAAGTTTGTAGTGTATTCTAACCTGAAGCGTCCCCATCACCATGGGAACGCCTCTGTGTTAGAATATACTGTCGGATCTGAGGTTCACGAAGTAGCTCATATCCGACAGTATATTCTAACATAGAGGCGTTCCCATGGTGATGGGGACGCTTCAAGTTAAAATATACCATCGGATTGGAGAAAACTCCAATCCGATGGTATAAAAGAACTCCAGACTTTACATTGAAAGTCAATGGGGACGGATCCGTTTGAAATGGCACCATATTGTGTCAACATCAAACGGATCCGTCCCCATTGACTTGCATTGTAATTCAGGACGGATCCGTTTGGCTCCGCACGGCCAGGCGGACACCAAAACGACTTTTTTTTCATGTCCGTGGATCCTCCAAAAATCAAGGAAGACCCACGGACGAAAAAACGGTCACGGATCACGGACCCACGGACCCCGTTTTTGCGGACCGTGAAAAAAAACTGTCGTGTGCATGAGGCCTTAGAAACATAGAATGTGTCGGCAGATAAGAACCATTTGGCCCATCTAGTCTGCCCAATATACTGAATACTATGGATAGCCCCTGGCCCTATCTTATATGAAGGATGGCCTTATGCCTATCCCATGCATGCTTAAACTCCTTCACTGTATTTGCAGCTACCACTTCTGCAGGAAGGCTATTCCATGCATCCACTACTCTCTCAGTAAAGTAATACTCCCTGATAATACTTTTAAACCTTTGCCCCTCTAATTTTAAACTATGTCCTCTTGTAGCAGTTTTTCTTCTTTTAAATATTCTCTCCTCTTTTACCTTGTTGATTCCCTTTATGTATTTAAAAGTTTCTATCATATCCCCTCTGTCTCGTCTTTCTTCCAAGCTATACATGTTAAGGTCCTTTAATCTTTCCTGGTAAGTTTTATTACGGCTTCCATTGCAGACCATGGTAACTGTATAAACTCCTATGCACTGAGCTCCCCCTAGTGGTAGCTGCAGGAAGAGAGCTTTGTAATATATTAGCAAAAGGGAAGCAGTGATTTAAAGCTGTATGGCCAGGGGTGGACTGGCCATAGACCTGACATGGAAATTTCCCAGTGGGCCGATGCCTATGGGGCCACCCAAGCTTTCCTAATGGCCCCTGGCCAGGTACATAACGATGCTCTCAGTATTAAATAATTCTAGGAGCATCAGAAACTTACAGTATGCACCTGAGCCGCAGCCGCAGGTGCCTTCCTGAACTTCCAGAATGTTGATGCAGCAGTATTTTATGCTACACTGTGCTATTTGGTTTTGCTGCAGCATTATTTTGTGTAGTACTACGGTATTGCCCCACCTACTTCTGTTGTCCCTGCCTACTTGTATTGCCCCACCTTCTGTCATTTGGACTCGCCTATAAAATGGTGCCACTTTTATTTTTTCCAGGGACACTTTAAGTTCCCTGTCCGCCCCTGTGTATGGGGGATATTTATCAGTGTATTTATGCAGTTGTTTGGTGTAGATACATTGAGAAATATGGTGTTCAGAATGGAGTACCATATTTTTACTCACCAGTTTCACCTTTTTTAGCACAATTTTTTAAATTAAATTTTCTTCTACTTAATAAAAAGGATTGGAAATTTGTCTGAAATCTTGGGTGTTGTGGTTTACCTTGCACATTACCTAAAAATGTTTGACACGTGTATTGGGAGGCTGGTAGTGCAGGGTGACCCATACTAATTTTCGTGATGGGACCCAACCAGATGTCTGTCTGCCCCTGATCAGGACATAAGACAAAAACATCTGGTTCTTAGAAGGTCTTAAAATTAGGGAAATACAACAGATGAACAACACATGACATATTACAAGTTGCCATTTTTTTACTTAAAGGGGTCATCCAAGGCCTATAATGCCCCCCATATGCCCAGGTTCCTAACACAGGTTACACTTACCTTGCTCCCCGGCACCTGCCTAGCTTCTGATGCCTTTTTTAGAAGATGGAGAACCGCACTCTACTTGTTAGGTTCTGGTGCCAACCAAGGGCTGCAAGCACGGCTGCCTCTGAATCTCCCCGTCGCGTGGATAAAAACATCCGGCAAAGGGAGGGGGAAGGGCAGTCAATAGCAGGCGATGGTAACGAGCCTCCCTAGCATCGCAGGTGATGCGAGGGAGGCTCATTCGTGTTGCATCCTGCTATTGGCTGCCCCTCTCGTCGCCGTGGAGATGCAGCGGCAGCTGTGCTGTGTGAGGGGCCTGGGTGTTTGGGGGGGCATTATAGATCTTGGATAACCCTTTTAACCAAAATTAAGCCAAAATGGAAAAGCCATGTAATGAAAAAACAAGTAGACCCCATGAATCAACAGCTTGTAGAACCACCTTTAGCAGAAATAGCCTAAAGTAATACATTTCTGTATGAATTGATCAGTCTCCCACATAATCATTCTGGAGGTATTTTTGCCCACTCTTCTTTACCACTTTGCTTCAGTTCACTGAGGTTTGAATGGTAGCAGTAGCGTTCAAACCTTAAATGTTACGTCATGGTTTGTGACGTAGCGTTAAAGCCACTGTGGCAGCAGCAGTCACAGGACCAAGCCGATTCCTGGTCCTGTGGGGACTAGAAGCAGCAGTCAAAGAAACAGCGTTGGAACATAAACAGGTGAGTGTTTTTTTTTTTAATGTTCAGGAGGTTAGACAACAGGCTAGACAACCCCTTTAAGGTCCCGCCACATCATTTCAATTGGGTCGAGGTCTGGACTTTGACTGGGCCATTGCAGCACCTTGATTCTTTTCTTTTTCAGCCATTCTGTTGTACATTTACTGGTGTGCTTGGGATAATTATCCCGTTTCGGACAAGCTTTAGCTGTTGGATAGATGGCCTCATATTTGACTCTAGAATACAGAGGAGTTCATGGTTGACTCAATGACTGCAAGGTGGCCAGGTCCTGTGGCTGCAAAACAAGCCCAAATCATCACCTCTCCACAGTGCTTGACATTTGTGCTGATATTTTGTGTTTGGCTTTCAACATCTACACTTTGGTCTCATCTGTCCAATGAAGATTGTTCCAGAACTCTTTTAGTTTGTTCAGCTATAACTTTGCAAACTTAAGCTGCCATGTTCTTTTTAGAAAGTAGAGCAGTGGTGGATTGGCCATAAGCTTTTCAGGGAAATTTCCTTGGAGGGGGAGGGGGGGGTCGATGTACAGCGGGCCACCGGAGACCTCCTCACGACTATCATCTAGGTAAGTAATGATCTGTCGTTCCTAGAATTAATTAGAGCTGGGGAAGTCAAGTAGTAATACACACAAAGGGGCAGCTTTTGAGATATTTTGTGCTGCTGGGGCATTATTTTGTGCTGCACTATGATTTTTGATGCTACTGGGGCAGTTCATTGTGTTGCACTGAGGTTTTTGGGTCTTCCGGAGGTTGTATTTTGTATCGCAATATAGTATTGCTGGCCCTGCTTATTTGTGTTGCCTTCTGTCAATTTGGACCCACCTACAACATGGGGCCACTTTTATTTTATTTTTCCGGGGCCACTTTAGGTTCCCAGTCTGCCTGTAAAGTAGAGGCTTTCTCCTGGCAACCCTTCCAGACAAACCATATTTGTTCAGTTTTTTTCTAATTGAACTGTCATAAAAGTGAACATTTAACATGCTGAGGCCTGTCGAGTCTTGGTTTTTGGCAATTTCTCTGAGCATTACACAGTCTGACCTTATGGTGAATCTGCCGGGATGTCCACTCCTGGGAAGATTGTCAACTGTCATGAATGTTTTCCACTTGTGGCTAATCTTTCTCACTGAAAAATTTTGAACTTCAACTTGTTTGGTAATGACCCTGCCCAGATTGCTGAGCAACAAGATTGGCCTTGCTAAGATCATTGCTGATGTCGTATTGGCATTGTGTGAATGCTCCAGACCAGCAGCCAAAACTTCTGCTTTTATAGAGGTGGCCACACCTGCTGATGATCAATTAATCAAGGTGTTTGATTGGCAGCACCTGGATTAGTAGGGGTCTGACTGCTGAGACCAGGGCCATCTTTAATATTGATTGGACCCTGGGCAAGAGGGAGAACACAAGTGCCGCTGCCGCATTCATGGGTCCATACTTTATTAACTAAGTAGCAGGACATGTAAGGCATACATGGGGGATGTCCCTGCACTTACAATTATTTCTGGGTGCCGCTTTGTTGCGCCGCTGTGGCCCCCATTACATTCTCCACAGCATTGGAACACCAGGGAGGAGACATCATCTTTTCTCCCTGGGCGCTCCTTCTCCCTGGCTGTAGCGCTGTCCAACCGCAGCGCAGAGCGTCACAGCCAGGGAGAAGGTGAGTTTTTTTTTCTCCCTGGCTATGACGTTCTGCGCTGCGAAGAAGGAATGCCCACAAAGTAAAGCTGATGTCTCCTCCTCCCTGGTGTTCCGATGCTGTTACTTAGCATACAGCGCAGGGAGAATGTAATGGGGGCCACAGCGGTGCAAAGGAGCGGCGCCCAGAAATAATAGTAAGTGCAGGGACATCCCCCATGTATGCCTTACATGTCCTGCTACTCAGTTAATAAAGTATAGACCTATGAAAGGTCCTTAAGTGGCCAGTGGGGCTCAGGAGGCAGTTGCCTTGGGTCTCAGAGAAGCAAGTGGGCACGGGGCAGATGCCCCTTTTGCCCTGCGTTAAAGGACGGCCCTGGCTGAGACCACCTCCGACCTCGAGAATGAAGGGAGAGAAGCTTGCATATTGTTCTCTCCTCACTGCAGAGGACAGAACCAAGATGACCTCTATGGAGCTCGTCTTGTACAGCGAGGTCGGTGGTGTCTCAGCACCCTGTCATCATCAGATTTTATTTACCTAATTTTAGGATCTTCTAAGGACCAGATTTTTTTTTTATCTCCTACTACATAACACTATAGAATTCAGGGTGTACTTTGTTCGTGCCATGACTGTATGTTGTGTACTCCCTACTGAATTCAGTAGACAAAATGGTATTCTCTATGGAAGTAGCAGAGAAGAGCAGCCACTGGTATTTCCAGCCTTTCAGTCATCACATTAAAGAGGAACTCCCAGAAAAAAAAATGCCCTCCTTCCCCATTTGTGTAAAATGACTGTTTGTTTTACAAACTTACATATGGATTTATGGATGTATTTTTATCCGCAATTACTTTAAACAGTCCGAGCATGTGACCCCTTCTTTCCCATGAGACTCACCGGATCCAACAGCGTCTGCCACGTGGACAGGGAGTCAATTTCCATTTTCATTCCTAAGAGACTGACATTGAGACTGTCCTAGGAACGTATACAGAAACTGAGAACAGAGAATTCCTCTCCACACATAGGGTAAGAGAGTCTCAGTCTGGGCCCCTATGATCACTGGAGAAAGTAACAGAACCTGAAAATACAGTGCATCATGACACTGAACTCTCCGGATTATGTATTCCAGGTACATTTACGGGGGGATTTCTTTTTCTAGAAGTATCTCTTTAAGGGCTCATGCACACCGTATGTATTTTGTTGTCTGCAAAAAATATGGATGACGTCCGTGTGCATTCTCTATTTTGCGGAACGGAATAGCTGGCACTTAATAGAACAGAACTATCCTTGTCCATAATATGGACAATAATAGGTCATGCTCTATATTTTTTCAGAACGGAAAACGGACATTTCAGAATGGAATAACTTCTGTTTCTTTTGCGGACCCATTGAAATGAATGGTTCTGCATACGGTCCGCAAAAAAAACACGGAAATAAAATACGTTCATGTGCATGAGCCCTAACCCTCATGCAATAATGGATGCACAGAGTTCTACTATAAACTTTTGTCACAATATCATTATGTGCTCCTTCAGAGGCAATTTTTGTTTATGATTTCCTTTTACACATTTTTGGCTAAAAATCATATTTTCAATTGCTCTTTATTAAAACTATTGAGCCATTCTGTCAAAAAGGGTTAACTGTTTTTCTCAAGTCGTATTCACATGACCATAGTGTTTTGTGGTCCACAAATTGCGGATCCGCAAAACACAGATAACGGCCCATATGCACTGTGATAGAAATGCCTATTGCAGACAAGAACAGGACATGTACTAGTATTTTACCACAGTGGCTTAACCTTCCTGGGCTTCTGGAATATGGTGCACTATCCTCGGTGCACCCGTACTATCTAGAATATTGTGAATTGATTGTATGGAAGGCACGCTATCCTCTGGCGTGGCATGGAAATGTAATTTGTCTTGATTAATATATCCAGGGCCGTCTTTAACGCGGGGAATAAGGGGCAGCTGCCCTGGGCCCAGTTGCTCCTGGGGGGCCCAAGGCAGCTGCTTCTTGAGCCCCGCTGGCCACTGGTGACGTGGGGGGCAGCAGCAGGGCACAGGGAGATGAGAGCTTTCACTGTGGAAGCGCTCATCTCCATAGTCACCTGTATCGCCGTCCTCAGGACAACGATACAGATGGAAGTGCTGCGGTGGGGGATGGAGATGTCATCACGCAGCCTGACCCGTACAGCATAGGACACAGGCCGGAAGAGGCCTGCATCGCATCGCTGCCAGCCTGATGGAGGAAAGTATAAGTGTTTTTTTTTTTATATATATGGTACTACTACTGGCACATGATTGGGGGGCATCTATGGGGGCACCTGTTACTGGCACATGATTGGGGGCATCTATGGGGGCACATGTTACTGGCACATGATTGGGGGGCATCTATGGGGTCACTTGTTACTGGCACATGATTGGGGAGCATCTATGGGGCACTTGTTACTGGCACATGATTGGGGGCATCTATGGGGGCACCTGTTACTGGCACATGATTGGGGGGCATCTATAGGGGCATTTGTTATTGACACATGATTGGGGGGCATCTATGGGGCACTTGTTACTGGCACATGATTGGGGGGCATCTATGCGGGCACTTGTTATTGGCACATGATTGGGGGGCATCTATGGGGGTACTTGTAACTGGCACATGATTGGGGGGCATCTATGGGGGTACTTGTTACTGGCACATGATTGGTGGGCATCTATGGGGATTGTTACTGGCACATGATTGGTGGGCCTCTATTGGGGCTACTTGTTACTGGCATGATGGTGGGCATCTATTGGGCACTTGTACTGCAATGGGGGCCTCTATGGGGCACTTTGTTACTGGCCAATGATTGGGGGGCATCTATGGGGGCTACCTGTTACTGGCCACATGATTGGGGGGCATCTATAGGGGCATTTGTTACGGGCACATGATTGGGGGGCACTATGGGGCACTTGTTACTGGCACCATGATTGGGGGGCATCTATGTGGGCACTTTGTTATTGGCACATGATTAGGGAGGCATCTAGGGGGGGGTGACTTGTTACTGGCACATGATTGGTGTGCATTTATGGGGTACTTGTTACTGACACATGATTGGGGGGCATCTATGGGGCACCTTGCCCCCAATCATGTGCTAGTAACAAGTGCCCCATAGATGCCCCCCAATCATGTGCCAGTAACAAGTGCCCTATAGATGCCCCCAATCATGTGCCAGTAACATCTATGGTGGCACTTGTTACTGGCACATGATTGAGGGGGATCTATGGGGGCACTTGTTACTGGCACATTATTGGTGGCACTATGGGGGCATCTACTGAGGCCACAAAGAAGGGGTATTTTATATGGAGGAAGGGGGAGAGGAACACTATGGGGGCTTCTACTGAGGCCACAAAGAAGGGGTATTTTTCATGGGGGGCTCTGTATGGGGGTATTATACTGGGGCACATTATGGTGGTTACTATGGGGAAGGAGACAGAGAGGAGTACTATGGGCTCATCTATGGGGGCACTAAGAAGGGATATTTTATACTTGCAAATTATGGGGGACACTAAGGGCATCTACTTGGGCACTATATATGGGGCATTTTATAGTGGTACATTATGGGGGCCCTATGAGGACATTAGCTCAACTGGGGGCATTAAAAGGTGGTATTTTTTGCACTGGCACATTTTAAGGAGAATTATTACTACTGGGGGGCATTATGAGGGGCTTTATTACTACTGGGGGTCTATGGGGAACATGATTACTAGTATGGGAACTATGGGAGCATTATTACTTCTGGGGCACAGTGGGGACATGTTGGGGGGCACTGTAGGAACACTACTACCATGTGTGATCTAGCAGAGAATTATTCCTATTGGTGGGACTTTTGGGAGCACTATTACTGTGGGGGACCCTTGGCACAGTATCAGATTACCACAATTATTTTTGGGGGAAGTTATGTTTACACTATTAGTGTCAGGGGCACTATTTGCTGGGCGCAGTTATTTTAGGGCACTGTGTGCCAATTATTGAAGGGCACTATCTTAATGGTACTACTATTATCAGGGGGTTTATGTGTTTCTGCAGTATAGTATTGGGGAGCACAGCGGCACAGTATTGGGGGTGGTAGGATGATTTGTCCAGAAGATGGGAGGATGATGGAAAAGTAGTAAACTAAGATTTTGTTTGTCAAACTGCAGAGACGATATATGGCTGAAAAATGGTGGTCTGGTCTGAAGGTCTGAAAGGAGAAGATGAGGAAAGAGAACATCTACATCAAAGAGACGTCACTGGATGTAAGAGGTATGTGGCGCTGTATTAGGGTTCATTCACACTAATGTGTGCTGCCAGTTGCCGTATTGTGGACCGCCTTTGCGGATCCGCAATACACAGGCACCGTTCCGTGTGCATTCCGTATCACGGATGCGGACCCATTCACTTCAATGGGTCCGCAAATCCGGAGATGCGGAACGGAAGCACGGAACAGAACGCTACGGAAGCACTACAGAGTGCTTTCTGGGGTTCTGTTCCTGTGCCTCCAGCACCACAAAAAGATAGAACTTGCTCTATCATTTTGTGAAATGGACGGATCGCGGATCCATTCAAGAAAATGGGTCTGCGATCCCCATGTGGCTGCCCCACGGACGGTGCCCATGTATTGCGGACCGCAATTTGCGGTCCACAGCACGGGCTTCACACAGCTTTTAAATGGCTTTTATAGCAGCAGTACCAGTTTCGTGTGAATGAATTGATAGATAGATCTACATATCTCCAAATCGTAATATATTAGTAGCCAATTAATCTGCAAAAATACGTCCTGCTTGTATATGGTTACTTTATATATAGGGGGAATTTATCATTAGGAGAATATTTGAAGTAATTTTTACTTCAGTCTGTGTTGGAGTACTTTGTGCCACATTTATCAAATGTTGCATGTTGTTTGATAAATTTGGCTTGTCCTTAAACCTAACACTTCTGTCTAGAGAAACTACTCCAATTTTCCTACTCGACCCTGCTCCTGGAGTGAGATTGCGACGAATTTGCGACTTTTGAAGAAAGTCTCAATGATAAATCTGGAGTGAAACTCATTAACGTAGCTCACCACGCCCACTTTTCCATCCATATACAAAACTGGGGTGAGTGGTGTACACATGCAAAAAGTTGTAAAATTATGTGCGAGTGCAGAAAAGTCGCAAAAGCCCTATTTTCCTAATTTTTGATGCCAGAATTCTGGAGTGAAGGTATGATAAATCAGGGCCATAACTTTCATACTGATAGATTCATTTAATGCATAAATCTATGTCTATCTTATAATAACCAGTGTCTCTGTTTCAATTATGTAACAGTTGTGTTTCAATTCATGAGTAAGGCCTCTTGCACATGAACGTTTTTTATCCGTTCCGTTTTTTGCGTTCCGTATACGGAATGGATCCGCACAAAAAACAAAACGGACGGTACTCCGTATGCCTTCCGTTTCCGTATTTCTGTTCCCTTCAAAGATAGAACATGTCCTATTATTATCCGCATAACGGACAAGGATAGTACTCGTCTATTGGGGGCTAGCTGTTCCGTTCTGCAAAAAACGGAATGCACACGGACGTCATCTGTATTTTTGGCGGATCCGTTTTTTTTGCGGACCGCAAAATACTGAAAAAGCCATACGGTTGTGTGCAAGAGGCCGAAGGGTACTTTCACACTAGCGGCAAGGAACTCCGGCAGGCTGTCCCGGCGGGTAACAGCCTATTAAATCCGTACTGCCGCTAGTGCATGCGTGCCCCCAGACTACCGCTCCGGCCCCATTGACTATGTGCTGCCGCCGGAATCCGTCCCGCCCCCATTATAGTCAATGGGGCAGGAGCGGTAGTCCGGGGGCACATGTGCACTAGCAGCATTAAAGTGTGGGGCTGCTGTTCTGCGTACTGGTGGTAGTATATGGAAGTGAGAGTGGTAGTAGTAAAAGTCACACTTGTACAATACCACTCTCGCTTCCATATACTACCACCCCAGCCACAGAGGCACGCCGATGCCCTTCACATGTAGTGAAAGCAGAATGGAGCGCTTACCAAGCAGAAGACAGAGGCTAATCAAGAAACAACCCCCAACCAGGATAGAGTGCCTTCCATAAGTATAGGACATGCTCTATCTTTTTTGTCAGGGCCGCGGAATGGAACACCGCGTGCTGTCCGCATCTTTAGCTGCCCCATTGAAATTAATCGGTCCGCGCCCGTTCCGCAATATTGCGAAACGGATGCGGAACCATTCATATGGTAGTGTGAATGAGCCCTTATTGTGGGACTGGTACTTTCACTTAGTGTCGGTCATCTAATAACCCTTATCTCTGAACTACTAAGAGGTCAGAAAGACTTATTTAAGCCACATTCTTATCAGTAAGATAAGGATTGAGCTAATAAGTGTTTATAATGTCAGAAAGCAGAGATAAGGAGCCTGTCAGCTCTACAACTGACGGAAAAGAGAAAAAAATCCACAGGCTGCTACTAGAGCATCTCAGCTATGTACACAAAAAAGAATTCCATATTTTTAATAAAGACCATTTGAAAATGAACAATGCAATAATATAAGAAAATTGTACATAGTCTTTAAATATTGAAACTTGGTCTGGAATGTAGATACAGTATAAGGGACAGCAGCTGTTGTGTATTTGTATTTATAAAGTAACATATGGCCGTGTATATGGACATGGTGCATACACAGAGATCAGAGTAGGCTACGCAGCCATGTACGCTGAGCATCCGCATCGCCATATGGATGATCACAGATAAACACAACCGTCACTGTCCCTGAGATTTCCAGCTAACAGAATCATTGAGATTTATCCTTTCTTACTCCTACGTCTTAAACATAACAATAGCTTCTATTAGAATGGGATTATATATATACCGCGTAGATAGTATTACAACTTGAAACGGCTGTGAACCATTCCACTGCACGCATTCATAGGTGTAAGACATTCTGTTTCTATAAAACACTACTGGATATTGCAGTATGCATTACTGACATAATGAAATAGAGGGGGACGCAAAAGTCTGGTCCCACCCTTTTAACTGCTCTAATTTGTAGAAAATTGACTTCCAACGCGTGAAAGAATTAATTGGGAGGGAGGCTGCATTGTGAGGAAACATTTTCGGATGCCATTTTGAAAACCGCCATATTGAATTCAGCTCAGGTTTTTCGTAATAGTAAGGGGGTCATGTGATATATTAGTTTTGGCTAGAATTTACACTGGAATTGTCAGTTTTAGGCCTCATGCACACGACAGTTGTTTTTCTCGGTCGGCAAAATGGGGTTCCGTTGTTCCGTGATCCGTTTCCGTTTTTGTTTCCGTGTGTCTTCCTTTATTTTTGGAGGATCACCAAACATGAAGGAACCAGACATGAAGGAAAGTAAAAAAAAAATCTAAGTCAAGTTTGCCATGCAAATGATAGGAAATAAATGGACGCTGACGCCAATCTTGTGTGCCTCTGTGTTTTTTCACGGACCCATTGACTTGAATGGGTCCGCGAACCGTTGTCCGTGAAAAAAATAGGACAGGTCTTTTTTTTTTTCATGGACTGGAAACACGGATCACGGACGCGGATGACAAACGGTGCATTAGCCGAGTTTTCCACGGACCCATTGAAAGTCAATGGGTTCGCAGAAAATCACGGAAAACGGAACAACGGACACGGAACACAACCACGGTCGTGTGCATGAGGCCTAATGGTGGACACATAGATCACGTCATGTAAAGTACCTTAGGAAACGTTGACCTCGCTTAACTCCTAAACAGGTAAAGATAGGTCGAAACTGACATTTTCAGGGTGTTTCTGAGTAAATTCTAGGCAAGACTGATATATCACATGACCCCTTTCTCATTGGAAGTACCTGAGGTGAATTCAACATGGCGAAAAATCCGAAAATGCTTCCCTCCCAATTAATTCTTTCACACACTGGAAGTCAATTTTCTACAAATCCCACCAGTTAAAAGGGCTTGTCCAATCTTTTGCCTCATCCTGTACTTTTAAAGGGCTTCTGTCCTGGGACAGGTGTGATCACATTTACACTGCCTGTCAATCAAAGTGCAGGGGGCTCAGCAGCAGGGAGAATGCGGCCTCTAGGAGTAACGCCAACGCCCCCGTTGCTCTTAGAGCCTCATTTGCATATATTACAAGTTCAGTTTTCTCAGAAATAAAGCCACAGATGGGGATGGGACCAAGACTGCTCGCTTCTGCTGACCTCCACGCATGTCGCAGGTCAGCCTGTTTCACTACAAAGATTCTGGTGACAGAAGCCCTTTAGGTGTGGTGGATCTATGGACATTTCTTCCTCTTCTCTCTAATAAGGGCTTAAAGGGGTTGTCTCACTTCGGCAAATGGCATTTATCATGTAGAGAAAGTTAATACAAACCACTTACTAATGTATTGTGATTGTCCATATTGCCTCCTTTGCTGGCTAGATTTATTTTTCCATCACATTATACACTGCTCGTTTCCATGGTTACGATCAACCTGCAATCTATCAGTGGTGGTGGCCGTGCTTGTACACTATAGAAAGAACGGCGACCTCTCTGGTGGCTGGGAGCATGAGAGCATGGATAGTCCAGCACTTTTTCCTATAGTTTACAAGCACGGCCACCACTACTGGACTGCAGGGTGGTCGTAACCATGGAAACAAGCAGTGAATAATGTGATGGAAAAATTAATCAAGCCAGCAAAGGAAGCAATATGGACAATAACAATACATTAGTAAGTGCCCTCTAATAACTTTGTGTACATGATAAAGGCCATTTCTCACTTCCATCAATAGAAAGGGCTATTCTTGTCTGCAGGGATGGACAGGAATAGGACCTGCTCCATCATTTGTGGAACGGCTAAACAGATCCACAAAAGAAAACATATGGATGTGTGAATGAATGGGTCAGTGTGCGGATTTTTCTAAACCAACAGGTGACAGCTATACAGTGTGATGACAAGTATAACGATAGCAGTCACATATAGAGGTTTCAGAATTGGCGTTTGCTTTTATTAATATTCCTTTTTAGTGAATTACTATGCTGAATATAGATTTTTTTTTTTTTTTTATAAGATGGCCCCATTACAAAAGGTTTCATTACATAAGACCCTGCATTAAGATGCTGTGTGCCCACCGCTTGCAGCGAGAACCTCTCAGCAGGGAAATGGTTAACTGATCTCCTGCATTGCAAATGACACTGAAGACGACGGAGATTCTCACGGACAAAGCCCTGCTCATGTTTTAGTCATTAGTCCAGTGAAATCACAGCCTTGGAGTCTTTGGGGGGTCTTACCCTGCAATGACTACCATTTGCCATGATATACAACACATAAGGGGCCTTATCCTGCTCCATCAATGCTGTGATTTCACACACATAGATGATGATGATGATGATGATGATGATGAAGGCTGAGCTACTCACGGAAGATGTCTCAGCTGGAACAGGTCCTCCTCCATCTCTGTGCTGTGTGTGGTACAGATGCCCTGGCTGCTCTCATGGCCTGTCACATTGTGCTGGATTCAGGAGGCCTGCCTGCTGGACAGCTCCTGTGTGTTGTCAGCACAAACAGATGTGTCACACTTCAGGAATGGTTCCTTGCCAGCAATGCTAGCCACACAGGCCCTCCTACCCTCTCCCATGTAACGCAGACCCCCATTGGCTCGTCCTCTATTACTCCCAATGCTTACTGCATAGCTGTTTCCTATTGGCTTTCCATAGAAGCCTGGCTGATTGAGAAATCTCAGCCAGTCCTGCATGCAGAGTCTGCACTTGCATCTACGTGTTTTTACTGCTTGCCTATATCATTCATACCATGACTGCTATCAGATAGGCAATGATAACCTTCATTTTAATATGACATATATAGTGTAGTAGATGTCCGGCGGTAGGACAGGCTATCCCATGAATAACTGTAATAAACCATCTAGTACATGACAATCTCTTACTAACAAAGCTAGAACCAGCCCTGTGCCTCACACGGATCCAGAGATCTCCCCATTCATTGCTCCAATTGCTCTGCTAGATTTATTTCAAGCTGACAGCTTTGGGGGCGTGTACTTTCTCAGGGGGTGTGTCCTTTCTGGTGCAGCTGGTGGCAGTTGAAGGATGGAACTGAGCATGTGCGTCCACCTCAGTGAGCAGGACATTACAATTAGACCAAACAGCAGGTGGCACTATACAGATAGATTTCAGTGAATAGCTCAGTGGCTATATAAAATTTTTCATTACAAATAATGACAAAAGTATTCAGATCCAGGCGCTGGTTTAAAAAAATGTAGAATATCTTTGCATGGGACAACTCCTTCAAGGGGCTATTCCAATATTTTACTATTAATCAATCAGTATCTGAGAGGCAGGGGTCTGACACTCCACATCCTCACTGTAGCTCCGGAACCAGAACTATGCAGCAATGGATGGCGTTGTGTTATTCCAGTGCCAACTTCTGGTTTCGGAGCTATAAATTAGCAGCTGATTCGTGGGGTACGGGGTGTCAGACCCCCACCAATCATATATTAATTGCCTATCTTGAGCATAGGCCATGTGGAACTGTAAAATCCTGGAATACCCCTTTATTTCTTGACTAGCTCCATACAACCCCACTTACCAGTTAAAATACTACTTTAAATGGGTTGTGCACGTTCGTGGTATGGCACACTGTGGTCCTGGGTGTCAACATCCAGTTTGACGGGGGTCACGTTCCAATAATTGGCAGCAGTGGTGATGCGTCTCATCAATAGGTCAGATGATGCATGGGGTACATGTCACCGCTGCGGCCAGTCATCGGCTGCAGCAGCACACATCAAACTGGAGATTGACCACATTGCATCGGTGACAGCGGAACTGAAGGAGCAGGGACCCAATGTCTGGGAGCAGGTAATGCTTCCCTTCGTAGGTCTGGCAGTGTAAGGGGTTGTGTGTCAGGTCAAAGGCGCCGAACTTAGACATTCCCTTTAAGGAGGACCTGTCACCTCTCCAGACATGTCGGATTTATTAACTAATTGCATTCTCCATGCTATACCAATTCTGGAGTATTTTTTTCATATAGTTGTATATTGTGCAGTTACTCAATTATTCCTACTGGAAGTTTATGAACAAAGGTACAACTGCGTGTAACCGGTCCCTGAACTGTTTGACACTGTCAGCACTGATGGGGCAGTGCCATACTGTGCGCAAACACCCACCCAACTGGTAACTCCCAGTTGGGCCTTATAACCTTCTAGTTGGAATAACAGAGGAACAGCACAAGATAAGAGTTATAAGAATAAATGCTTCAGATTGTAATGTCATGTGGAATACAATTATTTATGAAAACAGACATGTCAAGAGTGGTAATAGGTCAGCTTTAATATTTTTCTACATAATCTGGGTGGGCACAATTACTTAAAGGGAACCTGTCACCAACTTTGGTAGCATAAGGTGACAGATAAGCTTATTTCAGAGGTGCGTCACTCATGAGCTAAAAGTAAGTAGTTGCGGAAAGCCAACTTCTTAATCATTGCAGCCCAAGCCTGGAAAAGAGTCATGGCTGCCTGAGAAGAGTCATGACTATTAATGATCTCCTGCTCTCCTCACCCACAGGCTGATGATTGGCAAGTTTCTCCATATGAGATAACAATCAATTATCAGTAGGTGGGTAGAGAAAGGAGGAGATCACATAAATTAATGTCTCTTCTCAGGAAGCATTTCCAGATTCGGGCAGCGATAATTACACTCCTCAACGTTGAAATTGCAACACCAGGAAGGACAATCCAGAATCATAGTGGCCAATTGTCCCGAATTTGGGCAGAGCTGTCCCTAATTTTCAGAGACAGTCCTGGCAAATTTGGGCTGTCCCAGGCCATAAATGGTAAGAGCTAAACCTTACACATAAGTGGGTGCCAGGGCATTCCCCGATTTTACCAACCAAAACGTTGGTAAGAAAGTGTAAAGTTGTGGAACTCGAGGAAACAGCAGGTGTCACTAAGATGTGCAGATGATCAAATTTTCAAGCACCTAGCTCCAATCTGTGACGTGGGAGGGCATAAATTCCAGATTAAAAGCAAAGTGGGAATTTATCATTTCTGGTGGAGATGCGACTTAAAGGGGTTCTCCGGGATTGATTTAAAATGGCCGCCAGCAAACTGTCCTAGAATGTAAGCAGGACTGATTGCCACCACTTGCACAGCTGTCTGGGGGGGGGGGGGGGGTGGCTCTCTATAATACATGGTAATGATGCTCTATAATAGATAGTAATGATGTGATCCTGCCTATGACATGCCATCATGGCTGAGTAGCCTGACAGGAAAACTCACCAATATTGTAGTACGGTATATCCAAGTATCAGAGGTAATGGGTAGTGAAGCCCCCAGGCAGCTATACAAGCAGTGCAGTTTCTAGGTAAAATTTCTCTCAGGGCGAGTGTCAAAAAAAAATCCCCCCCTCCCCCTTCAAAACTGCTTGATGAAATACATTGTAAAAAAATGTGTAACCACATTGCATGGACGGTCACAGTGACGCACCCAGTGACCCACAGACTCAGGCTCGCACTCACAGTGACGCACCCAGTGACCCCCAGACTCAGGCTCGCACTCACAGTGACGCACCCAGTGACCCCCAGACTCAGGCTCGCACTCACAGTGACGCACCCAGTGACCCACAGACTCAGGCTCGCACTCACAGTGATGCACCCAGTGACCCACAGACTCAGGCTCGCACTCACAGTGACGCACCCAGTGACCCCCAGACTCAGGCTTTCACTCACAGCAGGCTTCTTTCTCAGCACTGCTCCCCGCGGGCGGTAACAAGCAGGTAGTGTGGGCGGCGGTGCTCACCTCACTCACTGTACGTCACGCGGCGCATGACGTACAGTGAGTGAGCGCCGCTGCCCGCACTGCCTGCCTGTGGGGGGACACTATTTTTAATAAGGATCACTATGGACATTATTTAGAATGGAGGCTGCTGTGGGTGTCATTATAACTATAATGTCTGATAGGCCTAGTCCTGAGTTATATTAGGCTCCTTTCACACTTGCGCTCGTCGGTCCGCTCGTGAGCTCCGTTTGAAGGAGCTCACGAGCGGACCCGAACGCCTCCGTCCAGCCCTGATGCAGTCTGAATGGAGCGGATCCGCTCAGACTGCATCAGTCTGGCAGCGTTCAGCCTCCGCTCCACTCGCCTCCGCACGGACAGGCGGACAGCTGAACGCTGCTTGCAGCGTTCAGCTGTCCGCCTGGCCGTGCGGAGGCGTGCGGATCCGTTCAGACTTACAATGTAAGTCAATCGGAACGGATCCGCTTGAAGATGAGCCCATATGGCTCAATCTTCAAGCGGATCCGTCCCCCATTGACTTTACATTGAAAGTCTGAACGGATCCGCTCAGGCTACTTGCGCACTTGCGAAATTTTTCTAAGTTATTAATGCAGACGGATCCGTACTGAACGGTGCCTCCGTCTGCATTAATATGATCGGATCCGTTCAGAACGGATCCGATCAAGCGCAAGTGTGAAAGTAGCCTTACCCTGCCCTGTATAATAATGTACCCTGATACCCCTTAGTTATATTACTCCAGCGGGGTAATATAACTAAGGGGTATCAGAGATGGGTACATTATTATACAGGGCATGGGCAGAGTAATATAACTCAGCTCAGGACTAGGCCTATCAGACATTATAGTTATAATGAGTAATGACACCCACAGCAGCCTCCATTCTAAATAATGTCCATAGTGATCCTTATTAAACTTAATGTCCCCCTCAGTGACAGTGGCCCCCATTTTCATGTCTCCCACAGTGGCCCCCCCCCCCCCCCCAGACCATCAGCAGGCGCGTGACGTCAGTAAGTGCCGCCCGCACGTACGTACTGGCACTGTCTGAAGACTCGGAAGACCTCGGCACTCGGGCGCAGGGCAGGCGAGATCTTAGAGGGAGGGAGCCAGGGCGCCGGCGCCCCCCTTCTGACAGTGCCCCGGGCGGCACATACTAGTGAGTTATGGAAGCGCTTTATAAGACGCACTGCCATTTCTCCCACTTTGGGGAAGGGGGGGAGTGCATCTTATAATACGGTATGTTTATTTTAATTTTTGGGAATGGCAGGTGATTTGACTTTCATTTTGATATATTTTTATTATTTATATATTTTTAGAAACCTTTTTTCACTTTTTAACAGTTCCCTTAGGGAATTTGTACATACGATCATCAGATCAGCATTGAAATCTATGAAAATTTCGCAATGGCAGCTTCAGATCATTCAGGGGGATAGAGGTCACAGGCAATAAAAAGCTCCTCCAGTTGCCGCTAGGGGGAGCCATGCAATGGGTTTTTTAGCTCTCAGATGCCGTGGTCACATTTGACCATGGCATCTGAGGAGTTAAATGCATCGGTATCTGTTGTTTAAAGCAACAGGCACCTGGTGGCTGTGGCACCCACTATGCTCGTGAGTGGGCGCTATCTTTGAAGACCCGGTAATGCTATTTACAAAGTGGCAATGCCACAGACCATCGGCACTACTTAGTAACAATAGTGCAGCAGTGGAACAAATGGATTGGGGAATTTGCTGGATGCAGGCAAACACAAAACAAAAAAAGGACAGATATAGAAAGTAAAAGTGGCACATATAAATTCCAAATAAAGGACCACAAAAGGGGTTATCTATGCCATAGAATATCCATGCCAGAAGATCTATATAGGGCGCACTAAAAGGTTATTGAAAAAGAGAATAAGTGAGCACCTATATATAATAAAAAAGAAAACAGATGACCATCCTCTGTCCAGGCACTATAAAGAACGACATAGAGGTAGATTTGAAGGTTCATCCTTTTATGGGGTCGAAATAGTAAAGGCGGACATACGTGGAGGAGATCATATTAAATATATGTCAAAGAAAGAGACTCAGTGGATCTTTAACATGGATTCAATGGAACCAAGGGGGTTAAATAAAGAAATTGAGTTGTTTGGATTTGACTAAATATATTACAGCAGCTTAAGGGTTAAACATACAAGGATCGCAGCTGATAAAAGACAGACAAACATGGCACCCAGAAGAATCCCTGAGGAAGAGCACTGCAGTGCTAGAAACGCGTTGGACGAACTCCCCTTCTCGGTGTCTGAGAGGAACCGTAGCTCTGGTGACGTCACCTGCTCCACATTGTGAGCACGAGCGAGATTCAAAAAGTAAAGGCTGCGCCACCGGCCGGGGCGAGCTTTTGAATAAGACTGTTAAAAGAACTTTGTCTGCCTTCAGTGGAGACCGAAGCAGCCTCTTAAATAAGAGAAATAAGAAAATCAACAAAACCTGAACCAAACCCTCAGCGGACTTAGCAATCATCGCGAGGAGGATCTGCAAAGAAAATAAGGTAAAACAACCCATTAGGCTTGACCCCTAAACAGTACCCCCATATTATAACACATAGTAGGTTAATTAGAGGTGCGCGACATCCCCATATTCTATTTGAAGTTGTTATCTTTGAAGACCCAACTGTGGCGGAAATAACCTCGCCACTGGGTTTTGGAGGGGTCTGTTTGCCAGCCTTTTGGCTCAGGATTATGGCCCATATACTAAAACTTTGAAGGAGAAGGTAGACTGGCCGCACAGTTAAATCTGTGGAACTGTTTTGGCCCTGCAGACTAGTAGTGCTGTGCCTGTGTTTGTGTAGCGTAAACAGTATCACCCGGGCGGCCGGCCCGGGGCCAGCCGCCCAGTGTTGCGTTTCCACGCGGCCCGCCCTACCCTCCCTTGAGTCGTGCGGCGGTGAGGCGTGCCTCGTCACTTCCTGTTGGGCGGCCGCACCGGACATGGCGTTTCCCTGCGCAGGCGCACAACAACGCCGAGACGCAGGGAGAAGGCGCCGGAAGAGAGGGAGAGGAGCAGAGAGCGCGAAGAGCCGGAAGAAGAGGAAAAAAAAAAGGTCTTCATTGCTCAGTCACATTTATGGTGAGTTCAGACTGATCTGAGGTCTGATGGGGGGTCTTTGGGCTGATCTGAGGTCTGATGGGGCTGAGTGGGGGTCTCATCATGGGGGTCTTTGGGCTGATCTGATGTCTGATGGGGGCTGAGTGGGGGTCTTTGGGCTGATCTGAGGTCTGATAGGGGCTGAGTGGGGGTCTTTGGGCTGATCTGAGGTCTAATGGGCGCTGACGGGGGGTCTTTGGGCTGATCTGAGGTCTGATGGGGGCTGAGTGGGGGTCTTTGGGCTGATCTGAGGTCTGATGGGGGCTGAGTGGGGGTCTTTGGGCTGATCTGAGGTCTGATGGGGGCTGAGTTGGCTGATATGAGGTCTCTCTGCAGTGGCTCACCCCACCTCGCCTCGTTCTCTCTCTCTCTGACAGACATTTCTGCCAGCCTGAGCCAGGCCCAGGAGCAGCCTCATTCATCCATTCTGAGCCCACACTGAGCCCAGCCAGCCTCCAGCATTCAGCCTTGCCAGTTGCCACAGACTTTCAGCAGGTCGATTCAGTAGCTTTCAGCCTGAGCCAGCTCAGGTAATAGTTACTATCTGGCCTTGGTATGTTCTGTATATTATATGTGAGCTGGCCTGGTATAAGTTATACATCTTTATGACGTCCTGTCAAATGAAGGCCCCCTACCACTGGAGGTTGAATGAATCCATCCTTACTAACCCTGCCATATTCTCCCAGCTACAGGAGGATCTTGAAAACTTCTTCACTGAAAACAATACCCCTGAAATTAACCCTATGACACTTTGGCTGACTCACAAAGCCTTTATGAGGGGGAGGTTAATAAGAGTTGCCTCCAAGAGGAAGAAGGAAAGGTCCCAAGCTCAGTTAGGGTTGGAGGCCAAGATGAATAGGTTGGTCTGGGCTCACCAAAGATCCTCTACGTTATACCTACTCAAAGCAATAAAAGATGTTAAACAACAACTGAATATGGTACTCTCGAACAATACTGAAAAAGCTCTTAGGTGGACTAACTCCTTTTATTATAAATATGCGAATAAACCGGACAAACTACTAGCAAGCCAACTTAAGTCTAAACAGAGGACCAACCAGGTTTTTCAGATACGTGCCAGGCCGGGACAGATCACCTCTAACCCTGACACCATCTATACGATCTTCCAAAATTATTATAAATCCCTTTACTCCGCCCCGGAGAGTGGCTCCAGTACCCAAATTGACAGTTTTCTATCATCCATTCGACTTCCCTCGTTAACCCCAGAAGCTCAATCTGAACTGAATAACCCTACCACGGCAGAAGAAGTGACCTATACCATTAATTCCCTAAAATTAGGCAAAGCCCCAGGTCCAGACGGGTATTCTGCATTATATTATAAGAAATTTAGCCACCATCTTATCCCCCATATAACAAATTACTGTAATCAACTACTGCAAGGTTCCACTCCCCCTGAAGAGTTTCTAAAATCGTCAATCACGGTTATCCCCAAGCCAAATAGAGACCCACTACTCCCATCCAATTACAGGCCAATTTCCCTTTTAAACATTGACAATAAAATTTTCACCTCTATATTAGCTAATAGACTTAAAAATGTTCTCCCATCTCTTGTGCATAAGGACCAAGTTGGGTTTATCCCAGGAAGGGAGGCCCCTGATAATATCAGGAAGATCTTGGATGTCATACACTCATCTAACAAGAATAAAACCCCTTTAGCACTCCTAGCACTTGATATTGAAAAGGCTTTTGATACTGTCGCCTGGACCTACCTTTATGAAGTTCTCTCAAGAATGGGAATCAATGGTCATTTCTTGGCTGCTATTCAGGCACTCTACTCTAACCCGGAGGCCTACCTTAAGCTCCCCACCACAAAATCCTTTCCCATACCCATTAACAGAGGTACGAGACAGGGGTGCCCTCTTTCCCCAGCTTTAATCGCCCTAGCCATAGAACCCCTGGCTATCCATATTAGATCGCATCCTGACATAAAGGGTTACTCAATAGGGGGATCAGAATATAAACTTAGTCTGTTTGCAGACGATCTGTTACTAACTATTACTAACCCCATAGTTACTTTCCCCTCCCTCTTAAAACTACTGGAATCCTTCACTAAAGCATCAGGCCTGTCTATTAATCATACCAAGTCCGAATTACTTCTGTGCAATACCCCTGACTCTACTAGGTTAGCGTTGCTGCATAATTTCCCCTTTCAATACAGGCCCCAGCACCTTACTTACCTAGGGATCCAGATGCCAAGTAGTCTGGACTCAGTTTACAAAATTAACTACTTGCCCATTTACCGCAAGATACGACAGGACTTACTGACATGGCAAACTATGCAAATATCTTGGATAAGCAGAATAAACATAATCAAAATGGTGATCCTGCCTAGACTGCTATATCTATTTAGAACCTTACCAATACCAGTCCCTATAAAGGACCTTGAGTCCATACAGAGGGACGTGATGAGGTTTGTCTGGGCAAATAAACGGCAACGTATATCTAGAGCAACGATATGTAGACATAGATCCCTAGGAGGCTTGTCGGTACCTGATTTTGCGAAATATTATAGAGCAGCAAGATTGGCCCAGATGTTTCTGGCCCTTCTTGACCCACGAGAGCATCCTATCTGGATTGGGCTGGAACTTAACAATTTTAAACCCTACACTTGGAAGGCCTTAATTTGGTCAACCTCTCCCATTCCTCAAGTTCTGCATGCTAACTCTATACTGTCTTACTATTCTATACTGCTTTGGAGGTCGGTCCGATTTAAGTTCACATTGCAGGCCAAACCTTCACCATTGGAAAACCTGTTAGGGAACCCTGATTTCCTGCCAGGTACTCAACCCTACGTTCTAGATTGGTGGGTGAACAATAACTTATGTTCACTACTCAAGTTTCTGAATAAAGGCAAACTGATCTCGATTTCGGATTTTAAAGAGAAGTTCTCTCCCCCCGCTAGGGAACACCATGCCATGTACCAAATTTTCTCTTTTTTCAGATCAATTTTGCCTTCGGACCGCCCTGTAGAACTAACATCATTTGAACGTTCAATCAATTTTTCACTATACAGACAGGGGTTATTATCCAGAATGTATGAGGCACTCAATTCAGTTCCAGCAGACCATAAGATGCCATACATGAGGGCTTGGGAAGAGGATTTGAATCGAGAGTTTACACCCTCCAAGTGGTCGGAGCGTTCCATAATCCTTATGAAGGGCTCTTGGCAGGTCACTTTGGCCGAATCCTCGGTTAAGGTGCTTCATAGGATTTATATGGTTCCAGCCCGCCTGCACTGTATATACCCAGAGGTCTCCCCAATGTGTTTTAGAGGGTGTGGTGAGGTGGGGTCTATGCTACACACGTGGTGGTCATGCCGAATAACTAGGAGGTTTTGGAGCAAGGTGACTAACTTAATTTCATCGGTTTTAGAATGCTCCTATCCCATGACAGTGACCTTCTGTCTGCTAGGAGATAAACCTCACAGACTTTCTTTTGCCAGATTCAAACTCGCCCAATTCATACTTATGGCAGCCAGGATCCACATTGCCTTTAAATGGCGCTCAAACTCATTATCCTTTCAAGCTGTTTTAGACAGGGTCAATAAAATATTATTGTTCGAAAAACTCTCAGCCATTCGCACTGACACATACGCCACCTTTGAGAAAGTATGGGAACCCTGGATAGCTTCCCCTCACTCTCCAGATATCCGATACAGTATTTCCCTCTGATCTTGTGTGATATCAGGTTGGCTTCTGTAAATGATGCTCTTTTTCTCTCCACATATAATTATATATGTATTGTCTAAAAACTCTTGGCTTACTGCGATGCATGTCATGTATAACTCCAAGAAACATTCTTGTTTTATGTTCTTTGCTGTATCAATTACCTATGTAATTGCTCTTTTGCTCAATATTCAATTACCCAATAAATGGTTTTTGAAACTAAGTTATACATCTTCTGGTATATTAAGATGTATAACTTATACCAGCTGTACATAATAATATACCAAAGATCCCCAGGTTATATCATGAGCGTGGTCCACTATATCACTATATACAAGAAGATGTTATATTGTATATCATCCTCTTGTATATAGTAATATACAGTATCTAATTAATATACTGTGTATATATATATATATATATATATACACACATACACACACACACACACACATACATACACACACACGCGCGGTAGGGGGTGAAGGCAGGTTGGGCAGGACGGCTGTGGGTTGGGGGCCCCATGGATCAGTTTCGCACCGGGGCCCCATGGATTGTGTGTACGCCACTGCTGGAAGACCTGCATAAAAAGGCTGACATGTAGCCCCCTGTTTTACCCTTAACATAGAGCCTCGTCTCATGTGTGTGGGGAAAAGGCTGCATCTACACTGGGGAATGCTATACGCTGTATGCTCCCCTGGCTATAATCCCTGAGCTCTTTTAAGAGCTTGTTCCTGCATCGCTGTCTGAAGGAAGAGAGGTTCACCCACTGGAGCCTTGTCGTAGGTCCAGGGTGGGTAAAAGACGGCGAGATCCCAACCAAGCGGTTTGTGGGGTTGGCAGTGCTTACGGTGTCAAGTGGAGTGCTTGGAGCCCTCAGGAAGCACTAGGAGCATCCATCAACGGAGGTCGGGGTGCCAGGAGATCTGTTACACCAACCAACAATGTACATGTATGGCACTGGTCGGAAAGGGTTAATAGCCTCACTAATAGCATGCCAAGATGTGCAACTGCTTGAGTGACACCCCTCTGAAATTAGCATGGCTCTCACTACTGTGCTGCCATCGTAAAGTTGATGACAGCTTCCCTTTATTGTGTCCCTTTACGGTCTCCTGACATGAGTAGCACTCCTTTGTGATCTGACATTTGCAGCCTGTCACTCCTTTGTCTCTAGTAGTTATCCTTTGAGTCTGCGTTGGTGTAATTTGTGCTAAGTTTATCAAATGTTGTTTGATAAATTTGGCACAACTTTAAAAATAACACTTTTGCACTGTTGCTTCAGTTTTTGCACGCCACCCCACTACTGGAGTGAGAGTGCGGGGTTTCAGCAACCGCACCACAGCTGCCCTGTGGAAACCCAGCCTGAATGTTTTTTCTCAACAAGATGTAGTTTAAAGGTTTTATCCCATTAATAATGTAAACATTGAAAAACTGGATATCATATAGTACATGACATTCCCCATTCATGGCTCCAATTGCTCTGCTAGATTTATTTCAAGCTGGCAGCTCAGGGGGTTTGTCCTTGCTGCTGCTGCTGCAGCTGAAAGATGGAACTGAGCATGTGCTTCCATCTCATTGAGCTGGACCAAAAATGTTGAAAAAGAGCAAACAGCAGGTGGTGCTATACTCATAGATTTCAGTTAACAACTCGCTGGCTACACTAAAAAAAATTCGTGGGACATCCCCTTAAGGCCTCATGCACATGACCGTTGTTGTGTTCCGTTCCGCAAAATGGGGTTCCGTTGTTCCGTGATCCGTTTCCGTGTGTCTTTGGAGGACCACCAGGCATAAAGGAATGTAAAAAAAAAGTCTAAGACAGGTTTGCCATCCAAATGATAGGAATAAAATGGACGCGGACGACAATCTTGTGTGCCTCTGTGTTTTTTAGCGGTCCCATTGACATGAATGGGTCCGCGAACCGTTTTCCTCTGAAATAATAGGACAGGTTATATTTTTTGGACGAACTGGAACCAAGGATCACGGACGCGGATGACAAACGGTGCACTATCCGCATTTTCAACGGCTCCATAGAAATGAATCGGTCCGCACATGAAACGCTAAAATCGGCGGAATGGACGCGGAAGCAAACAACGGTCGTGTTCATGAGGCCTAATGAGGAGAGGATAATGTTTTCTCTGAAGAAAGCTCTCGGAGGTGTAAACTGTTGACATCCTAAATACAGCTTAGAATTCCTCCCACTCAAGCTGTCTGTGCTCCGAGCCAGTCAGACATGTATCGAGAGGATCTGTACTAAGCACAGAAAATGGCACATGCTGGCTTCTCTTCATCATATACAGATTGTGATGAAGATCAATATCTTCCTTTCCTTGATGTTTCCCAAGTAGATGTGCTAAATATCGTTGAGGTAAATGCAGCGGTCTGCTGGATGTAATAGAACAGCAGTGGACCAAACACGTTGGAAACACAAAGGCATACCATACAGGAAGACCACCCCATTATTAATATTGTATTGCTGTGTATCTAGGACCAACATATTCCGCAGCGATGTACACAGACTGTCGTCACTCACATCGGTCCCGGTCTCCATTGGAGCTCACAATCTTAATTCCAGATTATAGATGTTGGCCTAGAACCATAACTTATAATCACTGGTGGTCATGCATGCCCATTACCGATCCATTCACACAGGGCACTCGGAGATCCCGGTTCAGGATCCCAGCGCTCGGACTAGGGATCGACCGATTATCGGAAGTACCGATATTCAGGATTTTGTACATTATCGGTATCGGCATCTAACCTTGCCGATATACCGATAATGCGTATAAAGCGAATACTAGTGAGCGCTTCCATTATGGAAGCGCGCACTAGTATGCACCGGGTGCTGGGAGTGGGGAAGAAGCGCAGCAATCGCTTCCAATACTCACCCTCCCTGGTGACAGTGCAGCGTGGGCCGGAGAAGACAGGGGAGTGAGACGCCGGCACAGGAGAGGTGAGGAGTTTTTTATTTTATTCATCTGAGGTGTGATAGGGGTTAATAAAGGTCTGATCTGAGGTCCGATAGGGGTTAATAATGGTCTGATCTGAGGTCCGATATGTCACGGATGTAGTAGGGGAGAACACCAAAAGACAATCAAGAAGGAGTGGGAAAGACACTAGGCCTCACCGCAAGGGAAAGAAAAGGGTGACCACCTATAAAACCCTGCTCCTGGCCCTAAATCCTATCCGTATGGGCACCTCTCGGGGAGGGGGGGGATACAAAACACGACAAGCGAAACACTTAAAGGGAGTCTGTCACCAACCTGACCGGTTTAAAACCGATCACATAGTTCAGTGGGACACAAAGACATGACACAGATGTTACCTTTGTTTCGTTTTTCAGATCATCCAAATCGCCCAAAAAGTCGTTTTAATGATATGCTAATGAGCCGTCGCAAGTGCCCAGGGGCGGAGAGTTTGCTGAAAGTGCCCAAGTTCCCCCGCCTCACTCGCGCCTCACTCCACCCCTCAGTAAGCTCAGGCCAGCCCTGTGGCTCTGTGACATCATATTTCCCTATAGGCCGTTCGTGCATCACAGAGGCACAGAGATATGCAGTGCGCATGCGCCAATTTTACGCCAGTAGCTGGCACATGTGCACTGCATATCTCTGTGTCTCTTCTCACTGTGGGCAGAACACTGCGCATGCCCGGGCCTGGCAGTGATGCGCGAACGGCCTATAGGGATATATGATGTCACAGAGCCGGCTGGGCTGGCCTGAGCTTACTGAAGGGTGGAGTTAGGCGCGAATGAGGCGGGGGAACTTGGGCACTTTCAGCAAACTCTCCGCCCCTGGGCACTTGCGACGGCTCATTAGCATATCATAAATACGACTTTTTGGGCGATTTGGATTATCTGAAAAATGAAACAAAGGTAACATCTATGTCATGTCTTTGTGTCCCACTGAACTATGTGATCGGCTTAAAACCGGTCAGGTTGGTGACAGACTCCCTTTAACTTCAGAGGATGAAGGATGAACAGGACTTCAACATGAACCACACTCCAGCTCTTCCAAAACCAAATGAAGCTATCCCAAGCAAGGAGTGATGGGAAAAGTCTGACTAAATAGGGCGAGGCAAAGGTCACATGATCCACACCTGAACAGGAGGTGTGGACATACCAGCAACACACAGACAAAGTGAAACCAAAAGAGGCTGTCAGATCTCTAATGCGTACATAATCTTTCAGACCTTCTGGGACCTGTCACAGATGTGACAGATAGGGGTTAATATAGGGCTGATGTGAGGTCTGATAAGGGTTGATAAAGTCAGTGAGGTGGGGATGGTGTGGAAATTGGCATTTGGCACTAGTATATTATAAATCGACTACCAACTAAGGGCTTTATTAATTTATAATTTACATTTATAATATACTAGTGCCAAATGCAAATTTCCACCACCTCAGTGACTACCAACTAATATAATATATATTATGAGATATAAAATATCGGTATAAATTTACGGCTATCAGCCTGGCTATGAGCTGTGCGCTGCGATTGGCCAGCACTACAGCAAGAGACACGCCTCCTACAAAAAAAATCAGTCCAATACAACAGATGGAGCTGAGACACCGGAGCCTATACCGGGCAAACGGAGCGGCGCCCAGGCATACTAGTAAGTGCAGGGGGACCCCTGGGCGCCGCTCTGCCCACAGGTATAGTTAGTTTTGAGTTTGTATATTAGTGAAAGGTCCTCTTTAAAGAGGATTTTCTGTGATTTTAATATTGATGATCTATCCTCAGGATAGGTTATCAATATCAGATTGGCGGGGGTCTGACACCCGACACCCCCACCGATCAGCGTATAAAAAGAAGGCCACACCTTATGCATGCACTGCCTTCCCTTCATTGTTTACCTGCTGTATCGGTGAGCAAGTGTAATTACAAGATGCCATCCCATTCACTTCTAAGGGGCTGAGCTGCGCCCAGGCCACGTGACCTACAGTTGGGACATCACTGGCCTGCGGGAAGCTGGGAGAAAGGCCTTCTGAAACAGGTGATTAGTGGGGGTCCCAGGTGTCGGCCCCCATTGATGAGATGCTAAAGACCTATCCAACGGATAGATCATCAGTAAGTAAAAGGCGAATAACCCCTCTACGTTTCAGCTGGTGAAGCAAGGAACGGACAGCTCTCTGCTTCATTATAACGACCAACTGTCGCAGAGACAGCTGAGAGTGAGACAGCCGCCAAAATCTGGGACTGTCCTGCTGCATCCAGGATGGTTGGGAGGTATGCCTGGGTGCCTTCCCTGTCACCCTAAATATAAAAAATACCCCACTCACCTGTCCGCGGTCCTGCCGCTGCTACATTCCCGGCCTCTTCTGGCCCCAGTGACTGGCCAATCACAGGCCTCTGTGGCTTGAAAAGTATATCACTGTGATGCTGTAGTGTGAACAGTCCTTACGGAGTGATGCCTCCTTAGGGCTTTCAAATTGAATACTAACCTTCTGCTAGGGTTGCCACCTTTCCCAGCAAAAAATACTGCCCAAGTTCCCCCCAGTAACATGAATGCCTCCATTAGTGCCCCCACTAATAGTAATGCCTCTATTAGTGCCCCCCAGAATGGATAATGCCCCCCATTAGTGCCACCATTAATAGTAATGCCCCCTTCTCTTCTCTGTGCAAAAAATAAATTTAAAAAAAGCACGTACCTCCTCCATTTGATCGCGCCGCTGTGAAGGACCTGTGTGATGACGTCTCACAGGTCCTGTCCTGAGCTTCCAGTGAGCAGCGAGTTTTCACAGCGGCGCCATCAAATGGATGAGGTGAGTTTTTTTTTTTTTTTTTTGCATTCCTAACACAAGTGGGGGGTGGGGGCGGGAGGTAAAGGCTGTACTAATGAGAGCTCCATAATGGAAAATACTGGCAACTATTATTTTTATTTATATAAAAAAATTACTGGCGCTAAAATACCGGCTTGGCTGGTGATATACCGGCTGGATGGCAACCCTACCTACCTCATGGCAAACTGAGATCAAATCTGCTGCAGTCTCTTGTTTGGGCTGCCTGTGTTGAACCAGCTGCAGCAGGGAAATGGTGGAAGATACAGTTGAAGTTGAGACTAGCAGTAGCCATCCCAGAACCACAGAACTGAGGCCAAAATTTGGGACTGTCCCACTGGATCTGGGACAGTTGGAAGGCATGGGAAGCCACACAGAGCTGCTGGATCCATGACATGACGGACACCAGAAACGCCTAATGGACCCGACTGACTTTTAATATGTCACTCTTTTTGACTAGAAGAACAGCACCACACGTGGCACTATTTTTCCCATAAATAAACCTACAAAATCTACAACTTAGGCTACCTTCACACTAGCGGCACGGACCTCCGGCAGGCTGTTCCGTCGGGTAAACAGCCTGTCGGATCGGTCCTGCCACTAGTGACCGTATGCCCCTAGACTGCCGCTCCATCCCTATTGACTATAATGGGGGCGGAGTTCCGGTGGAGGCACGGAGAATAAAACTACATGTCCGACATTTATTCCGGCAGCCTCTTGCCGTGCCTCTGCCCCATTATAGTCAATGGGGACAGAGCCGCAGTCCGGGGGCACTGGGATCACTTGAATGGGTCCGCAATCACAGAGATGCGGAACGGAGGCACAGATCGGAACCACTACGGAGTGCTTCCATGGTGTTTCTGGCCGTGCCTCCGGACCACAAAAAAGTAGCGCATGCACTACTTTTTTTGCGATGCGGACTGACGGATACGGATCTGCCCCACGGTCTGTGCCCGTGCATTGCGGACCGCACGGGCACGGAGCCCTAACGTTCGTGTGCATGTTGCCTAAGTCTTGGAAGGGAGCCTGAGGCAGGTGTGAACACAGCCTAACAGCACCTCTGTGGCCCACTGGTGAGGGCTAGTGTTGAGCGAACTTGTGTTTTCAAGTTCAGAGTACAAGGTTCGGGTCATCTAAGAATTCCGTTATGGATTCCGCTACCATGGACCATAAGTTATTGTCCGCGGGTAGCGGAATCTATAAACAAAATTCTTAGATAACCCGAACCTTGTACGCCGAACTTGAAAACACAAGTTTGCTCAACACTTAGTGAGGGCATCTGTGGCCTTTGAAATAGAATTGTATAAAAGATTTAGCAAATATTGGGGGTACATAGCACCATTATAGGTATGGTTCATGGGAACCCTTAGTGTAATTAGGATGATGCTGCCATTGCTTATGAGTGTTTGTCCATGTTGCTCGGCCCCCGCTCTCCCGCCTGCTTGGTTCCTGTACATGAAGTCCACCACTGCAGACAGGGAGGACGCGGGCGCACGCGCTCTACACTCATAACACAAGGCCGGGTTTCCATGGCAACTAAGCCCCAGAAGCAGTCACGCGGTCCGCGCTGGATTTCCTGGTGCTCTCTTTTTTAGCGTTCTGAAGGAACAAGAAATGGGAATAATTAGTTCCGTTTTGCGGTGTCCGCTGCGGGCGTGATGCTCAGCGGCTCATCCCGGACCTCTGAAGGGAGAGTCGGCGTGCCATTCCGCAGAAGTCCTGGTGTCAGGTTAGTGCGAAGGGAGTCAGCGGGGAGCTGTGGATTGGACGGGTTAGGCCTCAGCTGCGCCCTCACTAGTTCACTATGGCTGCAGTATGAGTTTCGTCTCATAGTCCAGGTCCTGTGCCGCTGCGTGTCTGTGGAGAAGTGCTCCTTGGATATACAGGTGGATAATATGTCATCGGGTTAGTAATACAAAGTGTGACAGGACATAGATGAAGACTGGGGAACTTGCCTGAGGCCAGTGTCACATGAGTGTTCTGTCCGTATTTCCTGGACCGTATGCGTCTCCTGTGCCCTAAACTGGCTGGGAATTCCTTCCTGACTGCAGGTCTCCTGTATTGTACTCCCATAATGCCAGGAGCATAGCAGACCCGCAGTTAGGAAGGGTCTCACAGCGTCCTAAGTCCCTAAATGCTGTCAGCTCTGGTCAGAGGAGCAGTTTTTGTTCCGGGAAATGTGGCCGTCGCACAGAGCGTGTTTCCTGGACCCAATTTGCTTGCAAAGAACCGGCTGTATACCACTTTCACACGTCAGTATTTAGCCAGTGTTTTGCACGTCAAAACCGTGGGAGTCATTTATGACGGGTGCTATGCCAGTTTATGGATTCTAAAAAGTGGCAAGACCCCATTATGCGACTTTTTGAACACCTGTGCAACACAATATTGTTTCGTGACTTGGTGGTTCGGGCCACACACATTTACCATATTTTACACTTGGAAAGGAGTAAAAGTGGAATGAAACCTACTCCAGTCAGGGGCTGCAGTCGTTTGTACTCCAGGCGCACGGACTGACGGTGGTGCGCCAAATTTATGATGAGGCCTCAGGTGTGTAATAAACCAGGCACTTTCTTCGCCAGCGCCGAGGGGAAAACGCCGGTCTATATACACCTTGGCTGTGTTTTAGACCCACTCCTGGTTTTGGCTTACAAGTACTGTTCAAAAATACTGGCTTACAGAGGTATTGGAGTACAGTAAACCCATTAACACTTATGGAAAATATTCCAACATGCTGCTGTCATCCTTGCTCAACCCCGTATATGAGAGTGATCGCTGCATTACTAATGTCCGACCCGCTCCAGAACAGTGATCATTTTTGAATTACTATATGACCTGCAACTTTCCATTGACTTACCGACATGTTATGTTTTAGTAATTATAATTCCTATTGGAGGTTCATGATCCTCCACCTGTTGTTAATATCTCTGTTACATTTTTTGGAGTATTTCAGTTTAAACCTCCGATGTATGTATTCTTACCCTTTGCTTAATAAAGCATAGAAAAATAAAATAAAAAATACTGACCAAATACCATGTGAAAGTAGCTTTTGGTCTAATATACACAGTGGGGTCATTTATGAAAGCTCATCTGGGCAAAGGGCATTTTTGGGGGCATACTAAAAGGAATGACAAGAGTGGAATGCCCATAGACTTTAACAGAGAATAATGGACCAGAGTGGAATGCCCATAGAGAATAATGGACCAGAGTGGAATGCCCATAGAGAATAATGGACCAGAGTGGAATGCCCATAGAGAATAATGGAAATTTAATATTTGAATTAGAGCCAAAACCATTTAACATATTTAATAATTATTTAGCAGACATACTCTCCAAATTCAGTGGGATTATTTAATGTTCAGATTAGGTGGAATTATCACTGTTTTCTGCAGAATGACGAGGGTGAATGACACAATGGAATGCCCATAGACTATAATGGGAAGTAAACTATGAGTTTATTTGCAGGTAAATCTGTGTTATGTAGGAAATTAACCTCTAACACGAGTGTTCCCTGGGTAGAGTAGCATATTGCAAAATGAAAATTACCTTGAAATATAACAGTTTTCTATAGAATGCAAAGGTGAACTGACATAATGGAATACCTATAGACTATAATGGGAGGCAAAATTTGATTTGGAGTCTGAACCATTCAACATATCAAGTAAATCTTTAGCAGGCTTACTCTTCAAGTTCAGTGGGATCATTTAAAATTGAGATTAAGTGGGATTATCATTGGTTTTTATGAAAAGACAAGGGGAATCACACAATGGAATGCCTATAGACTATAATGGGAAGTAAACTATGAGCTCATTTGCATATAAATCTGTGTTATGTAGGAAGTAAACCTTTGCCGCTAGTGTTCCCTGGGTAGAGTAGCATATTGTAAATTTAAAGCTGTTTTCTATAGAATGACTGAACACCGTCAAATATGTGCAGGATACAGTATGTTTGAATACACCCTTATGGTAGGGTCACACTGAGCGCATACGCAGCGTATTTGAGGCTGCAAGAAATGTGCCGGACAGCGGGAAATACACTGCATATGCGCTAGGAGCAGACAGACAGGGCTTTCCCTCCGCGGCCCTGTGTGTGCAGTAAGGTTCGGAGGCGGGCCGAGCGCACTGACATAACTGTGACGCGCGGGGCCACCTCCAAGCCTCACTGCATACACAGCGGAGAGAGGCCATGTGTGTCTGCTGCTCGGCACATTTCTCGCAGCGTCAAATATGCTGTGTATGCGCTCAGTGTGACCCTACCCTTAATTTGTAAAAAAAAAAAAAAAAAAGCCTCTGAAAAATTAACGAAGCAATCTGGTTGCTATGGGCAACTGTCAGCTGTTCCTCTGTACAGGTTTCGATAAATCTCCCCTATGTTTTTAGGTTTATCAATTCGTTGTAACATTGTTTTTTTTTTTTTTTTGTTTTTTTTAACCCTTTTCTCTGACCATGTACTTTGCTACTCCATACACTCCCCTGTGGCGCTGCCGTTGCTTACCTCGGCGTTCTTTTTGTCTCGGAGTGTCATGTTTTTCCTGCTGGGACAGAAATGTCAATGTTTATTTGTATACTTTTTATTTTGACCCCTCCCCACTTCCCATCTCTTCTTTGTTTTTGCCTCCTTCTATTTTTGATAGAGCTGCAATACCACACACAACCTGAGGACAGGTGTGGTGCTGTTTTTGGAAGAAAACTGTTTTTTTTTTTCTAATCCTGGATTACCCCATTAAATAAGAAAAGTTTTAAATAAAATAAGTATTTACACATTTTCTATAAACTTGTCCGTTTTCATTCTCAGTAATACCAACATGCTATAGGAGTTTCTTCAGTTCCCCCTACATTTTACGAGTAAAATTCCGCTCAGGAATTGCACTTGGAAATTTGGATGCAGCAGAGTCCCTTTGCAATCAATGGGATTCCGCTGCACAGTGCACGCTACAGAATTTCAGCGGTGAAGCTTTCCACTGAAATTTCTCTGTCAAAAGAAAGAACATGTTCATCCTTTCAGCGGAATATGGAGCGGAATGCACTGCCAGCTATAGGGAACGGCAATGGCTGCGCTGCCCAAGCACCGACTAAATCAGTTGGGGTGGGACGCATTTGGAATTTCCAAACTGAATTTCTCTGCTTGGAAATTCCGTAGTGTGCATGGACCCGTAGTTGCCCCCATGTATCCCCCCAAATCAGAGCCCATTCCTAGTCCTGGGCCTATAGTTGGTGAGTAAAGCTGCTGTGTCTTTAGTTCAAAAATTCAATTTCCATTATTCTCTAGGGTTATTCCACTTCCCATTATACCCTTTGAATCCCCTTTGATCTCCACTGAACTTGGAAATTATGTCTGCTAAAGATTTATTTGATATGTTGAATGGTTCACACTCCAAATCACACAGTTATAATCCAAGGTCATTTTCATTTTACAATATGCTACTCTACCCAGGGAACACTAGCGGCAAAGGTTAATGTCCTACATAACACAGATTTACCTGCAAATGAGCTCATAGTTTACTTCCCATTATAGTCTATGGGCATTCCATTGTGTCATTCCTCTTGTCATTTCATAGAAACCAATGATAATCCCACTTAATCTCAATTTTAAACGATCCAAGTGAATTTGAAAAGTAGGTCTGCTAAAGATTTAGTTGATATGTTGAATGGTTCAGACACCAAATCACGTTTTACTCCCATTATAGTCTATGGGCATTCCATTGTGTCATTCACACTTGTCATTCCATAGAAAATAATGATAATCCCACCTAATCTCAATTTTGATTAATGCTACTCTGCTCGGATAGTATGCCTGCTGAAGATTTATTTGATGTGTCATATGGTTCTCGGCCCATCTTTCTTCCCATTATACTCTATGGGCATTCCATTGTGCTATTCACCTGTCATTCCATAGAAAACGGGAAAAATCCAAAATTATTTCAATTGTAAATATGTTAGTATACACGGGGAAGATCTGTGGCAAAGGATAGGTTGATATTTTTTCAGATTTGCCTACAAATTAGCTGATATTTTGCTTCCCATTATACTCTATGGGCATTCTCTTCCCTTGTCAAAGTCTATAGGCATTCCATTCTGTCATTCCTTTTAGTATGCCCCCATTTTTGCCACTGTGTGTGTGTGTGTGTGTGTGTGTGTATATATATATATATATATATATATATATATATATATATATATATATATATATATATATATATATATATATATATATATGTATGTATATATATTTATATGGCTGACACTCCAGCCCCAGCAAATTTACTACATGGAAACTAAAAAGTAGATGAAAAACTATGCCAGACAGGCGCATGGACGGCCATATATATGCGTCTGACTTATCATTAGGTGTACACCTCATCATAAAATAGCCGTATACTATGGCAGCGCAGGGGGGACAACTAAGACAGTCAGTGATTGTGAACCAAAAACAAGTGCAGAACAGGTGCAAATCTCTCCATTATACCTTATCTCTTTGTAGCCTCCACTCCTGGTTTTGGCTCACAGTCACTGGGGGTCATTTACATCTGGGGCTACACCAGTTTTTGGCATAAAGTTGCAAGTAGAGATGAGCGAATTTCATATTTTGAAATGTATTTACACTTCATTTGTTGGTAATAGGTGAATTGTGTAATGGATTCTGTTACCACGGACCATAACGCAATTCTATGACAGAAGGCATAATGGAATTCCTTTAGAGGAATTCCGTTATTTATTCTATCATAATAGAAGTCTATGTGGCTGGATGGGCTGCAAAACGGATCCGTTCCGTTTCCGTTATGCAGGGGAGGACTCCAGCATAATGTAAACAGGACGGATCCGTTATGCTGGCCATAGACTTCTAATATGACGGAATGAATAACGGAATGCCTCTAAAGGCATTCCATTATGGATTCCATCATAGAATTGCATTATGGTCCGTGGTAACAGAATCCATGAGGCAATTCACCTTTTACCAACAAATGAAGTGTTAATAAATTTCAAAATATGAAATTCGCTCATCTCTAGTTGCAAGGCCCTGTTTTGTGACTTTTTAAATGTTTGTGCAACAGCTTTTTTTAACATGGGCCTTTTTATACGATCCTCGCCACTGGGATGTGGTGAGGCCCGGACCGGGGCTGGCCAATCGGCCCCTGCGCATTCACAAACATTTACGCCATTTCCTGACGTAAAAGTTGTCAAAAAAGTACTGCACTTAGAGAGTGGACAAGAATTTCTAGAGGTGGGACGACTACTCCCTCGAATCCACGAATCCCTTGAATTTAGTTGGATTTGTGGGATTCGAGGACTCTAATCCCGACGTAATTTACCCCATACGAATCCCGGCAGGGCACAGCAGGAGATGAGCGCTTCTCTTCTGCGGCAGGGGAGGGAGAGGCGTCTCCCTTCCCTGTTCCTCTGATAGGCTGCGGGCCTTGTGCCGGCAGCCTATCAGAGGCCTGTGCAGGCGGCGCGGTGACGTCATCATCGCGCTGCCTGAGCCGTAGAGCGCGGGACACAGGCCAGAAGAGGCCTGCATCACAGCAGAGGTAAGTAAAAGTTCATTTATTTATTTTTTTATCTGTTACTGGCACATTAAGGGGTGGGGGGGGAGAGGCACTATGATACTACTGGCACATTGGGGGACACACACCATGATATTGGCACATTGGGGGGAGATGGCACTATGATACTGGCACATTGGGGGGGAGATGGCACTATGATACTGGCACATTGGGTGGGAGATGGCACTATGATACTGGTACATTGGGGGGGGGGGAAGATGGCACTATGACACTGGCACATTATGGGGGGAGATGGCACTGACACTGGCTCATTATGGGGGGGAGATGGCACTATGACACTGGCTCATTATGGGGGGGAGATGGCACTATGACACTGGCTCATTATGGGGGGAAGATGGCACTATGACACTGGCTCATTATGGGGGGGGGAGCTGGCACTATGACACTGGCTCATTATGGGGGGGGGAGATGGCACTATGACACTGGCTCATTATGGGGGGGAGATGGCACTATGACACTGGCTCATTATGGGGGGGAGATGGCACTATGACACTGGCACATTGGGGGGGAGATGGCACTATGACACTGGCACATTGGGGGGGAGATGGCACTATGACACTGGCACATTGGGGGGGAGATGGCACTATGATACTGGCACATTGGGGGGGAGATGGCACTATGATACTGGCACATTGGGGGGGAGATGGCACTATGATACTGACACATTGGGGGGGGGAGATGGCACTATGACACTGGCACATTATGGGGGGAGATGGCACTATGGGGGCATCTTCTGAGGCCACAAAGAAGGGATATTTTATATGGGGGGGCTCTGTGTGGTACTAGTATTAGGGGGTTTATCTGTTTCTGCAGTATAGTATCGGGGAGCACAGCGGCACAGTATTAGGGGTGGTAGGATGATTTGTCCAGAAGATGCAAGGATGATGGAAAAGTAGTAAACTAAGATTTTTATTTTTTCAAACTGCAGAGACGAAAAAATGGCTGAAAAATGGTGGTCTGGTCTGAAAGGAGAAGATGAGGAAAGTGAACATCTACATCAAAGGAGACGTCACTGGATGTAAGAGGTATGTGTGCTGTATTACCCTGTATATCTGTAGTGATAGGAGCAGGAGCGTAACGATCGCGGTCATATAGGGTGCGACCGTGACTGGGGGGTGGAGGCGGAGGTTCAGACAAACTGACGCGGTCTGACTTTGTTTCTTACACCGTTCACACAATTCTTATGTACAGGATTCGAGATTCGAAAGATTCGATATATTCGAGAACCTTTTTGGATTCGGATTTGAAAAAAATTGGATTCGTCCCCCCTCTAAGAATTTCACTTTAGGCGCACATTGCCAGAAGATGCGCCAAATTTATGACTAGGCGAATCATCTAGCAACTCGGGCCCGATCAAAGACCCACGTAAAAAGCCGGCCTTTGATAAATGACCCCCCATTGTCTTGTGAACTAAGCCTTAGTGGGGATTTCCACTCCAGTTCCTTTTCTGACATGTAATATAGGTCTGCTAGTAAATGACGATAAAACCTCTTATATCCCGGAGTGCGGCTCCTGGATTCCCCTACCTGTCTAAGAGCAGGGGTCTGCTGTACTTCCCAACATTACCACTGAGGCCATACTATTTGACCTCTGGGTAACAGTGCTGGCTGATTTGACTTTATGTATTAGAATACAATTTATATCTGTCATATATTTCTTCTTCTTTTTTTTCTTTTTTTACTTTAGATGTAAAATGATGAAGAACTGGGGCATGGTTGGTGGCATTGCTGCAGCTTTTGCAGCTGGGATATATGTTTTGTGGGGACCCATCACGGACAGAAAAAAGCGCAAAAAAGGTAAGATATGTTGATGTGTAATCAGTAGCTAATGTATGTTACATACCATCCACATAGTAACAGGAATTGCTATGCTTAGTACTGTGGTGCGATGATTATTTATCCCTAATAAATCAACAAAATGAGATACAATGTGGCTGATAATGCTAGTGTCACGCTGGACTGGATACAAGATACACAGAATACAACCAAACAAGTGTCTAGGCAAGAAGCTGGGGATAAAGGTCACCTCCTGACAAATCACTACCAGCTCTCCCTAGACTTCTATGCCCATGTTCAGACCCTGAAGGTGGGAATGAACGTGTCCCCGTGCCTAGGCTGAAGATTCCCTAAAATCCCTACTTGCTGGTAGAGACCTAATTTACATATTATAAAAGTTCGTTTTTATAAGAAACTGCTGAAGGAAAGTAAGTAACACCATTATATTTTCATATATCGCAGTATAAGGAATTTAACTAGCCCCCCCCCCCAAAAAAAATGACTTTAGTGGGGTGACAGAAGCCCTTTAACCCCTTAAGGACTTGGCCATTTTTTGCAAATCTGACCAGTGTCACTTTAAGTGCTCATAACTTTAAAACGCTTTGACTTACCATAAAAAAATACCATATTTACCAAAAATTTTGAAAATGAGCAAATTTCAAAGTTTCAGTTTCTCTACTCCTGTAATACATAGTAATACCCCCAGAAATTGTGATGTCTGAGAGATGGAACACAGAAAGTTTTAGATAAGTTATATATATATGTATATGTGTGTATATATATATATGTGTGTGTGTATATATATATATGTGTGTATATATATATATATATGTGTGTGTGTGTGTGTGTGTATATATATATATATATATATATATATATATATATATATATATATATATATATATATATATATATATATATATATATATATATATATATATATATATATATTTTTCCCCCTAACTAAGGGCTCTTTCACACTTGCGTTCTTTTCTTCCGGCATAGAGTTCCGTCTTCGGGGCTCTATGCTGGAAGAATCCTGATCAGGATTATCCTAATGCATTCTGAATGGAGTGAAATCCGTTCAGGATGTCTTCAGTTCCGGGAACGGAAAGTTTTTTGGCCGGAGAAAATACTGCAGCATGCTGCGCTTTTTGCTCCGGCCAAAAATCCTGAAGACTTGCCGCAAGGCCGGATCCGGAATTAATGCCCATTGAAAGGCATTGATCCGGATCCAGCCTTAAGCTAAACGTTGTTTCGGCGCATTGCCGGATCCGACGTTTAGCTTTTTCTGGGGGCGCTCCAGAGTGACGTCAGGGCGCCCCACGCACATGGATAACGTGATCGCATGGCACGTCATCTATGCGCATGGGGCGCTCTGACGTCACTCTGGAGCGCCCCGGGAGCCGCGCGGACTGTAAGTATACCGCTCCCCCGCTCCCCGCTCCTACTATGGCAACCAGGACTTTAATAGCGTCCTGGGTGCCATAGTAACACTGAAAGCATTTTGAAGACGGATCCGTCTTCAAATGCTTTCAGTACACTTGCGTTTTTCCTGATCCGGCATGTAATTCCGGCAAGTGGAGTACACGCCGATCCGGCCTCTTTCACGCAAGTGTGAAAGAGGCCTAACTTTTCCATTCTTTCCCTGCCTAACGGTGCCTCTCCCTCACTGACCCTAACCTACCTGGATGGCGATGGATGCCGATTAGGGGGACGCAGGAGCTGGTGCTGCATGGTGCGGGTGCTGGACAGGAAGAGGAGGGGAGAGAGGAGCGCAGGAAGTTTGAATCGCGCCTCTCTCCCCTGCACCAATCAGCACCCTGGACAGCGGCGTTCAGCACCGCCTCTCCAAATCTTCGTACTGCGATTGGTGGTGTATCATCACGCCACCGATCGCAGTCTTTTTCCGGTTCATTGTGTTACCGGAGACCCGAATGGACCGGAAACGCAGAAAACCGCAGGTCTGAAATTGACCTGCGGTTTTCTGAGATCGCCGATACGGAGGATGTCAAATGACCCCTCCCTGCGTTGTTACAGGATGCCAGCTAAATGATTTCAGCCGGCATCCTGTTCCGATTAACCCCCGCGGCGCCGGAATCCCGATTTAAAGTTAGGACGTACTGGTACGCCCTGAGTTCTTAAGGACTCGGGAAATAGGGCGTACCGGTACGCCCTACGTCCTAAAGGGGTTAAAGGCATCTGTCAGCAGATTTGTACCTATGACAAAGGGCACGTATAGCCCGAAAAAGTTTGTTCCTGCGTGTAATCTTCTAAATAAAGTATCCGGTTTTATCAGAGACGGCACTGGATGTTCGTTCTTTTTTTATGAAACAGGCTGATCTGTTGCATGTGCGCTTGGCAGCTGAAGGCATCTGTGTTGGTCCCATGTTTATGTGTCCGCATTGCTGAGAAATGATATTTGAATATATGCAAATGAGCCTCTAGGAGCAACAGGGGCATTGCCGTTACACCTAGAGGCTCCACTTTCTCTGCAACCACTGTGTCCTCTCCACTTTGACTGACAGGACAAGACAGTGAAAACGTCATTAGGCCTGGCCCTGTCAGTCAAAGTGCAGATGGTGCGGCAGTTGCAGAGAGAGCAGAGCCTCTAGGTGTAACTGCAACGCCCTTGTTGCTTCTAGAGACTCATTTGCATATATTAAAAACATCACTTTCCGTAGCTATGGAGGCATATATGAACATGGAGCCAACACAGATGCCTTCAGCTGCCAATTGCACATGCAACAGGTCAGCCAGTTTCATAGGTGCAAATCTGTTAACAGATGCCCTTTAACCACCTAACTGTTCTGCCCGAACTCAGGAGGAAAAACTGCTTTCACTTTCAGCTGTATTCACTGCATCCCGATTTCTAACAGTGATATCTTCCTATGTACTGAAGATATTGCTGTCATTCTGGTATTGTTTGAAAGCTTTCAAACAACAGTTGCTACCAAATCAGAGATATGAGTAGCTAAAGCAGCCCACCCCCTACTTCAGTTCAGGAGGGGGAGCAGTTGCAGAGCTGTAAGGCTGCAAGAGGAAAGGAAAAATAGTAAAAATATATAGAAATTTGGCATTATGATTATTGTAGTGACCTACATAATAAAGTTATGTTATTTTAACAACACCGTAAACGCCGTATATAAATTCAACAAAATGTTAAAATTGCTGTTTCTTTGTTTTTCCCCCAAAAAATTTAAATGCAATTGTGTCCTTTGAGTTGTGCGCCAACAAAATTTACTGCAGATACACATTAAAAATCTACAATAAAAAAGTGACATTTTGGTAGGGTTTTTCCAATTTTAATGTGACTGTTAGCAGGCTAAAGGGGCTGTCTGTTTTTTACTATTTATGATCAGTCCTTATGATAGGTCATCAATATCAGATTGGCGGGGTTCTGCACCCCCGCTGATCAGCTGTTTGAAGAGAAGGCATCACTCATACCCGGGGCTGCATTTCTGCTCCGTTTACCTGCTCGCCGTAGCAATTGCAGTGGTGAGCAGGTGTAATTACAAGTATGATGTCCCCATTCACTTCTATGGAAAGGTTTAAACAGACAGAGCTGTCTCATAGAAGTAAACGGGGACATCATAATTGTAATTACACATGCTCGGGATTGGTAAACGGAGCAAATCGGCAGGGGTGCCAGGAGTTGGACCCCCACTGATCTCATATTGATGACCTATCTATAGGATAGCACAAATTGTAAATAGAAGCAGCACTATACGATCCTTCGTCGATGTGTAAAGGGATGCAGCAGCCTCACTATTGACCCTTGATCCAACAGGCCATGAAATAAATGTAGAAAAAATGGCACCGGCAGCATCTCACATCTTCCAAACTTTTATTGCGAATCCCAGCCTTTGTCAAGGTTTTCCCTTGCCTCTCATGCTGCAACTGTAGTGGCATCATGAGAGGTGACTGTTTTGCACATCCCTACAGTGGTAAGCGGTTCAAAATTAAAGGACACTATACATGTAGATCCACAGATGTGGTATACATGATACAGTGTCCCTGCAGTTTGAGCTACGTGGGGGAGACCACGATGGAATTGAGAGAGAGAATTAATAAGCATAAAAGTACAATAAGGAAAGGAGCATTAGATAAACCGGTTGCTAAACATTTAATTGAACATAATCATTCCATAAACCAGTTACGTTTTCGTGCTATTGACAGTGTAGGGTATCTAAGACGGGGGGGAGATGGGAAGAAAATCCTGAGAAGAAAGGAACTTAAGTGGATCCACACTCTCAGGTCCCTTCAGCCGTATGGCCTCAATATAGAATTCAATGTCACTTCCATTGACTGAGATGAGTGGCTAGTAATGCCTTTTAGGTATCTAGACATCCTGTTTTTAGTTATATGTAAATTTGTCCTGTGTTTTCCACCCCTTACTTCTCAGGGTAAACGAGTTGCCTTTAAGTATACTTCTGTGTTATCATTACATCTATGTGTGTTTTTATATTCTATGGTACATGTTTTATTATATGCCCCTTGATCTTTGACATCTGGTTCCATACATTGATTGATGCGCTGTAGCCAACAGGACCATGCCATATACATGACTCTTTGTCTCATGGATTATGGCATTGTCCTATGCGATCGCCAAACATTTTGATTTAAATATGCTGTATATATCTCCATAAATGCGTTTCCCGTCACCATGGCACCGACGATGTCGCGCTACAGTGACGTTACACGTGAGTGTTCACGTGATGGATGCATTAGATGTACGAGGGTGCATTCTGATGACGTCCACTGACACGGCACATGGTTACATACGTCACATGGCTTTTGAGACAGCCGATTGGCTGCAGGAAGGAGCGCAGTCTGTCGCCATGGATACGTTGCGACGCATCTTATTGGACAAACGTAATTACACGCGACTGCGCATTACACTTGGGCCGACGCCTACATGACCAAGATCGCCATGATATGGATGCGATCTAATAATGATCTATTATGTCTGGAACCAGGTGTATGGTAATAACTGTTTAAATAGACACGTGTTTAATAGTGATTAGTAGATGAGATGAATAATGAATGTTACTGGCAGCTAGAGGGGGTGTGTTCTTATTTGTGGGGTATATATGTGGGTAACGATGTGATGTCATTAGGCTTGACAAAGGATGGGATTCAGCCGAAACGTTGCTGTTTTTACTTGTCTGGGGGTCGCAATAAAAGTTTGGAAGATGTGAGATGCTGCCGGTGCCATTTTTTCTATCTATAGGATAGGTCATCAATAGTGTCGGGGATATAAAGCAAAAGGCTTTATATAAAAGAAAGGATCAAAGAAAAGAATTTCAAATGATTATTGGTCCTCGAGGTGGACATATGACACCTCCCCAAAAAAATATTGATCGGTTATTTAATTATATTGTGCAATCAGTAAAACAAAGTACAAGCATCTATGCAAAAATATAAATGATTTATTATACAATAATTTAAAATACAATCAATGGGAAACTCAATTATCTGCTAAGATACAGAGTGATATGCAGTACCCATAATTCGCCACTATACAATACCAGCGTATACACAGTACTTCTCAGACATAAGATGAAATATGACTTCCGACAGCACTTTTTGAGATATAAAAACTCAATAATGTTAATAAAAGATACAAATCTTGGATAATGGGGTAGCAATATAAATTATCAAGCCTGGTATTTACTATGGAATGAAATTATTCCAATAAGAGAGTTACCTCTGAAATTAATATTTATGTATCTTATTCAGTAATATGCATCGTTACTGAGTAGTGACAATATTGATGTAGCACTTTTAACAACTATACATCCGCTAACAGCAGAGAGTTTGCTAAATATCAGGCTGATTCATTTACAGTACAGACCAAAAGTTTGGACACACCTTCTCATTCAAAGAGTTTTCTTTATTTTCATGACTATGAAAATTGTAGATTCACACTGAAGGCATCAAAACTATGAATTAACACACGTGGAATTATATACATAACAAAAAGGTGTGAAACAACTGAAAATATGCCATATTCTAGGTTCTTCAAAGTAGCCACCTTTTGCTTTGATAACTGCTTTGCACACTCTTGGCATTCTCTTGATGAGCTTCAAGAGGTATTCACCTGAAATGGTTTTCACTTCACAGGTGTGCCCTGTCAGGTTTAATAAGTGGGATTTCTTGCCTTTATAAATGTGGTTGGGACCATCGGTTGCGTTGGGGAGCAGTCAGGTGGATACACAGCTGATAGTCCTACTGAATACTCTGCTGCGGAGGATAAGTTCATCCGAGTCACCAGCCTCAGAAATCGCAGGTTAACAGCAGCTCAGATTAGAGACCAGGTCAATGCCACACAGAGCTCTAGCAGCAGACACATCTCTAGAACAACTGTTAAGAGGAGACTGTGTGAATCAGGCCTTCATGGTAGAATATCTGCTAGGAAACCACTGCTAAGGACAGGCAACAAGCAGAAGAGACTTGTTTGGGCTAAAGAACACAAGGAATGGACATTAGACCAGTGGAAATCTGTGCTTTGGTCTGATGAGTCCAAATTTGAGATAGTCTTTGTGCGACGCAGAAAATATGAACGGATGGACTCTACGTGCCTGGTTCCCACCGTGAAGCGTGGAGGTGTGATGGTGTGGGGGTGCTTTGCTGGTGACACTATTGGGGATTTATTTAAAATTGAAGGCATACTGAACCAACATGGCTATCACAGCATCTTGCAGCGGCATGCTATTCCATCCGGTTTGCGTTTAGTTGGACCATCATTTATTTCCCTTTCGCCCATGACAGCACCCTTGAGAGACCGCCTCCATCCAGGACAGGAAACAGGAACTTTCGTGGAGAGCTCATAAGGAGGAGCATGGCCCCGAGACCACCAGTTCCTGTTTCCTGTCCTAGACAGAGGACGGTTCGTGGAGAGAAGAAAAGAAAAAGCTAGGCTGCAGGGCCCCGGAGGAATTGTGTTAAGAGTGGGGTTACCTGTTCCGGCATAAGTCTCCTCTTGGAGCCGCCGGCCGGAGTCTGGTGCTGCTGCTGGGGTCTGGCTTACGCTCCGCTGGCGATACTCTGCAGTCCCGGGCTCACCGAGAGGTGCGTTCGGCACGCCGGTCCTGCCCGACAGTGCTCAGGCGGGCCGGGGCCTTCTCCTTTGCCGCGCGCAGGGGGAACTAAAAATCTCGCGATGCGGCGAGATCCGGGTCTCGGTAGAGACTTCCGGTTTTTGGAACGCACGCAGCGTGCGTTCCGGAAGTAGGAAGAGCCTTCTCCTACTTAGGCCGCAGAAAGTTTCCAGCAGGACCCGACCGAGGACTTCGGACCCACAGGCGCACGGTCAGCAGCAGCCCAGCCAGCCAGCCTTACAGGAAGCCACATTTCCTTGGATCCGGGGAGTCACTCTCTATCCCACAGCAGTATGGAGGAGGAGAGTGCCTTACGCGCCGATCAACAGGAGGGTCATGAGATCAGACCGGTACTCCTGGTGGGGTAAGGGGGATCATTCCCCACCATTTATTTCATTTTTTAAGCTAAATCTCCTTTCCCTCTTGTCTCTTCCTGCATTTAGACTACAAAAGAGGGCCCTAGAAAGGCAATTTCAAAGACCAGAGGGAAGGAGTGTGCCATCTGTAAAAAGAAACTGGCCCCCTCTTGGTTGAAAAAGTTATGCCAAAGTTGTATTGAGAAACTAGTGGAGGAGGAGTCCCCATCCCTTTTACACAGTATTAGGGAGATGGTAAAGACGGAGGTCTCGGACTCCCTGAAGGATTTCAAAAAGAGCTTTCCCGCTGTAGCCTCTACCTCCCTGGGAACCAGACCAAGCACGGCTGATAGATCTGACTCAGATCCCTTAGAGGAAAGCGATACGGGAGAAATCCTAGATAGCCCAGATTCGTCCCAGGATGAAGAATCCACGGGCAGGCCACTCTTTTCCCCCGATGATACGGAAGCTTTATTAAAAGCAGTTCGTGCGACTATGAAAGTAGACGAACCCAAAGACCCAAAATCCGTTCAGGATATCATGTTTGGTGATCTCGGGCAGAAAAAATCTAGGGTATTTCCCGTTAACGAGAATATAAAGTTTTTAATACAGAGGGAATGGAAAAGACCCGATAAAGTTTTTTGTGCCAAAAAATGTAAAAAGAAAATATCCCTTTGACGAGGCAGACTCAGCAAACTGGGACAGACCCCCTAAATTGGATGCACCTGTTGCAAAAATTTCAAAAAAATCGGCCCTTCCGTTCGAGAACTTAGGTTCTCTTAAAGACCCTATGGATAAGCGAGCAGAGGTTTACTTAAAAAAAGTTTGGGAGACCTCAGCTCAAGCATTCAAACCAAATATTGCCACCACATCCACTGCTAGGTCTCTGAAATTATGGCTAGAGGAGTTAGAATCTCACATTCAGAACAAGACCCCGAGAGATCAATTGTTAACCGTTTTCCCCACTCTACTTAAAGCAGTAGACTTTATTTCTGATGCATCAGCCGATGCTTTAAAATTAAATGCTAGATCAGCCGCTCTTTCAAATTCAGCCAGACGAGCTATTTGGCTAAAAGGTTGGTCGGGAGACACGGGATCTAAAAATAAGCTGTGTGCAATTCCTTGTCAGGGCGATTATCTTTTTGGATCCGTCTTAGACGACCTTTTGGACAAAGCCTCGGACAATAAAAAAGGATTCCCTGTCTCCAGACCCCCGAAAAAACGTTTTTTTCGCAAAAACAAGAAAGATTTTTTTTAGGGGGCAGAGGAAAGACTTCAGAGCTGACAACAAGAATAGGAAAAGCAAGGGGTTTCTCTTCAGTTCCCAATCCTCCTCAACCTCTAAACCATCACAGCAATGACGGTTTCTCTCCTGTGGGGGGCAGACTTTCTCTCTTCCTCTACGCCTGGGAGAAAATCTCCTCAAGTCCCTGGATTTTAGGCGTTATAAAGGAAGGGTTTTGTCTAGAGTTTGTCTCCCGCCCACCGGACAGATTCAAAATCACAAATTTTCTAGGAAACCCGGGGAAAAATCTAGCCTTACAACAAGAGATTGTATCCCTACTTCGGAAGAATGTTCTAATCCCGGTGCCGGAGGCAGAGAAGGGCGAGGGTTTTTACTCCTCCCTTTTTCTGGTCCCCCAAACCGGATGGAACATTCAGAACTATTATAAATCTAAAGGATTTAAATCAATTCCTCTCTTACAAAAAATTCAGAATGGAGTCGATCCAATCAGTCATAAAACATCTGTTCAGTGGCTGCTTCATGGCTACGATAGACGTAAGAGATGCGTACTACCACATTCCCATTCGGCTAGACTGTCAAAAATTCCTCAGAGTCGCGGTTTCTATAGGAGGTCACATCCAGCACTTACAATACACAGCCCTTCCCTTTGGGATTTCTCAAGCTCCCAGACTTTTCACGAAAGTCATGGCAGAAGTCATGGCTCATGTAAGGGAAAAAGACATTTTATTAATACCTTACTTAGACGATCTCCTGGTGGTAGCAGAGTCAAGATCCATTCTAGAAGCGCACCTCAAAAAAGTAGTGCAGATCCTAGAAGACCTCGGCTGGCAAATAAACGGAGAAAAATCCCATTTAATTCCTTCCCAAGTTTGCATTTTTTTAGGGATGATGCTGGACTCAAAAAAACTACTCTGTATTCTACCCCAGGACAAGATTCAGAGATTAATACAACAGGTTCAGTCCCTGATATCGGCAGAGAACCCTACTATCAGACAAGCAATGGCGGTCTTGGGCAGAATGACCTCAACCATACCAGCGGTCAGTTGGAGCCATCTTCACTCCAGACCCCTACAGTGGCAAATTCTGAAGGAGTGGCAGGGTTCCCTCCGCCCATTAGATACACCTTTCACACTCACCCCCCAAGTGATCCAGTCCCTTCACTGGTGGCTGAACCCCGTAAACCTGTCCCAGGGGCTCCCTTGGTTCCAACAAGGCTTTGTTACCCTTACCACCGACGCAAGTCCTTCCGGGTGGGGGGCCTGTTGCCAAGGGGACTTAAGACAAGGTGTTTGGGAAAGAGAGCAGAGTCTAGACTCCCAAAACATGAGGGAACTGAGGGCGGTCTTTTTCGCCTTAAAAGAGTTCCTTCCTTTACTACAGGGAAAGTCTATAAAAGTTTTTTCAGACAACGCCACAGTGGTCTCCTATCTGAACAAACAAGGAGGAACCAGATCAGAAAATCTGATGCGGTTAACAACGGATATCTTTTCCCTTATAATTCCTTCTGTGCCGTCCCTTATGGCAATACATCTAAAAGGTTCAGAAAACAAAGTGGCAGATTTCTTAAGTCGAAATACACTAGACCAGGGGGAATGGTGTCTGAACCAAAGGGTGTTCGATCAAATAATTCGACTTTGGGGTCGTCCTCATCTGGACTTGTTCGCCACCAGAGAAAACAGAAAGTGTCATCGTTTCTTTTCCCTCAGCACGAGAGATTCACCAACAGGGATAGATGCCTTCTCCCTTCCCTGGCCGAACCAGCTCCTCTACGCCTTTCCTCCGTTAAGGCTTCTTCCAAGATTTTTACAGAAGCTGAGACAGGAAAGAACAACAGTGATCTTAATTGCTCCTTTCTGGCCCAGAAGAACCTGGTTCACCTGGTTGAGGAAGCTATCCTTGACGGACCCTTGGATTCTCCCGGAGTGGCAAGATCTTCTATCCCAAGGACCAGTCAATCATCCGAGTGTGAAGCAGCTACACCTAACAGCATGGCTCTTGAGGGGGAAATCCTAGAAAGTAGAGGACTCTCCAAGAGCGTAGTTTCCACTCTACTATCCTGCAGAAAGGATGTCACCTCCTCTATTTATCTCAGGATTTGGAACACCTTCCAGAAGTTTGCCAAGGATCCAGTGAATCCTTTGAATCCCCCACCTATGTGTAGGATTTTAGATTTTCTGCAAGCTGGACATGAAAAAAATTTGAGGCCAAGTACTCTGAAAGTACAGGTATCCGCTTTGAGTGCGTTCTTTGATTCTCCCATCGCTAGCCACCCGTGGGTCCGAAGATTCTTTAAAGCCATCAGCAGGCTTAGGCCTATACCTGGACCTTCAATTCCCCCCTGGGACCTCAACTTGGTCCTTACTAGCCTCACAGAACCTCCCTTTGAGCCACTTAAACAGTTACCTATAAAGATCTTGTCTTTCAAAATAGCGTTTCTTGTCGCAATTACCTCAGCAAGGAGGGTTGGTGAGATTTCGGCCTTCTCTACCTCGCCTCCGTACACTAACATCTTAGATGATAGGGTTCTCATTAAACCAGACCCTTCCTTCTTACCGAAAGTGGTTTCTATGTTTCATAGAACGCAGGACATTATCCTTCCTTCCCTGTGCCAAGATCCGAGAAATGAAAAAGAGGAAAAACTGCACTGTTTAGATGTAAAAAGATGCCTATCTCATTATCTGGAGGTTACTAGTCAGTGGAGGAAAACCTCAAAACTCTTCATTCAGTTTAGTGGGAAAAATAAGGGCCTCCCAGCCTCTTCTAAAACCCTTTCCAGATGGATCGTAAGAGCCATTAATTTGGCCTATTCTTCAGCTGGAAAGGCGCCCCCGGGGGGCTTTGGTGCTCATTCTACAAGATCAGTCTCCACCACTTGGGCAGAAAGGGCTGACGCTACCCTAGAACAAATTTGTAGAGCAGCCACATGGCAGTCGCCTAGCACCTTCTTCCGTCACTACAGATTGGACCTAGGCAATAGAGAACAGCTAGCCTTCGGTAGGAAAGTCCTCCAGGCGGTAGTCCCACCCTAAGAAATAAAGGGATTTCTATTCTAATCGTCTCTCAAGGGTGCTGTCATGGGCGAAAGGGAAATTTAAGATTACACTTACCGGTAATCACTTTTCCATAAGCCCATGACAGCACCCGGGTTTATTCCCACCCTGATATTCATATAAAAAAAAAAAAAAAAAAAATATATATATATATATATATATATATATATATATATATACATACATATACAAAAAAAATAAATAAATAAGGAGAAGAGTGTGGTCTAGGATAAGTTCTTGCGATTAACTGGTGGTCTCGGGGCCATGCTCCTCCTTATGAGCTCTCCACGAAAGTTCCTGTTTCCTGTCCTGGATGGAGGCGGTCTCTCAAGGGTGCTGTCATGGGCTTATGGAAAAGTGATTACCGGTAAGTGTAATCTTAAATTTTTTAACAGGACAATGACCCCAAACATACCTCCAGGCTGTGTAAGGGCTATTTGACCATAAAGGAGAGTGATGGGGTGCTGCGCCAGATGACCTGGCCTCCACAGTCACCGGACCTGAACCCAATCCCAATCGAGATGGTTTGGGGTGAGCTGGACCGCAGAGTGAAGGCAAAAGGGCCAACAAGTGCTAAGCATCTCTGGGAACTCCTTCAAGACTGTTGGAAGACCATTTCAGGTGACTACCTCTTGAAGCTCATCAAGAGTGTGCAAAGCGGGGGGGGGGGGGCGTGGCTAACTGCCGACATGAGCGGCCGCATCTGATCTGAGCTCCGGCTCCCGCTTAGCATCCTGAACAATCCTGAGCATTGACATGGTCTAACCACTCACAGGAAAGACGGGTGACATAGCGAGACCTTGCAGAATCTCATCATGGGTCCCAGCAAAGCTCAAGCGGCGGCTGACCGCCTGAAAGAATATGCGCGCCAAGACTCCCAACATTGCGCCGCAATGACCAGTACGCCCCGCACTCAACACACTCGCGGCTCAGCAGGCGATCAACGAAGAACCCGTTACCCCAGAGCTCTCACCGAAGGAGGCGCATGAACAGCTCTTGTCTGCGATTTCTGGCCTGTCAAACCTCCCTCACTACCAAGATTGATGAGGTACGTGTGGATGTAGGCCTCCTTAGACAAGATGTCCAGCAGCACAGAGAGAGGGTGAAGGGAGCGGAGGAGAGGATCTCAGACCTGGAGGACCTCACTCGCCCCATGCCAGCCAAGATCCATGCCCTGGAGGATTCGGTCTCCTTGTGGAGGCAAAAGTGTGATGATCTGGAGAACCGAGCCAGGAGGAACAATGTGTGCATTTTGGGCCTACCGGAGTGCTCGGAGGGGCCAGATCCTGCCACTTTCCTGGAAGCCTGGTTTAAATCTACCTTTCCGGAGGCGGCCTTCTCCGTGGCGTACGCAGTAGGGTTCCAGCTCGCCCACCGCCACCTGGGGCTCCACCTAGACCGCTGCTGGCACGTATGCTGAATTGGAAGGATTGTGACCTTATCCTTACACAGGCGAGGAGGAAGCAGACCATCATGTATGAGAATACCAAAGTGTTTCCTGATTTCTCCGCCGAGCTTCAGAAAAAACGTGCGACCTTCGTTTCTGTCAAGAGGAGGCTTCGAGACATGAACTTACCTTATTCCATGGCATACCCCGCCAGGCTAAGGGTGGTGGATGGAGAAAAATCGCACTTCTTTACTGACCCTAGGGAAGCGGACGATTGGGTCATCTTGAGGTGTGGTATGGCTTTGATACCTCTTTCTCTCTCCCTCTTTTCTTGAACCGGGACTTTGTCAGAGGGACTTGTTGCTCTCTGAGGGTGGTGCGTGGCTACTTGTACTATGTGGACATGTTCAGTTCTGGACTTTACAGTGATTATGAAGAGCCACCCCGGAGTGAGTTTTTGCCATTACATAGTTATGTCATTCGTTATATGTCAATATGCTATACAATATTATGGGAGATGGTCAGATACCTGCATAGTTTTGCTACCACCTTGTACTATGCAGGTCCCTGATTTTGTTGCCACAGGGGAATCATTTTCCCATTCTGGGCGAAATGCACGTTATTGCACTATTTTGGGCATGTCCTGTTTTGCCTTATGTTTGTATACTTGGTTTGGGCATTAAGTGGTGCACCATTTAGTACAGGTAGAAAAGTGGATGTGAGTAATGGCATGGTGGGAGGAGGCTGCTCGACATTGCAGCAAAAGTGTAGACCCGTATTGATATGTGAGGTGCGAATGCTATGGCCGCCTTAAATTTAATGTCCTGGAACGTGAGAGGGCTTGGTGACGCGGGTAAAAGGTTGTCTGTTTTTACACATGTCCGCCGGTATGCTCCTCACATACTTAGTCTACAGGAGACCCACTTGACGGCTGATACTTCCGCCAGACTGAGGAAACCGTGGGTTCAATGTGCATACCACTCATATGGTACCTCGCATTCCAGGGGTGTGTCTCTGTTAATTAACCGCTCTGTTAGATGGGAGCTACATACGACTGAGAGCGACACGAAGGGTCGATATGTTTTTGCTTATGCGCATGTGAATAGAGCTCCGTTTGTGATCCTGAGCGTTTACTGTCCCCCTCCTGCTGATCTAACCATTCTACAAACTGCTATCATATTTGCAGCTCAATTCCCGCATGCGAAACTTTTGTGTGTGTGGGACATTAATATGGTCATGGATCCACGGAGGGACCGCTTCCGTGCTTCCCCGGCCCCGCCGGCTCGCAGCCCCCCTACTTTGCTGGCGGCTTGGGCTGGAGAGGTGGGCTGGTTAGACTTCTGGAGAGAGAAACACCCAGATCTCGTAGAATATTCCTGTTTTTACTCCTTCCCAGGGAGCTCTGTCCAGAATAGACTACATGTTCGGATCCCCTGATACCTACTTGGAGCTATCCAACGTTTTTTTATGGCCCTCAAAATGTGTCTGACTACGCGCCCTTGATCGCGCAGTTCAATGTCGCACAGGGAATGACCCCCCCCCGTTTGAAAATGAGGATTCATCCATTTTGGCTGACCTTATTAAAGGAGCAGGATAGGATACCGGACCAACTACGGGTCTTCCTTGGGGTACATAATGCGGAGACGAATGCTCTCCTATGGGAAACGATGAAGGCATATCTGAGGGGATGCCTTAAATCATCGATTTCTTTTATCAAGAGGGATACTAGGAAAAAAGAGGACTCCCTTAATACGTGTGTTAGGGAAGCTGAAGCTAGATTCATATCAGATCCTTCGGAGACACATAGGTAGGATTGGATGTTGAAAGGCAGGATGTATTTAGTCCACCTGCATGAAAAGAGTAACCGCAGGCTATTCTTTTATAAGCAGCAGGCCTTTGAGGTAGGAGATAAGGCGGGGAGACTTTTGGCTCAAATAGTGCATAGATATACCTCTGCACCCCCGGTTTTACGTATTCAGGCTCTGGATGGAGTGCTTAGAGACTCTCTATCGGACATACTGGCGTGTTTTGCAGACTTCTATCGTGAGTTATATCAATCACGAGTGTCTTACTCAGAGGTGGAACTTGAGTGTTATCTGGATGAGATTTCTTGTCCGTCACTCTCAATGGAAGACAGCAACCTACTGGAGGAAGACATAACTCTGGAGGAGGTACAAGCCGCAATTGCCGGTTTGGCAAATGGGAAGTCTCCTGGCCATGACGGGTTGCTGGGTTCAAGCTGGGTTCATACCAGGAAGGTCTACCTCTAATAGCATCCGCAGAGCGCAAATCATAGCCCAAATTGGAGCATGCCAGGGGAGACAGTGGGCGATGGCTTCATTAGAATCGGCCCTAGGTTCTTACAATGGATTCGGATATTATACAACAATCCGAGAGCTAGTATCTTAGTTAATGGTACGGCTTCCTCCTACTTCCCACTGCAAAGGGGCACGAGGCAGGGCTGTCCTCTCTCTCCCCTATTATTTGCAATTGCCATTGAACACCTGGCTTTGCGTATCCGTCTTGACTCAACATTTAAAGGAGTTGGGATGGGGGGGAGGGAGGACAGAGTAGGCCTGTATGCAGATGACTTCATGCTGTATATGAGCGATATGGATACCTCCTTACCACGAGCGATCACGATTATAGAGCGATTCGGCCATTTCTCTGGGTTGCACATTAACTGGGCTAAGTCTGCCTTGATGCCTTTGTGGTGATCTGACTGGCCTGCGGTTCATCAAAACCTTAGGGTAGTAGACCACTTTAAATATTTGGGAATTATCATCACCAGAGTGCCGGGAGACTCTTACTCCAGGAATGTCGCCCCCCTGGAAGCCTTATTCACTGAGAAGTTCAAGGTGTGGAAAACTCTCCCTCTGTCTGTTATGGGCAGGATTAATCTGATCAAAATGGTCTTGTTGCCTAAAGGGTTGTATGTTTTGGAACATTCCATTCCTCAATGATTCAGTTCATTTGGGGCAGAGCCAGGCACAAACTCGCCATGAGTACATTACAGAGGTCCAAAGCGCAGGGTGGGGCGTCGCTGCCGAGTTTTGACCTGTATTTTCTGGCAGGACAACTGAGGTTCTTAGCCGGGTGGGTTAATAGGGAGCCCTTGCAGAACATGGAATACTACTTACAACAACACCTGGACATATCTAACTTGTGGCCAGTACTGGAGAGGGATGGTTCCTTGTCGAGACACTTATTACCGGTACATAGGCTGGCACAACAAGTTTGGAGGGATGCTAAACTGAGGCAGTATAAGGACTGGGCCGACGCCATACCTTTTATGGGATAATCCTTTATTCCCCCATCTGCAAGGGATAGCGGGTATACACGCCTGGGCAGAGTCCGGAATTATAGCTTTGCGGGATTTGTATAGTGAAGGCGTCCTACGCTCCTTCTCTCAACTCCAAGAACGATATGGTTTAGCACGTACCCAATTCTTTAAATATCTACAGATTAGGCATGCTCTGCAGGAACAATTTAGGGATAGAAATAGGGCCATTTCCTCTTACCCCCTTATAGGAGTTATTAAGTCGCAGGGACCCCAGGGCATAGTATCTGTACTTTACACCCATCTCTTAGAGAACCACATGTCAGCCCAACCTGTGCTGGCTGAGGCAAGATGGAAAGGGAACATTCCGCTTCTCTCAGCGGCGGATTGGTCAGAGGCGTTGGAAGCGGTGACTAAAGTATCTCCCTCGATTAATAATAGGTTGATCCAGTTGTTTATGTTACACCGCAGCTATTTAACCCCCACTAGGCTGCACAGGATGGGGAGACTTCCCCATTCCAACTGCTTGAGGTGTTCTCATAATAACGCGGATTTCTGGCACATGATGTGGGACTGTGCTCACATTAGGTCATATTGGCAGGCGGTACTGGGAGTGCTTTCATCACTGGGCCTAGGCCCTGTTCCACTATGTCCTAAGGTGTGCCTGTTGGGTATCCTAGATAATGACGGCTGGACGCACTATAACAAGATATTTTTAAGCGAATCCCTATTCTTAGCCCGCAAGGTTATTGCCCTCAAATGGATGGCGGATGATTTACCGACTTTGGGGATATGGAAAAGGTTGGTTAATCAAGTAATTCCCTTTGAGAAGGTGATATGTCAATAGAAAGTGTCCGGATAAATTCCAGAAAGTGTGGGGCCTATGGTGTGACTCACACTCGACGACTTCGATGGGGTCCGCAGTCTCTATTGGTCCTGGGTAGGATCGATAGTTTTGTTTTGTCCTACTCAGTTTAATGTATTTCTGCTGTATATGCCCTGGAAATGCTGTACCTTCTCTTCCTCAGTCCGATTGTGTATGTATCAATGTCATTCCACGTGATCAGATCTGTACTATGTCTTGGTATCCTGTCTATGCAACTGTACCACTGATATGCCTTGTTACTCTTTTTCAATAAAACGAGTTTAAAAAAAAAAAAAGTGTGCAAAGCAGTAATCAAAGCAAAAGGTGGCTACTTTGAAGAACCTAGAATATGACATATTTTCAGTTGTTTCACACTTTTTTGTTACGTATATAATTCCACATGTGTTAATTCATAGTTTTGATGCCTTCAGTGTGAATCTACAATTTTCATAGTCGTGAAAATAAAGAAAACTCTTTGAATGAGAAGGTGTGTCCAAACTTTTGGTCTGTACTGTGTGTGTGTATATATATATATATATATGTGTATATGTGTGTGTGTGTGTGTATCTATCTATCTATCTATCTATCTATCCATCCATGGAAAAAGTCTGGCAGCACTCCCTTGTAGCTTTAAAGGTATAGATATAGGGTGCCCGCGGTGATGCCTCGATTAGGGATGGAAAACAGACAATGAAGATCCGCAGCACTCCTTTAAAAGATATAATGTGCTCTTTATTCACACATATCAAGTGACAACGTTTCTGTTCTCTCACAGAACCTTTCTCAAGTCAGGTGAAACATAAAGTGCAATAGTGCCAGTATAAATACATGATAAGGTTGTTACCATTTAACTAATTAACCAATACAAAAAACGTGCACTCCCCTTTTATAGGAATGTTACAATTCATTCATTTACACCACATCTCAATGTGAACAGGGACTGGAAAAGCATCCTGCATATTCACTACAACATTATAGCGGTGATAATAGTTACAAACTGTTCATGATCATCGTGCATATAATAAAGTGCATAGTGCATTAAAATCTGTTACATACAACTGTACCTTTGATGGGGGATTGTGGAGTGAACCAGGAGGATGGCATGTTAGCTTGCGGAGATACACGCTGGTTCTGCGCGTCTGTTCCTCGCCAATGCGCATGTCAGCCCTTACCTCCTATTGGGTGGTACATAACTGCTGTACGTTACCAGAGGCGGAGGCCAAATGCCGCAACGTGCCGCGAACCTGTTGTCACAGCTACAAGCACTGCTTCATTTGCCTTTTCCACCATTTTACCTAAGGGCATTCTTTTGGGCAATGAATATATCTGTCATCATCCTTGTTTTCACCACTTTGGTTTTATATAATCTCCAACCCAATAGGGCAAATTAATACAGCATTCTGGATACACAAGGACATGAGCAATAGAGGAGGGGGCACTAGCCCACCATCCCCCCAGTTACACTAAACTCAACATTTAAACCTTTTGGGTTTCAATGTATCTAAACGCAAAATCTGAGCTCATTTTTCTTTAATACAGTTAACCTATCGCCCCCTCTTTCTAACAGTTTTTCATGATCCAAAATCATGAATCTCAACTCATTTTCTTTATGATTTTTTTCCACAAAATGCTGTATTAGGTGGATCCAGTGGAAGTAACGCGGATTAATTATGCCACAATGTGATTTTATGTATTGTTGTATGATTTAAGGGAACAATCAGGAATTTGACCTGCTGGGTTGGAGATTGGTTTTATATAAAGTGGTGAAAACAAGGATGATGACAGATATATTCATTGCCCAAAAGAATGCTCTTAGGTAAAATGGTGGAAAAGGCAAATGAAGCAGTGCTTGTAGCGGTGACGACAGGTTAGCGGCACATGATGCGGGCTGGGCGTGCCGACCAGACGTTGCGGCATTTGGCCTCCGCCTCCGGTGACCTACAGCAGTTATGTACCACCCAATAGGAGGAGTAAGGGCTGACACATGCACATTGGCGAGGAACAGACGCGCAGAACCAGCGTGTATCTCCACAAGCTAACATGCCATCCTCCTGGTTCACTCCACAATCCCCCATCAAGGTACAGTTGTATGTAACTGATTTTGATGCACTATGCACTTTATTATATGCACGATGACAATGAACAGTTTGTAATTAATATCACCGCTATAATGTTGTAGTGTATATGCAGGACGCTTTTCCAGTCTCTGTTCACATTGAGATGTGGTGTAAATGAATGAATTGTAACATTCCTATAAAAGGGGAGTGCACGTTTTTGTATTGGTTAATTAATTAATTGGTAACAACCTTATCATGTATTTATACTGGCACTATTGCACTTTATGTTTCACCTGACTTGAGAAAGGTTCTGTGAGAGAACCGAAACGTTGTCACTTGATGTGTGAATAAAGAGCACATTTTATCTTTTAAAGGAGTGCTGCGGACATAAACGTCCTTAATAATACGTAACAGTATAAAGCGATACATATGTCTTATAGATTTTCTTATACAAATCTATGGTTGATTATAATCGTATATAGATATAACAGCTTTTTTGCCTCATTAATAAATACCAAACTGTAGAGGTAATTAGCACCAGCTGCGTCTAGAGAGCACCCTTATTTCCTGTCATAAATCCATAAGGAGACAAGAAGGCCTCTTTTCAGACTGGTACATCCATGAGAAGAAATCTTATTAACCTGCTCAGGACCACCGTACGCAGGATTGCGTCCTGGCGGCGGCCCTGCTCTTCTGGGTGGACGCATATACGCGTCCTCCCGCGATAGCCGAGAATTCCTGTGAACGCGCGCACACAGGCACGGAAGGTAAGCGAGTGGATCTCCAGCCTGCCAGCGGCGATGCGATTTTTATTTTATTTATTTATTTATTTATTTTTTCCCCTTAACAGGTATATTAGATGCTGTTTTGATAACAGCGTCTAATATACCTGGTCCTCTGGTGGTCCCTTTTGCTTGGATCGACCACCAGAGGACACAGGTAGCTCAGTAACGTAGCACCAAACACCACTACACTACACCCCCCCCCCTGTCACTTATTAACCCCTTATGAACCACTGATCACCCCATATAGACTCCCTGATCACCCCCCTGTAAGGCTCCATTCAGTCGTCCGTATGATTTTTACGGATCCACGGATACCTGGATCGGATCCGCAAAACACATACGGATGTCTGAATGGAGCCTTACAGGGGGGTGATCACCCATATAGACTCCCTGATCACCCCCCCTGTCATTGATCACCCCCCTGTAAGGCTCCATTCAGACGTCCGTATGATTTTTACGGATCCGCGGATTGGATCCGCAAAACACATACGGACGTCTGAATGGAGCCTTACAGGGGGGGGTGATCAATGACAGGGGGGTTATCACCCCATATAGACTCCCTGATCACCCCCCTGTTATTGATCACCCCCCTGTCATTGATCACCCCCCCTGTAAGGCTCCATTCAGACATTTTTTTGGCCTAAGTTAGCGGAAATTTTTTATTTTATTTTTTTCTTACAAAGTCTCATATTCCACTAACTTGTGTCAAAAAATAAAATCTCACATGAACTCGCCATACCCCTCACGGAATCCAAATGCGTAAAATTTTTTAGACATTTATATTCCAGACTTCTTCTCACGCTTTAGGGCCCCTAAAATGCCAGGGCAGTATAAATACCCCACATGTGACCCCATTTCGGAAAGAAGACGCCCCAAGGTATTCCATGAGGGGCATATTGAGTCCATGAAAGATTTAAATTTTTGTCCCAAGTTAGCGTAAAGGGAGACTTTGTGAGAAAATGCCAAACAAATCAATTTCCGCTAACTTGTGCCAAAAAAAAATAAAAAATTCTATGAACTCGCCATGCCCCTCATTGAATACCTTGGGGTGTCTTCTTTCCAAAATGGGGTCACATGTGGGGTATTTATACTGCCCTGGCATTTTAGGGGCCCGAAAGCGTGAGAAGAAGTCTGGGATCCAAATGTCTAAAAATGCCCTCCTAAAAGGAATTTGGACAGCTTTGCGCATCTAGGCTGCAAAAAATGTCACACATGTGGTATCGCCGTACTCAGGAGAAGTTGGGGAATGTGTTTTGGGGTGTCATTTTACATATACCCATGCTGGGTGAGAGAAATATCTTTGTCAAATGCCAACTTTGTATAAAAAAAAAATGGGAAAAGTTGTCTCTTGCCAAGATATTTCTCTCACCCAGCATGGGTATATGTAAAATGACACCCCAAAACACATTCCCCAACTTCTCCTGAGTACGGCGATACCAGATGTGTGACACTTTTTTGCCGCCTAGGTGGGCAAAGGGGCACACATTCCAAAGAGCATCTTTAGGATTTTACAGGGCATTTTTTACACATTTTGATTTCAAACTACTTCGCACACATTATGGCCCCTAGAATGCCAGGGCAGTATAACTACCCCACAAGTGACCCCATTTTGGAAAGAAGACACCCCAAGGTATTCCGTGAGGGGCATGGCGCGTTCCTAGAATTTTTTTGTCACAAGTTTTTATTTATTTTTTCCCCCTTACAAAGTCTCATATTCCACTAACTTGTGACAAAAAATAAAAAATTCTAGGAACTCGCCATGCCCCTCACGAAATACCTTGGGGTGTCTTCTTTCCAAAATGGGGTCACTTGTGGGGTAGTTATACTGCCCTGGCATTTTAGGGGCCCATATGCGTCAGAAGTAGTTTGCAATCAAAATCTGTAAAAAATGACCGGTGAAATCCAAAGGTGCGCTTTGAAATGTGTGCCCCTCTGCCCACTTAGGCTGCAAAAAAGTGTCACACATAAGTGGGCAGAGGGGCACACATTCCAAGGAGCACCATTCGGATTTCACCGGTCATTTTTTACAGATTTTGATTGCAAACTACTTCTCACGCATATGGGCCCCTAAAATGCCAGGGCAGTATAACTACCCCACAAGTGACCCCATTTTGGAAAGAAGACACCTCAGGGTATTCCGTTTGGGGCATGGCGAGTTCCTCGAATTTTATTATTTTTTTGTCACAAGTTAGTGGAATATGAGACTTTGTAAGAAAAAAATAAATCATCATTTTCCGCTAACTTGTGCCAAAAAATAAAAAGTTCTATGAACTCACTATGCCCATCAGTGAATACCTTAGGGTGTCTACTTTCCGAAATGGGGTCATTTGTGGGGGTTTTCTACTGTCTGGGCATTGTAGAACCTCAGGAAACATGACAGGTGCTCAGAAAGTCAGAGCTGCTTCAAAAAGCGGAAATTCACATTTTTGTAGCATAGTTTGTAAACGCTATAACTTTTACCCAAACCATATTTTTTTTTTGCCCAAACATTTTTTTTTTTTATCAAAGACATGTAGAACAATAAATTTAGCGAAAAATGTATATATGGATGTCGTTTTTTTTTCTTTGCAAAATTTTACAACTGAAAGTGAAAAATATCATTTTTTTGGCCAAAAAAATCGTTAAATTTCGATTAATAACAAAAAAAGTAAAAATGTCAGCAGCAATGAAATACCACCAAATGAAAGCTCTATTAGTGAGGAAAAAAAGGAGGTAAAACTCATTTGGGTGGTAAGTTGCATGACCGAGCAATAAACGGTGAAAGTAGTGTAGTGCAGAAGTGTAAAAAGTGGCCTGGTCATTAAGGGGGTTTCAGCTAGGGGGGTTGAAGTGGTTAACAGTGGTTTAGAAGTGAATATTCTCCTAGCGAGAAATATATACAAGATACTGGATACATCAAGGTCCTTCATAACATATAATAATATAAAATAAGATATATGTCCTACTGATTATCTTATGCTAAGAACGAACTAAAGCTCATTATATAAATACACAGATAGTATAGACTTTTCCTTCATTAATGGGAATTAAATAGAAGAGTGATAGGTACCAGATGTGCCTAGATAAGCATCTTATCTCAGTCATAAACTTACACATCTGCAAGAATAAACACTAATGAGCAGTAGCCTCCCCATTAATTTATATTCCACTCTACATGAAGATTCCCACGAGATGATGAATATAATCCAACATGGCTTTTATGGGCCATTAATATCCACTATAACTAGAATAATTATATAAATGTTTTAAGCACAACAATAGTGAAAAGTGGACAACCCCTTTTAAGGTTTCTATTTTGGCTCCGAATTTTCGATTCCATTATGACAATAGTCTCACCTATCACTTTGTGTCATTTTGTTCACTAGGACTTGTACCTGGTCTTTTGAATTTGGGCAACACTTGTTTTATGAACTCCTTGCTACAAAGCTTATCTATCTGCCCATCTTTCATTCATTGGTTGGAGGAATTCACATCACAGTACCAACACAAACAAAAGGACACGGCACAGCAGTACCTATCTGTTGCTCTGCTGCAGCTTTTAAAAGGTAATAATAAAAAATAATAAAATGCTTTTTCATTATTATTGATGGTGCCTACATGCTTGAAGTGGCTCAGTCACCAGGACCAGACATACTGTTACTATACGGGTAGGGCTCATCATGCTGATTAAAATGATACCTTTCTTTTGTCTGAAAGATAAATAGCTGCAGATAAATCAGCATTTTTATTCCTATGCAAATTAGAAGTTTAAGCATTAGGAGGCGGGGCTCATTTTAGAACTGCTTTGTAACATCCCTGTGCTCTGCACATTCCCCCCCCCCCCCCTTTTTGATGGACAGTGCTCGACGTGCGGAGGGCAGAACTGTGTCTTAGCATATACACATATAAAGCAGTAATATGTAAATTGGCTTTCTGAGCAGATCTCAGTGTAGTAAAGCTATAGTACATAGTGTATATGATCTACAGATGCTAGGACACAGCTCTGCCCTCAGCATGTCTAGCCCTATCAATCAAGGGGAGGGGGGAGTGTGCAGGGCACGGGGTGTTACAAAACCGTGCTCAAATGATTTAGCCCCACCTCCTGGTGCTCAAGCTTCTCATTTGCATATGAATATAAATGCAGATTTCTCTGCAGCTGACAAAAGAAAGTGCAAGGGCAAATAGAATGTGCAGCTCTAGAGTGCTTCCTTTATCATAGAAATGTACAGTATGTAGTGTTTGCTGCTATCCACAGCTTCAAAGCACGTGGAGTCAAAAAACAAGAATAGAAACCAGCCAAACAGTCGGCGCCAGTCACCTGTAGTGCAATGCAGTAGGATAGGATGGTACAAAGGGATCTAGTCCTGTCAAGAGTGGTTAATTTGAATATATATAGATATATATATAGATATAGATAGATATAGATATAGATATATATATATATATATATATATATATATATACACACACACACGATCCGTTGAAAGAACGGCGGTCGTGCGTTAGTAGAGGTACAGGGGTAATTGTGGATAAATAAAACCTCAGTCCTGGTAGCAATTCCAAGTTAAAATCAATAAATTGACTAAAGATAATTTTATTTATTTTATACATATAAGTAACTCCCTTCACAGGGGGAGATAGTCTGAGGGATAAGCATAAAACACCCAAAGGCTAAACTCCTCCGGCCAGGATGGCTGGCAGTCACAGGAACAAACCGCTCGAGGGGCTTCTGGAAAATTCCTTTTATTTGATCAAGGCTCAACGCGTTTCGGGGGCTGTGTACATGCCCCCTTCCTCAGGAGCAATGTATAAGTAAAATCATATATATGTTTTTACTTATACATTGCTCCTGAGGTTTTATTTATCCCCAATTACCCCTGTACCTCTACTAACGCACGACCGCCGTTCTTTCAACGGATCATGTGTATATAGATTCCAATTAACCACTCTTGACAGGACTAGATCCCTTTGTACCATCCTATCCTACTCCATTGCACTACAGGTGACTGGCGCCGAATGTTTGGCTGGTTTCTATTCTTGTTTTTTTTCGGTGGCGCCCGGTTTTTGTCTTAAAGACCACCTTTGGAGATTCCTTCCAAGGGTAATCCTACACTCTCTTTTTGGGGGGATTTATTTCCCCTCCTCCTCCCTTTATCCACAGCTTCAGGCATCCACAGGGAGTCTTTGAACCTATCCCTAGCGAACAGTGGGGGTCCTACTGTATTATAGTTACAGCTCTGTTATATGACGGGTTTATAAATGTAACAGTACATTGAAATCCTTCTTTATGTATGAATATCTAGCTTAATATTTAACGTTATATTCATGGAAAACTATATATATATTTTTTGGGCTGTAATTAAAAAATAAATACTAAATATGGTCCTTCAGTACAGGATAGGGGTGTGATAAGTGTCCCATCAGCAGGGGTATGACTTCCAGGGCCCCCACAGATCACAATAACAAGGGCCTGTGCTCTTCCATTTGAATGGAAAGGTGGACATGCATGTGTGCTGCCACTCCACTCAACTCTTAGTGGCTGCTGACGGCGATACTGTACTGACTACAACTTTGATATATCATCAACTGCATCTCCTGTGATCAGCGCTAGTATATTGTCAATATATTCAATATGTGAGAGAGAATCTGAATCGCACATCCTCATTACTATGCTTTTAATATAACAGTTTTAAATTTCAGCATGATATGGCTACACCGCACTATTATCAATCTATTGCTATGCACTATTAGGAGGCATTAGTATACAGTTTGATCAAAGAGCATAGGCCCACTTACTACGACAAGGCTGCCTCTTCAAGTGGGGACCTACTCTAACTTTGGCGTGGCACTGTGCGGCGACTATCGTGCCCCCACACCGCTCCAGCAGGCAACGGGACCTAGCAGCCACACAGCGCCCTCACTGTGCGGCAAAGCCACGTAGGCCCCATCACTCCACCAGCACAGCACAAAAGCAGCGACGGCCACCGTCCAGCACTGCATAATGTGAACAGGTGCAAAGAGCTCACCTGTTCACAGCCTCTCAGGAACACCAACTGAGAGGTGGTAGGAATTTATAAACCCTTTGCAGACTTCTGCTAGTTAGAAGCGCCTGAGCTGAATCGGGAGGAGTGCTGATCAGTATGTAGGTCCCCATTTGAAGAGGCAACCTTGTTGTGGTAAGTGGGCCTATGCTCTTTGATCAAACTGTATACTAATGCCTCCTGATAAAACATGGCTATACAGCACTATTATCATGCTGAAATTTAAAACAGTTGTTATATCAAAAGCATAGTAATGAGGATGTGCGATTTAGATTCTCTCACATACTGCGCATGCGTAAAAACATTCCGGCCGGCAAGAGACATAGACAAGTTCACTGCAGGGGAATCAAAATATCTCTGGTAAGAGACATCTAATACGCTATCTATAAGCTTCAATGAACATTTACAACATGTCAACACACAACTTAACAGGTTGCTGACATAGGACTAGAATGCTCGTCCTAACTGGTCAGTACTTAACTCCTTAGGACGAGCATTCTCGTCCTAAGGGTTAACCGGCTGCCCCACACGCGCTGCAGCGATCAGCAGCAAGGGCCCGGCTGATGCTGACAGTTGGGCCCTCGCTGTATCTTCAAGCATCGGTGAAAACGCAGATGCCGGTGAATTAACCCCCAGCACAATACAGATGTATTGTACTGTATTGAAACAGGGATCAGACCTTGAAATGTTGAAGTTCCACAGTGGGACCAAAAAATAAAAAATAATAAAAGTAAAATGTGTTTTTAACAATAATTTTTTTTTTAAGCTTCAATAAAAAAAAAAAAAGCCCCTTCCCCATATAAAGAGACATTTAAAATTGTAAAAAATAGAAAAAAAATAATAAAACACATACACATTAGGTATCGTCGCTTCCATAACAACCTGCTCTATAAAAATGATCCAGCCCGTCCGTTCAACATTATAATAAATAAAAATGTAAATAAAGCAATTTTTTGTCACCTTCTATCACAAAAAGTGTAATACCAAGCGATCAAAAAGTCATATGTACCCAAATATAATACCAATCAAACCGTCATCTCATCCTGCAAAAAATGAGTCACTACATAAGACAATCAGCCAAAAAATAAAAAAGCTATATGGCTTTCAGAAAATGGAGACCTAAAAACATGATTGTTTTTCTTTAAAAAATTGTGTGCTCTGCTGTATTCCCGTACAGCACATATGGGGTGTTTCTGTAAATTGCAGTATCGGGGTAATAAAATTATGAGTTTTATATGGCTGTTAACCCTTGATGTGTTACAGGAAAAAATGAATGAAAATGGAGAATCTGCCAAAAAAGTGAAATTTAAAAATGTAATCTCCTTTTCCTTTAATTCTTGTGGAACACCTAAAGGGTTAAAAAAAAAAAAGTTTGTAAAATCAGTTTTGAATAACTTGAGGGGTGTAGTTTCTACAATGGGGTCATTTATGGGTGTTTTCCACTATGTAAGCCCCACAAAGTGACTTTTGAAATGAAGTGGTCCTTAACCAGTTCGCTACCAGCGCCGTGGCGCCTGCTCGCACGTGCAGCGGGCACCATGGCCGGCAGATCTCTGCTGTTTCGCAAAGCAGAGACCTGCGGCTAATTACCGTGCCCGGCAATAATGCCGATCATGGTAATTAAATGCTTTAGATGCCGTGATCAAGTGAGATCATGGCACCTAAATGCGCACAAACCAATGCGCCATGTAGACAATTCGTGCATCGGTAGTTGGGCTGAACACTCTCAGCCTTGCTGACAAGGCTGAAAGTGTTCATGCTGCAATTCTTATTTTGGCCACCAGGATAAGAAATTAGCAAAGTTGACTGTAAATGGCAAATATAAAATCCCTGATAAACCAAAATAAAAAAATATAATTAATAAATGTTAAAAAATATATAATAGTTTAAATCGCCCCCCCCTTTCCATATATTTAAAAAATAAATACCTAAATAGCAATATATCTATAAACATAATGGGTATCACCGCGACTAAAAATAGAAGAAAAAATATTCCAATATGGCGTAACGGAAAAAAGTGTCAAAATGGCCAATTTGCCATTTTTTCATTGCTTCTCTTGGCCAAAAAAATGTGTTAAAAAAGTCAGACACACTCCAAAATGGTATCACTAAAAAGATTGTTCTGCAAAAATTGAGCCCCTAAACAGCTCGGTAGACATAAGTATAAAAAAGTTATGGGGGTCAGAATATGGTGATGGAAAAATATTATAATAATTTTTCTTAAAGTTTCCATTTATTTTAACACTATTTAGACATAAAAAACCTATTCATATGGGGTATCGTTGTAATCGTACTGACCCAGAGAATGAAGGGCATGGGTCAGGTTTGCCGTAAACAAAACGCCGTGGGAACAAAACCTGCCGCAGAAAACCGCCCCCTCCTCTTGTTGATTGACAGGGCCAGCCGCGATCTCCTCCTCCGGCTGGCCCTGTCAGCATTTCAAAAATCGCACGCCTGTGTTGATTCGGCGCAGGCACTCTGAGATAAGGAGGCTCGCCTTCTCAGCACTCCCTCAGTGCGCCTGAGCCGATGACGTCACCGAAAGAGAAGAGGAGGAGATTGCGGCTGGCCCTGTCAATCAACAAGAGGAGGGGGCGGTTTTCTGCGGCTGCTACCAGCAAGTAGACGCCCTACTTGCTGGTAGAAAGGTAAGTAGCATATCATAAATGCTAAAATCTACTGAACGAAAATTATTAATAACATAAGGTATAGCAATATCGCAGGATAAGGATTATAAGTACACACAAAAAAAAAATCATGTTTAGTGGGGTGACAGAAGCCCTTTAAGGTGAAAAATGGCAAGGTGCTAAAGGGCAGGCAAGCAATATTGACTACTGCGGCGCTGACTGTTTGGAGCGCAATAACATCGCTGTACCGCTGCAATAACGCAGTGGTCAGAATTTGCAGTCTGTCTCAACAAAGAGGATAGAATGTGTGTGAGTGTAAAACCTAATATGATGGAACGTTACTAACTGCAAATTCATAACTTTGATACTATTTATGAACTTAAAAAAAGAAGACAAATTACCAACGGAAGAGATTATAAGCTGTATTTCCGTCAGCCCCATAGAAATGAATGGGAGCGGGGGCTGCGCATGCGCAGTATGCTCCCTTTTACTTCTATGGGGAGCCAGCTTGTTGGTGGCTGGATCGGATTCCTTCAGCCACCACCTTGTGGGGGTTCCGTTCTCGATATAGGTGCGGGTCCCAGCGGCGGGACCTGCACCTATAAGACAATAGGGGCATATCCTAACAATATGCCCCCATTGTCCATGGTAAGACAACCCCTTTAATTATACTATTTATTAGTCCCACATTGGAACTTTGACATGCCAATATATGATCACTTACATAATACACTGTAGTACTTATGTAGTGTATTATGCTGCCAGTGGAAAATTGACAGGCACTCTTAATATTAATCCACACAAAATTCCTATGTGGGTTTTCAGCCTTAGGGCTCGTGTACACAAACATATTTTTGGTCAGAATCAATCCGCATTTTTTTGAGGGTTGGATGTGTACCCCTTTACTTCAATGGGGTCGCAAAAGATGCAGGCAGCACTCCGGGTGCTGTCCACATCCAGACATCTGTTCCGTCCGCAAAATTATAGAACATGTCCTATTCTTGTCCGCATTATGGACAAGGATAGGACTCTTCTATTATGGGCCGGACGTTCCTGTTCTGCAAAATGCGGAGTGCACACAGCCGGTATCTGTGTTCTGCAGATTTGCAATTTGCACACTGCAAAACAGGCTACGGTCATGTGTGAGCCCTTATACTAGCAAAACTGGCAATAGATTCGGGATTTTAGACTGCCCCTTTCAGAATGACTTGTCATTCATGATTGATCTAGGAAGGTTGTTTTGTTGGAGGACCATGCTTTAAATAAATAAATACAAAAATTAAAAAATAGGGGAGATTTATGAAAACTTGAGTAAAGGAAAACTGGCTTAGTTGTCAATACCAATCAATCGGATTCCACCATTTATTTTCAAAAGGAGCCCTGAAAAATGAAAGGTGAAATCTGATTGGTTGCTATGGACAACAAAGCCAGTTTTCCTTTACACCAATTTTGATAAAACTCCCCCAATGACTGATCAATCTCTGCCATGCTATGTGGCCTAGTGTAGTCTTTCGTTAATGACCAAAAAAATCTGCATGAGAAGGCGCTGATTGTGACCGTAAATAGTCTACATTGGCCATTTTGGTCATCTAAAATCTCAAATATTCTATTTTTACCACACAGCATTGTCTAATCAGGAGGCTGCAGAAGATGAGGTGTTAGATGCAAGTCCTCTTCTGGATGTCCTAAGAACATACAGGTGGCAAATTTCCTCTTTTGAAGAACAGGTTAGTAAATCTGTACTTTCTTTGTGTGATTGTTGGGCCGTTACTTCAAGGGATTGACACACCAGCAACATTTATTGCCTATGCACAAGATGGGTGATAAATGTTTGATCGCTGGGTATCTGACCACTAGAATCCCCATCGATAATGAAAACTGGGGTCTCCAAGTTCCTTGTGTGAATGGAGCGGTAATGCACACGTTTGACCACCACTTCATACACTTCTGTGGGACGACTGGTGCACTCTATTCAGCTACAGTGTTGCGTGAAAGTTTGTTTACCCTTATTTTCTATATTTTTGCATAGATTTGACCTCAAACTACATCAGAGTTTCACTCAAGTCCTAAAAGTAGATAAAGATAACCAAATCAAACAAATAAGTAAAAAACATTAGACTTGGTTGTTTATTGTGGAAAATGATCCAAAGGCACATCTGTGAGTGGCTAAAGTATGTGAACCTTTTAGAATTAACATGTAATTTGAAGGTGAAAGAGTCGGGCATTTTCAATCAATGGGATGACAATCGGTTGTGAGTGAGCAACCTCTTTTATTTGAAGAATCTTTGAGGGATCTATGAAAGTCTGATCTTCACAAAACATGTTTATGTAAGTGTATAATGGCACGAAGAAAGGAGATTTCTGAGGACTTTAAAAGAACAGTTGTTGATGCTTATCAGCCTGAAAAATGTTACAAAAGCATCTCTAAAGATTTTGTGGATTTCACCAATCCACAGTCAGACAGATTGTGTACAAATGGAGGATATTCAAGACCATCATTACCCTCCACGTTAGAGGTCGACTAACCATTATCACGCCAATAGCAAGGTGTATAATAGTCCGCGAGGCCACAAAGGAACCCAAGATAACATCTAAGTAACTAAAGCCTTTTTTCACGTTAGCTATTGTTAATGTTCATGAGTCCACCATCAGAAGAACAACACCGGTGGGCATGACAGGATTGCCAGGAGAAAGTTGCTACTTTCAAAAAAATGTCTGCCCCTCTCCAGTTTGCTAAAGATCACCTGTACAAGCCAGGAGGCTATTGTAACAATGTTTTGTGGATGGACGAGACTAAAATAAAACTTTCTTGTTTAAATGAGAAGAGTTATGTTTGTAGAAAGGAAAACACTGCATTCCAGCATGAAAACCTCAACCCATCTGTGAAACACAGTGGTGATAGTGTCTTGGTTTGCTGCATCTGGGCCAGGACGGCTTGCCATCATTGATGGAATAATTAATTGTGAATTATACCAGCAAATTCTAAAGGGAAATGTCAGGACATGTGTTAGCTGAATTTCAAGAGAATGTGGGTCATGCAGCAAGACAACGACCCTAAGCACACAAGTCGTTCTACCAAAGAATGGTTAAATAAGTATAAAATTAAAATTTTGAAATGCCCAAGTAAAAGTCTTGACGTTAATCTAATTCAGATGTTGTGGAAGGACCTGAAGTTAACTCTGTTTTGTACATAGGAATGGACTAAAATTCCTCCAAGCCAATGTGCTGAACTAATCAACAGTTACCAGAAATGTTTAGTTGCATTTATTGCAGCCCAAGGGGTTCAGGCCAGATACTGAAAACAAGGTTCACATACTTTTGCCACTTACAGACGTGTTATTGGATAATTTTCCTCAATAAATAAATGACCAAGTCTACCATTTTGGACCGCTTTTTTGAATTGGGGGAAAAAATCTGATGTAGTTTGAGGTCAAATTTATGCAGAAATATAGAAAATTTAGAAGGGTTCACAAACTTTCAAGCACCATTGTATCTCCGTCAGTCCTAGAGATGTTAAAGGGGTTCTGCAGTTTGTTTTAACTGATGATCTATCCTCTGGATAGATCAGCATCTGATCGGCGGGGGTCCGACACCCGGGACCCCCGCCGATCTGCTGTTTGAGAAGGCAGCGGCGCCGCGTCCTTCTCACTGTTTACCGCTGGCCCAGTGACGTCACGACTAGTATCAACTGGCCTGGGCGCGGCTAATTTCTGTTCACTTGAATGGAGCTTAGCCCCGCCCAGTCCAGTTGATACTAGTCGTGACGTCTATGGGCCAGCGGTAAACAGTGAGAAGGCCACGGCGCTACTGGAGCGCCGTTGCTTTCTCAAACAGCTGATTGGTGGGGGTGTCGGACCCCCGCCGATCAGATGCTGATGATCTATCCAGAGGATAGATCATCAGTTAAACAAACTGTAGAACCCCTTTAAAGTAAACCTCTAGAACTTTTCAGAAACTAATAGTACAGGTCATTATAAGAAATGTTGTAATATATCTAATTAAAGAACTGTGGTTTCTCCTGGGCTTCTCTGGCTGCTTTCTTCCTTCTTCCCTTCACTCAGCCTCTTATCTCTAATAGCAACTGTCTACAGCCTCACACACAAAAGTCAATGGGGAGAGGAGTAGGCTGCTGCCAGCTAGTAAGTTATTTATTACCTCTTTCCGAACAGTGGTAAAACAGTTTCCTACTAGATATAGTAGAGTCAAAAGTGCTAAGTGTAGTAGAGCTAAGAAACTGCAGTTTGTGTGTCTTTCATCCAGCTGCCTCCTCTTCTCCCCTCCTCTCGCCATAGACATTATTGTTAAAAGAAGGAAAGAGCAAAAGAGCCTAATAAAAGCAGATAGTAGCCTTTTTCTTTAATAAGATATATTACAAAGTTTCTTACATTCACATGACTATTCATATATGAAAATTTGTTTTGTAATCAGAACCACGGTTTGATGGAACATTGGTCATAGCATAAACACTACAGCTCCATTCACCTAGGGTACTTGAGGACTCATGGTTGTATAACTAGTGGGGTCCCAGCAGTTGGAGTCCCAACGATCATACATTTGATCTTGCATTTATTTTTATACAAACAAAACCATGACAGGCTGCCTCACACGAAGGCCTTATGCACACGACCGTTGTGTGTTTTGCAGTCCGCAAATTGCGGATCCGCAAAACACTGATGGTGTCCCTTTGCGTTCCCCAATTTGGGGAACGGCACGGACAGTCATTGGTATAACTGCCTGTTCTTGTCCGCAAAACGGACATGAATAGGACAGGTTATATATTTTTTATTTTTTTTTGCGGACCACGGAACGGAGCAATGGATGCGGACAGCACACGGAGTGCTGTCTGCATCTTTTGCTGCCCCATTGAAGTAAATAGGTCCGCATCCAAGCCGCAAAAACTGCAGCTTAGATGCGGACCAAAACAACGGTAGTGTGTATGAGGCTTAAATTTGCTTTTTAATTGTTCAGGATGCCCATGAGTTGTTTCATGTGTTGACGTCATCATTGGAAGAAGAGAAAGATCACCAGCCTCAAGTAACACATCTGTTTGATGTCAGTGCCTTAGAAGTAAGTGTCATAAAACCAGTATTGTACATGTTCCATCAGTAGTAAAAGATAGTCTATTCTAGATTTATATGGCAAGGCAAGTGTATCTGGTGAATTAGTTTGCTTTTACAATATTTCTTAACATACTAGATAATTAAGTTTTGTTAATTAAACTTTATTTAATATCTAGTAGGCCTGCACGATATATCGCCAAAGCAATCGTATCGTGATAATCAACGATTTCGATATGGCGTTTTGGCCAACCCAAAAAAGCTGCGATTACCTACTATGCTACATGGCCGCCGCGATGCCGCACAGCGCAGTCGGTGGGTGTATCAACAGAGGGAGGAGGGGCTGGGGGCATCTGGATTAGGAATGACAGCGGGAACCCGAGGGCATGTGTACTGGGAATACTGGACATTAAAAACAGTCATTATTGTCTGGGAGTGCAGCGTCTGCTTTTCCAGGCTAGAAAATTGATTGCTAAATACTGGCTTAGACCCCAGGCCCCATCGAGGCCAGAATTCATAAACAGAATGACCAATATCATTCGCCTAGAAAAGGGGCAGTGCCTGGAAAAGTTTTACAAAATCTGGGACAAATGGGTGGACTATAGGAATGGTGCAATGTAATTAGGCCTCTCACTATGGAGTTGCCTTTTTTAGAAGGCAATATAGCGTTATGTGTACATGTCTTCATGCTTACGAATGTAAGTCATACATGGAAGGGTTGTTCTGATTGGGGATTTGGTATGGTACTCAAGGATTGATCGTTATCCCTATGGATTCCAACTGAACGGTTGATGTCGTGCCCGTCTCATCGCCTGGGGGGAGAGGGGAGGTTGGGTTTTGATGGGGGTTGAGGGTCTTAAGAGTGAATAGGTTATGATGGCTAACATTCTTCAATGATAAGAAATCACATTGATATTTTGCACTGTTGTTAAACAATATGCATAATATGTGTTACTGCTGGGATAATGTATGTCAATTAACAGAGATTATGTATACCTCATACTGCAATATGTACGTGCAATGATAACTGTATTTGTATTATATTTCTGCCTCTGGAAAACGAATAAAAATTGTCTGATTTAAAAAAGGAATGACAGCGGGGACCGGTGCAGTCCCTGTATTCTAATACACCGGCCCCGCTCACTGTTGTATAATCTTATCTAACCTGTAGGCATTGTTAAGATACAAACCGGATTCCAAAAAAGTTGGGACACTATACAAATCGTGAATAAAAACTGAATGCAATGATGTGGAGGTGCCAACTTCTAATATTTTATTCAGAATAGAACATAAATCACGGAACAAAAGTTTAAACTGAGAAAATGTACCATTTTAAGGGAAAAATATGTTGAATCAGAATTTCATGGTGTCAACAAATCCCCAAAAAGTTGGTACAAGGCCATTTTCACCACTGTGTGGCATCTCCCCTTCTTCTTACAACACTCAACAGACGTCTGGGGACAGAGGAGACCAGTTTCTCAAGTTTAGAAATAGGAATGCTCTCCCATTCTTGTCTAATACAGACCTCTAACTGTTCAATCGTCTTGGGCCTTCTTTGTTGCACCTTCCTCTTTATGATGCGCCAAATGTTCTCTATAGGTGAAAGATCTGGACTGCAGACTGGCCATTTCAGTACCCGGATCCTTCTCCTACGCAGCCATGATGTTGTGATTGATGCAGAATGTGGTCTGGCATTATCTTGTTGAAAAATGCAGGGTCTTCCCTGAAAGAGATGACGTCTGGATGGGAGCATATGTTGTTCTAGAATCTGAATATATTTTTCTGCATTGATGGTGCCTTTCCAGACATGCAAGCTGCCCATGCCACACGCACTCATGCAACCCCATACCCGGATTTCCAAAAATAACTTCGAATCGTGACTCGTCTGATCACAGAACAGTCTTCGATTTTGCCACACTCCATTTTAAATGATCCCTGACCCTGAAATGGCTTCTTCTTTGCACTGTAGAGTTTCAGCTGGCAACGGCGGATGGCACGGTGGATTGTGTTCACTGACAATGGTTTCTGGAAGTATTCCTGATCCCATTCTGTGATTTCCTTTACAGTAGCATTCCTGTTTGTGGTGCAGTGTCGTTTAAGGGCCCGGAGATCATGGGCATCCAGTATGGTTTTACGGCCTTGACCCTTACGCACAGAGATTGTTCCAGATTCTCTGAATCTTCGGATGATGTTATGCACAGTTGATGATGATAGATGCAAAGTCTTTGCAATTTTTTGCTGGGTAACACCTTTTTGATATTGCTCCACTATCTTTCTGCGCAACATTGTGGGAATTGGTGATCCTCTACCCATCTTGGCTTCTGAGAGACACTGCCACTCTGAGAAGCTCTTTTTATACCCAATCATGTTGCCAATTGACCTAATTAGTGTTAATTGGTCTTCCAGCTCTTCGTTATGCTCAAATTTACTTTTTCCAGCCTCTTATTGCTACTTGTCCCAACTTTTTGGGGATTTGTTGACACCGTGAAAATTTGAATCGTATTTTTCCTTTAAAATGATACATTTACTCGAATTAAACGTTTGATCTGTCATCTACGTTCTATTACAAATAAAATATTGACATTTGCCATCTCCACATGATTGCATTCAGTTTTTATTCACAATTTGTTTAGTGTCCCAACTTTTTTGGAATCCGGTTTGTAGAATAATCATGTGTAATCCAGCTGTATTACTTACAACTAAGTTCTGTAGCAGGGAGGAGGGAAGAGGCAGGCTGGGAGGGCGGGCAGGCGTGCGTCACTCACTACGCTATGCACAAGCGCCGCCCACTTTATGAATGAAGCAGGCGGTGCGGGCGCGTGACGTAGTGAGTGACGCGTCGCCCGCCCATCCTCCCGGCCTGTCTCCTTCCTTTCTCTCTGCTACGGAACTTAGCTGTAAGTAATACAGCTGGATTACACGTGATTGTTAAAATATAATAATGTCTACAGGTTAAATAAGATTATACAACAGTGAGCGGGGCCGGTGCATTAGAACACAAACTGCATCGGTCATTGCTATCATTCCTAATCCAGATGCCGGCCCCCAGCCCCTGTATTGGGGGTCATTCACACTGCAGGGACACTGTTATGGGGGGGGGGGGGGGGTCTGTGGATGGCACATAGCATAAGATGCTATATATGTGTCATCCACAGATTCCCCCCCCCCCATAGCAGTGCCATCCACAGGTGCCCAGCAGTGCCCACAGGTCCCCCCCATAGCAGTGCCATCCACAGGTCCCCCCATAGCAGTGCCATCCACAGGTCCCCCCATAGCAGTGCCATCCACAGGTCCCCCCATAGCAGTGCCATCCACAGGTCCCCCCATAGCAGTGCCATCCACAGGTCCCCCCATAGCAGTGCCATCCACAGGTCCCCCCCATAGCAGTGCCATCCACAGGTCCCCCCATAGCAGTGCCATCCACAGGTCCCCCCATAGCAGTGCCATCCACAGGTCCCCCCATAGCAGTGCCATCCACAGGTCCCCCCATAGCAGTGCCATCCACAGGTCCCCCCATAGCAGTGCCATCCACAGGTCCCCCCATAGCAGTGCCATCCACAGGTCCCCCCATAGCAGTGCCATCCACAGGTCCCCCCATAGCAGTGCCATCCACAGGTCCCCCCATAGCAGTGCCATCCACAGGTCCCCCCATAGCAGTGCCATCCACAGGTCCCCCCATAGCAGTGCCATCCACAGGTCCCCCCATAGCAGTGCCATCCACAGGTCCCCCCATAGCAGTGCCATCCACAGGTCCCCCCATAGCAGTGCCATCCACAGGTCCCCCCATAGCAGTGCCATCCACAGGTCCCCCCATAGCAGTGCCATCCACAGGTCCCCCCATAGCAGTGCCATCCACAGGTCCCCCCATAGCAGTGCCATCCACAGGTCCCCCCATAGCAGTGCCATCCACAGGTCCCCCCATAGCAGTGCCATCCACAGGTACCCCCATAGCAGTGCCATCCACAGGTACCCCCATAGCAGTGCCATCCACAGGACCCCCATAGCAGTGCCATCCACAGGACCCCCATAGCAGTGCCATCCACAGGACCCCCATAGCAGTGCCATCCACAGGACCCCCATAGCAGTGCCATCCACAGGACCCCCATAGCAGTGCCATCCACAGGACCCCCATAGCAGTGCCATCCACAGGACCCCCATAGCAGTGCCATCCACAGGACCCCCATAGCAGTGCCATCCACAGGACCCCCATAGCAGTGCCATCCACAGGACCCCCATAGCAGTGCCATCCACAGGACCCCCATAGCAGTGCCATCCACAGGACCCCCATAGCAGTGCCATCCACAGGACCCCCATAGCAGTGCCATCCACAGGAACCCCCATAGCAGTGCCATCCACAGGACCCCCATAGCAGTGCCATCCACAGGACCCCCATAGCAGTGCCATCCACAGGACCCCCATAGCAGTGCCATCCACAGGACCCCCATAGCAGTGCCATCCACAGGACCCCCATAGCAGTGCCATCCACAGGACCCCCATAGCAGTGCCATCCACAGGACCCCCATAGCAGTGCCATCCACAGGACCCCCCATAGCAGTGCCATCCACAGGACCCCCATAGCAGTGCCCATCCACAGGACCCCCATAGCAGTGCCATCCACAGGACCCCCATAGCAGTGCCATCCACAGGACCCCCATAGCAGTGCCATCCACAGGACCCCATAGCAGTGCCATCCACAGGACCCCCATAGCAGTGCCATCCACAGACCCCCATAGCAGTGCCATCCACAGGACCCCCATAGCAGTGCCATCCACAGGACCCCCATAGCAGTGCCATCCACAGGACCCCCATAGCAGTGCCATCCACAGGACCCCCATAGCAGTGCCATCCACAGGACCCCCATAGCAGTGCCATCCACAGGACCCCCATAGCAGTGCCATCCACAGGACCCCCATAGCAGTGCCATCCACAGGACCCCCATAGCAGTGCCATCCACAGGACCCCCATAGCAGTGCCATCCACAGGACCCCCATAGCAGTGCCATCCACAGGACCCCCCTAGCAGTGCCATCCACAGGACCCCATAGCAGTGCCATCCACAGGACCCCCATAGCAGTGCCATCCACAGGACCCCCATAGCAGTGCCATCCACAGGACCCCCATAGCAGTGCCATCCACAGGACCCCCATAGCAGTGCCATCCACAGGACCCCCATAGCAGTGCCATCCACAGGACCCCCATAGCAGTGCCGTCCACAGGACCCCCATAGCAGTGCCGTCCACAGGACCCCCATAGCAGTGCCGTCCACAGGACCCCCATAGCAGTGCCGTCCACAGGACCCCCATAGCAGTGCCGTCCACAGGACCCCCATAGCAGTGCCGTCCACAGGACCCCCATAGCAGTGCCGTCCACAGGACCCCCATAGCAGTGCCGTCCACAGGACCCCCATAGCAGTGCCGTCCACAGGACCCCCATAGCAGTGCCGTCCACAGGACCCCCATAGCAGTGCCGTCCACAGGACCCCCATAGCAGTGCCGTCCACAGGACCCCCATAGCAGTGCCGTCCACAGGACCCCCATAGCAGTGCCGTCCACAGGACCCCCATAGCAGTGCCGTCCACAGGACCCCCATAGCAGTGCCGTCCACAGGACCCCCATAGCAGTGCCGTCCACAGGACCCCCATAGCAGTGCCGTCCACAGGACCCCCATAGCAGTGCCGTCCACAGGACCCCCATAGCAGTGCCGTCCACAGGACCCCCATAGCAGTGCCGTCCACAGGACCCCCCCATAGCAGTGTCGCCCACAGACCCCCCCCATAGCAGTGTCGCCCACAGACCCCCCCCATAGCAGTGTCGCCCACAGACCCCCCCCATAGCAGTGTCGCCCACAGACCCCCCCCATAGCAGTGTCGCCCACAGACCCCCCCCATAGCAGTGTCGCCCACAGACCCCCCCCATAGCAGTGTCGCCCACAGACCCCCCCCATAGCAGTGTCGCCCACAGATTCCCCCCCATAGCAGTGTCGCCCACAGATTCCCCCCCATAGCAGTGTCGCCCACAGACCCCCCCCATAGCAGTGTCGCCCACAGACCCCCCCATAGCAGTGTCGCCCACAGACCCCCCCCATAGCAGTGTCGCCCACAGACCCCCCCATAGCAGTGTCGCCCACAGACCCCCCCCATAGCAGTGTCGCCCACAGACCCCCCCCATAGCAGTGTCGCCCACAGATTCCCCCCCCCATAGCAGTGTCGCCCACAGACCCCCCCCCCATAGCAGTGTCGCCCACAGACCCCCCCCATAGCAGTGTCGCCCACAGACCCCCCCCATAGCAGTGTCGCCCACAGACCCCCCCATAGCAGTGTCGCCCACAGACCCCCCCCATAGCAGTGTCGCCCACAGACCCCCCCCATAGCAGTGTCGCCCACAGACCCCCCCATAGCAGTGTCGCCCACAGACCCCCCCATAGCAGTGTCGCCCACAGACCCCCCCCATAGCAGTGTCGCCCACAGACCCCCCCCATAGCAGTGTCGCCCACAGACCCCCCCCATAGCAGTGTCGCCCACAGACCCCCCCCATAGCAGTGTCGCCCACAGACCCCCCCCATAGCAGTGTCGCCCACAGACCCCCCCCATAGCAGTGTCGCCCACAGACCCCCCCCATAGCAGTGTCGCCCACAGACCCCCCCCATAGCAGTGTCGCCCACAGACCCCCCCCATAGCAGTGTCGCCCACAGACCCCCCCCATAGCAGTGTCGCCCACAGACCCCCCCCATAGCAGTGTCGCCCACAGACCCCCCCCATAGCAGTGTCGCCCACAGACCCCCCCCATAGCAGTGTCGCCCACAGACCCCCCCCATAGCAGTGTCGCCCACAGACCCCCCCCATAGCAGTGTCGCCCACAGACCCCCCCCATAGCAGTGTCGCCCACAGACCCCCCCCATAGC